>NC_136991.1:39226341-39325385 GCF_032717465.1 Coenobita brevimanus
ATTCCTCCTTATCTCCATTCTAGGAGATTTCAATGTCCACCACCACCTTTGGCTCTCCTCTCCTTTCACTGATCCACCTGGTGAACAAGCCTACATCTTTTCTATCCTTAATGACCTAGAGCAGCTTGTACAGCACCCTACCCGTATCCCAGACCGCCTTGGAGAGAGCTCCAACATACTTGACCTCTTGCTTACAACTAATCCTTCTGCTTACACTGTTAATCTTTTCCCTCCGTTGGGCTTCTCCGATCACAACCTTATCACCTTAACCTGTCCTATCACTCCGGTACGGCCTGTGGACCCTCCAGGGAAACGTCGTCTGTGGCATTTTGGAGCCGCGGATTGGGAGGCCCTCAGGTAGTACTTCTTTGATTTTCCCTGGAATGATTATTGCTTCCATGGCCGGGAGCCATCTGAGTGTGCCTTGCGCATTATGGAGGTTATTCTCTCAGGCATGGAAACATACATTCCTTTCTCATATCCTTTGACTAACTCAAAAAAGCCTTGGTTTAATCACGCTTGTTCTCATGCTGTCCACAACAAGGAGAGGGCCTACAAAAGGTACCGGAGCTAACCCACCTCTGAATCACATCATCTTTACGTTTGTGCCCGGAATCGTGCTAAGTCTGTTCTTCGCTCTGCTAAAAACAATTTTATCCGTACTAAATGCTCTCAACTCTCCAACTCGAATTCTTCCCGCTCCTTCTGGCACCTTGCCAAAAATCTTTCTAACAACTTTACCTCATCATCCTTCCCTCCTCTTTTCTACTCTGATGGTTCTGTAGCTATTTCTTCTACTGATTAAGCAGATCTCTTCGCACAGACTTTCTCCTCCAATTCCACCTTAGACGACTCCGGTGCTGTTCCTCCATCACTTCCTGCCTCTGACTTCCTCATGGCTGACATTAAAATTTCTTCAGCTGATGTATTTTCTGCCATCACTGGCCTCAATACTAACAAGGCATATGGGCCTGATGGAGTCCCTCCTGTTGTTCTCAAGAACTGTGCTTCTGTGCTTACACCCTGCCTAGGCAAACTCTTTCGCCTTTGTCTGTCAACTTGTACCTTTCCTTCTTGCTGGAAGTTTGCTCTCATTCATCCAGTCCCAAAGAAGGGTTACCACTCCCAACCCTCCAACTATCGTCCAATTGCTTTAACATCCTGTATTTCAAAAGATTTCGAGTCAATTCTCAATAGAAAAATTTTAAGGCATCTTTCCTATCACAACATTCTTTCTGATCGTCAGTACGGGTTCCGTCAGGGACGCTCCACTGGCGATCTTCTCACCTACCTTTCAGACTCCTGGTCATCCTCCTTTCGGGACTTTGGCGAAAGCTTTGCCATTGCACTTGACATCTCAAAGGCTTTCGATCGAGTTTGGCATAAATCTTTAATTTCCAAACTGCCCTCTTACGGTTTCTATCCTTCTATCTGTGCCTTCATCGCTTTCTTCCTTTCTGGTCGTTCTATAGCCGCTGTTGTAGACGGCCATCGTTCTTCTCCTAGATCTATCAACAGTGGTGTTCCTCAGGGCTCTGTCCTATCACCAACTCTCTTCCTTTTATTCATCAATGACCTTCTAACCTGTACATCTAACCCTATCCACTCATACGCTGATGACCACCCTTCACGTTTCCATTCGGTTCCCGCAACGCCCATCTTAGCAGTTACTTCAACAAACAAGGGATGAGGCTATGGCACACCTAATGTCTGACTTTGCTCGTATCTCTGATTGGGGTAAAAATATTCTTGTTGTTTTTAATGCATCTAAGACTCAGTTCTTACACCTATCAACCCATCAAAATCTTCCACAGGTATACCCACTAATGTTTAGTAATATTCAGCTTAATCCTGCATCATCCTTAATCATGCTTGGGGTTTCATTTACTTGAGACTTATCTTGGAAAGATCATATTACATCTCTTGTAAAATCTGCTTCCAAGAGATTGGGTGTGCTAAGCCGACTCCGTTCTTTCTTTACCCCTGCACAATTGTTGACTCTATACAGGGGTTTTATCCGCCCCTGTGTGGAGTACAACTCTCATGTGTGGGGAGGCTCCCCACGTACAGCTCTTCTCAATAGAGTGGAGTCAAAGGCTTTTCGTCTCATTAACTCTCCTCCTCTTACTGACTCCCTTCAACCTCTGTCTCTTCACCGCACTGCTGCATCTTTATCTCTTTTCTATCGCTACTTTAATGGTCACTGCTCCTCTGAACTGTCTGCTTGCATTCCTCCACCTCTACGACGGGCGCGTAGCACCCGTCTGGCAGCAAATTCTCATCCCTTTTCTGTCCAACTCCCTAATGCAAGAGTTAACCGTTACTCCCAGTCCTCATTTATGCAACAGGTCAGCTCTGGAACTGTCTCCCTCTGTCTGTATTTCCTGCTGCCTATGATCTCCAGTCTTTCAAACGCAGTGTGTCCAGGCATCTCAAAATGAACGGATCTTGAATTTGGCTATCTCTTGTATTTTGTCTTTCTCTTGGAGGGAACTGTTATTGCGGGCTTATGTCCTTTGGTTCCTTCTTCCTTGCATAAAAAAAAAAAAAATTATCTTTAAAAAATAAATTTTTTATTAGTTTGGAAATTCTTGTCTTTTCATTTATTGTTCTTGTTAAGTATAGTTAACTTGGTCAATATTAAGGCTGGGACTTCAGTTCTAATGGTAGTTTTGGGTTCCTATTATCATATGCTTCATTGCTTTTTTTTTTCTGCCGCAAACGGATTTTTGTTTTTTTTTACATTAACCTGACCAAAATCCTAACCTTATCTAACCTGACCTTATCTAACGTAACCTACATGTGTTTGGGGGCTATTAGAAAAGATATGGTTAGATTTTTTGGTTAGGTTAATACTAAAAATAAATGTCCTTTGCAGCGGAAAAAAAATATATACTCTACTGTCCACACATACAGATTTCATAAAAGAATAATATAAAATTAATACAATACTATCAATTTTTGATCCTTAACTTTTAGGGGTACTTGGGATCCTGTCAGAATGCCCAAGGGGTACAGAGGAACAAAAACGTTAGGAACCTCTGCTTTAACCTATACAAGTGGCCCCACTCGACGCGGGCGGGTACGAGCCAGAGTTTATATTGGTTTCAGTGATGCGAAATTCCCACTCGCGACCGTTCTTCCCAGCAGGTATTTGGTGTGGACGCGTCCTGAGTCGGCTAAAGTTTCCATTTGGACTGGCTGCTCAGCAAGCGTACTTCAGTCACACTCATTACTTAACTAGATTTGGTCCGCTTGCCCTCCGTTGGTTCATTTCGTTAATGTGAGTAGCGTGTATCATTAGATTCAGTGTGTCCTCCAGCATATGTATTCACAAACTCCTAATACTTAAGGATAGGCAAAACAGGCTTAGCAGTAGACGCGTTCACGGTGAGTTTGTCTATAGGGTTAGGAAATAAACACAAACTCAGATAAAGGTGTATATCAAGGTGAGTATGTAAACGCATGGGAGGTAAATATGTAATCCAGCTTGAGAAAATTGACACGACTTAAATGAATGTCAAGATCAGCATGAGTAAATATACACGACTGAGGCAGATGTGTATATCAGGGTAAGCAAATAGACAAGAACCAGGTAAATTTGTGATCAGGGTTAGCAAATAGACAGGAGTCGGAGTAAATGTGCGAGTTCACGTACTCAAACAGGGCGGCCATGGAGCAGTGGAAGAAACCCCGCGGCTGAGAGTCACTTCATTGGTGGCGCCGTGTGTGGAGGAGACACGAGAGCGTAGCAGGGTGGAGTGGTGGGTGGAGGGGTGGAGTGAGGTAGGAGGAGGGGAGGGGTGGAGCGAGGTAGGAGGAGGGGAGGGGTGGAACAAGGTAGGAAGAGACATGGTGGAGTGTGAGAGGAGGAGTACGAGGAGATGAGCTAGACTGAGGTGAGTGAGTGAGTGGGGGCTGAGTAAGTATGAAGTGCGTGAGGCGAGCGAGTGTGAAGTGAGTGAGCGTGAGATGGCCGTGAATGAGAGGTAAATGAGTGTGTGAAGTGGGCGTGAGGGAAGAGACGTGAGGGAGTGTGAGATGTAAGAGTGTGAGGTGAGTGTTTGAGGTGAATGAGTGTGTGAAGTAAGCCAGAGTGAAAGTTTGAGGCGAGTGAAAATGTGAATGCATGAAGTAGTGTGTGAGACGAGCATGTGAAGTGAAAGGAGAGTGTGAGGCGAGAGTGTGAGGTGAGCGAGTTTTGGTGAGTGTGGTGAGTTAGTGTGTGGTGAGTGTAAGAAGTGAGTGTGAGTGTGATCTGAGTGAGTACGTGGGATGAGTGCAAGTGTGAGGTGAGTGTGTGAAGTGAGTGAGTGAGTGTGTGAGTGGGAGGTGAGTGAATGTGGGAGTGAGTGAGTGTGATTTGAGTGAGTACGTGGGATGAGTGCAAGTATGAGGTGAGTGTGTGAAGTGAGTGAGTGAGTGCAAGTGTGTGGTGAGTGTGTGAAGTGAGTGAGTGTGTGGGTGGGAGGTGAGTGTGGGAGTTTGAGTGTGATCTGAGTACGTGGGATGAGTGCAAGTGTGAGGTGAGTGTGTGAAATGAGTGAGTGAATGTGTGGGTGGGAGGTGAGTGAATGTGGGAGTGAGTGTGAGTGTGAGTGTGATCAGAGTGAGTACATGGGATGAGTGCAATTGTGAGGTGAGTGTGTGAAGTGAGTGAGTGTGTGGGTGGGAGGTGAGTGAGTGTGGGAGTGAGTGTGAGTGTGATCTGAGTGAGTACGTGGGATGAGTGCAAGTGTGAGGTGAGTGTGTGAAGTAAGTGAGTGAGTGTGTGTGTGTGGGAGGTGAGTGCGTGTGGGAGGTGAGGGAGTGAATGAGTGTGAAGTGAACAAGAGTATTACGGGTGTGAGAATACGAGTTGATGACAAGTTAAGATGAGTAAAAAATAATGAAGTGACAGTGGAAAAGGTGCCTGAGTATAATTGATTGAAAGACTGACTTGAATGCTACGCTGTGAGGTGAATGAGATTTTGAGATGAATATTAGGGTGAGGATGAACTTCGAAGAGAGGTGTTTAGATGAGAGATTAGTAATAGATAAAAATGGGGGTGAGTGGGGTAGAAAATATGATAGATGAGAGAGTGTGAAAAGTGAGAAAATAAAAGGAGAGAGTCAGAGAGTGGAAAGATATAAAATGAAAATAATGATGATACATGTGTTAAGGGATAGTGAGCGAAATGCGCGTAATGAGGTGAGAGAACGTGAGGTGAAGTGAAATGATGCTAGGATTTGTGAGAGCGAGTTTCATGTTCAGTCCCTTGGTGAAAGATGATACCAGGAAGGAACTGACAATAAACAGAGAGAGAGAAAGAGAGAAGTATAATGAATAGGAATATAAAATGGCGAGAATCGTGCTCCGACTCGTATAATTTTGGGTGAAAATGTGTATCGGTCATTTTTGTCAAGGATCATAAGAAAGAGACGGAGGAACACAGGGGAGGAGAGGAAAGGGGAGATAAGAAAAAGGGATGGGGGAAGAAGGGAAGGACAAGGGGGCGGGAGGGGGACGAGGAGGGAAGGGGAGGGAGACAAGAGAGAGGGAGGGATGAGCCAGAGGATAACAAACATGGAAGGGAAGGATTGGGAGAGGATAAGGAAGGGGCAAGGAAGAGGTGGGGGACCAGAGAGGAGGAGGAGCTAGTGGTAAGTGTGGACAAGAGGGGAAAAATAGGGAACACAAGGGGGAAACGGGCAAAGAGAGACAGGCGAGGAAGGAGACAAGGGAAGGACAAGGGAGGAGGAGGGGGAAACAAGGAGGGGAAGGCAAAATGAGAGGAAGACAAGGGGATAAAAGGGGATAATGAGAGATAGTCAAAGGGAGGGGAGGGACATGGAGAGAGAAGAACAGAGGGAAGACAAGGAGCTGGGAAGGGGAAACAGGGGGGAGATAACCGGGAGGGTAACAAGGGGAGAGGATGGACAAGGGAGGATGAGGAGGGAATGGGAAGCAGATTAGACTAGAGGAAAACAAGGGGGCAGGGGGGTCAAGAATGGGATGACAAAGAAAGAAGGAACAAAGGGGGAGGGGGACTAAGGGAATAAACAAGACGGAGGGAGAAAAGGGGATGCAGTACTAAGGGTAGACGTGGGGGGGGGGGAGTCATACATTGTGGTGAAAATCCAAAGCTCCTGTGACTCACTCTCAGCTGCATAATATCGCTAATCAGTAGCTGTTGTAAAACACGAGAGAAGACGCGCCAATGTCAGGGTTAATTGCCGTACTCTAACGAAGGCCTTAACTCCCTGAATCCAGTAAATAACTCTGTACTTACTGTCTTGCTATCTTCAGACGCTTTTATTCAGCTTAGGGAGACCTTACAGTATGTCTGGAGGGGTTTGATACGGATTTCAATAACCTTTAACTATTTTGATGTTTCTTTGCAATGAATAAATTGTCTTGCAGCAGGAAGAATACATTACAAAATTACGTCCCCGGACCTCGTCTTAGTTCGCCCAGCAGTTTAACTGGGGATCTTGCTGTAACATCGAGTACTGCCGGTTGTACTTTAGAGGAAGATTGGGACCTCACAAAAACTGGGTGTCTTCCAAAATGACCTTCATGCAGTGGATAAGTATTGTAAGTACGTGGAGATTTCGTAACATTTCTTGATTATCTATCTATTTTACACATTACACTCTACCGTTGCACCGTTTGTATGTCATTAATACAAACTTTCTCGATATGAAAGCGTATAAACAGCATAAAGAGGAATGTCAAGGTGCTGCATGCAAGATTTATTGCTCAGAAAGAAGTGCTACAAATCTTCCCGTACCACATATAATCTATCTCTCAACTGGCAAACGCCGTAATCCCGTAATCCTAAGCCTTCGCCGTTGTCGTCCTCGAGCTGAAAAGGTTAAGTTGGTGGCTGTGAAAATCGACTGTGAGGTCCCAGATTCACAAACACACCTACAATCAGTTTTCTGCTATAACTGCGATTATGTTTTTCCAAGGACAAGGAAATTAATGCTGCCTTCCCGTGTCTCATGTTTCCACTATATACTAAAAAACAAATCGTGGTTATGAAGGGAAAAATATCGCATATGTCTTTGGAGGGCGGACAAGGAAGGGATTGTGCAAAAGTTCTCCATGTCTTTTCTGTTTCTCACAAAAACAAATCTTGGTTACGAGAGGAAAATTATTGGTCGTATATTTGTCTTAGCAGAACGTACAGGGAAGGGAGCGGGCAGAAAAGTTCTCAACGTCTCTTGCTCTTCATACAAAAACAGATCTTGGCCACGAGCGGATAATTATCTGTCGTTTATATGTTTTAGAAAGAAGGATACAACAAGAGTAAGCAGAATCTTTCCGTCTTGTTTTTCTGTAGAGACAAATCTGAGTTGCGACAGTGAGTGCGTTGTAATTTTGATAATTCCTCTCCACACTCTAGTCCTCGTACTTTACTCTAGCCTAAATTGCCATTTTCCCTCTTGATTGCTGAGTTGTAACAAGAAAACTAAAATTAAAATATGATGCTATGATCGATGTGTTTTCATCTGACGGGATGCAGAACGTGGGTACTATGTCGTAGCAGCATCAGATTCCGTGAGCCTTAGTGATAAGGTAGGAACGAGTCTTTGGCAACTGCGCAATGCGCATACTAACCCTCTAGTGACTAGTCTGACTATGCTTGGCCATCCACTGAGTTATGGGACGATAGGGAATTTTGCTGGGTTAGAAGTAAAAGTGTTGTGTGCTTTGTAAAGGATATGGAGTCTTATTCAGTCACTGAGCAACGAGAAACTGGCTGGAAAATGTCGAAAAACTCTGCTAGGCTAACTCTCAAACCCCGGTGATTTATCCAAGCCAAATAAAATCCTCTGGCGTTTGCAGAAAAACAAAACTAGAGTTGTTCCGACCATCAGATTGTTAAGTGACATTATTAGCACTCTCGGGTTCCATTTACTTACCCTTCATTCAGTAAAATCATGTGGCTTTGTCTGGAAGAGAATGCTAGAGTTGTCCCGACTGTGAAGTGGTTAAGGAGAACGAACTTTAGCGAGAAGTGCATATATTCCCTAAAGAGAATGAACATAGAGTAGGCAAGTGCATTTAAAGTGGGACAGCACGGAAGCTGTTTTGTTCTCTGATTACAGGACACACACACACACACACACACACACACACACACACACACACACACACACACACACACACACACACACACACACACACACACACACACACACACACACACACACACACACACACACACACATAAAACATCAAAGATCATTTCTTAAGCGAAGTTAATTTGTCTGGAGGTAGCACGAATCAGAATTAACTCTTCCCCATACTGATAGCGTTACAGGGTTCGCTAGGTATAGTAACACAAAAGGTAGATTGCAGTGTTGTTGAAGTAATGGAATACGTATCAGAAAATCGCAGACCATACTTCACTATTACCACGTGTACCCAGTTCACTGAGACGAGCGACCGAAGCAGGGGAAAAATCGTCTTGCCGTTGTAGAAATAAAATAAAGGAACCCCTATAATCTGAAGGCGTGTATATTTTTCATCACCAGACGATTTTATTTCGATCAGCAAAGGACTAGCTGTAGTGAAGGAGTCATCGAAAGCAATATCCTACTCCTCCGACTTTAAACGTCCCTCTTAAGCTGAATAAAGTCGTCTGCTCTACAATTTTCATCTTAACTTGGCCCAGAATTCGTCCTTAAGCAGTCTGTTTCCTGTAGCACAGTGTTAAGAAGACAGTGCCACGGTTCTGCATCCACTACAGAGCACTTCTTCGTGATTAGTATCATATTCAAATGCCAATCTAGTGTTGCAACTCCTCATTTAAGATTGAGAGATATCAATTTTAGGTCAAGCTAAGGTGAAAAGTGTAGCATCGAAATTAAGTGGAATATATGCCATTGAACTAAAAGTTAATGGCGGCTGTTTCTGTCCCTTGCATATATATTTTTTCTCACTAAGATGAAAAAAAAATCGCCTTGAGGAAGCAGGAATAAAATGTGAGCCTTAGGAGACGAAGGGGACTCACCTGCGTCTTAATTTCAGTAATGGCTTTAATGCTTTACGTCAGTCCAGGAGAGAGAGAGAGAGAGAGAGAGAGAGAGAGAGAGAGAGAGAGAGAGAGAGAAATCTCATTTCCGTGTTGCAGTAGTACGTTTTTTTCGTGTCGGCTCAAAGGAATTACATGAAAATCGTGTAAGCAAAGATACACTGCACGAACATGACTTCCATTAAATGTGATTGTCGGAAAAAGGAATGCATAATCCACATGAATTTTAGAAACTGAAAGATTTTTTGGGGAGGGGTGGGGTGCATATAATATTGGGATTGGGATTATATTTTCTTGTTGTTCCCGTTGTTATTGTTGTTGTTGTTGTTATTGTTGTTGATGATGATGATGATGATGATGATGATATGATGATGATGATGATGATGGTGGTGATGATGATGATGATGATGGAAACGGGATTTCTTTACGGCTTTGTTAGCACGAAACAGGGATATGATAATGACGATGGCTGTCCTGTAATGGTTCACCCAGTCGTTAATAACTGACAGCCTTGTGATTCCGATATTTGTATTTAGAATGAGAATTTACCTGAGATGGTTTATGGCGTGCATAAATAATGAAAGGTTACCTCCATGTATACATTAATTCATTTTTATGCTTTTTTTCTATCTCCAGGTAATTGTATTCAGTTTGTGAGAGAGGATTCGGAACTGAGGGATACGGTACAGCTTCAGTAGTAGAGATTCATCCTAATGGGAATAAAAATCGTCTGGTAGTCGCCTGAAAAAAAAATGGAAGTACGCCATGGTAGTGAAGCTATTAAGGTATTGAGTACCCCGTTGGAAAATAACGGTGGTGAGAGAATGAGGAGAAACTTAACTATGATTCTAACCTGGCCTGACCTGATCCGACCTGACGACCTAACCCAACCTAACCTGACCCGACCAAACCTGACCTAATCTGCCTAACCCTAACCTAACCTTCTCTAATGTAATCTGACGTAACCTAACCTTACTTAATAAAAGTAGGATCGACGACATTGTAAAATACATACCGGTAAGGGAAAGTGACTTCGTTTGGCTTGAGGGAGTATAGACGAGCAGTGTTAAAGGTTAGAGGTATTACTGTCACGCCCACCTCAGCTGAAGTTTTGAATTTGGTGCCAGTGTTCTCGCTGACTTGGGAGATTTCATACCATTTCTTCCCTAGCGATTTATTTTTCATACCCCACTTAAGTATTCTCTTGTGTATTACTGTTTTTTTTTTATCCCTAAGATTTGCGTTAGTAACATATGAGGATTTAATAACGTGTAATTAGCAAAATGAATCGATGATCAAGATGTGACACGAAACTCCTAAGCCGCTGAGGGTACGATTCTAGGTGCCTTACATTTGCTGACTGTATACAAGTGCCTTATTTGCTATTGAGTGGAGTACATCTCTTAAGTTTAAGTGCTCATCTCTTGTACCATACCTAAGCTAGGTGAAGTCAAAGGCTTTTCGTTTCATCAACTCATCACGCAGAGTACATCTAGACTGGACAGAGTCAAAGGCTTTTCGTCTCATCAACTCTCCTCTCACTGGCACATTGTAGTCGTTCTCTCTTTACAGCAGTGTTGCATCATTTTTCCCCACCTCTCGCTGGTATTATTAGCAATGCTCTTCAGAAGAGTATCTGAGAGTTTTACCATTACGATGGGCACATAGCTCCTATCTATAGTTCTCACACGTTAACTTGGCACAGATTTTCGTCCTTGTGCAGTTCAGTGGCGGAAAAAGACAATACCACGACTGTACTTCCATTCCATAGCACATCTTAACGAGCATCATATAATGTTAATCTGTTGTTACAACTCAGCATTCAAGACTGACTGATATAAACTTTAGCCAAGTTAGAGTAAATGGATAACAGCAGTGCACTCGCAGGCTTTTCGTGTCCAACTCGCTAACTAATTCAGGAACTACCCGGTATTCTCAGTCCTTCAGTGCGTAGAACTAGTCGACTCGGGAACTCTCTTCCTTATCATGTCTTTCTGTCTGCTGATGAATTCCAGTCTTTTGTACAGACACATCCATATGAGCAGGTCGTAATTTTGACATTCTTCTTTGGAACTTTCCTTGGACGAGATCATTTTCACAAGTTTCCAACGTATGCTTAAAACTTGCTCCCATGAATCACTGTCAGCTAAAGGAAGTCTTCTGGTCTTATAATGTAATACTCAAGAAGACGACTAAGAGAAACTTAAGATAAAAATTGGAGTGGGATATAGACACGTATAGAGTATATAGATAAGGAGATAAACAGATAGATGTAGTCTCAGGTGATAAAAACTACTGTGAATAACTGTCATTAGGAGACGAGGAGAGAACTTCCCTTTCATTTCCTGCCAGGTTTGCTTGGTTATTTCCGGCTTACTTGAGTAGAAAAAATCCTCGCTCTCCAGACATTCCTCCTCCTCCTCCTCTTCGGGGACTTCTCTCCTCGTACAATACTCTTCCCTCTCCACCTCCTCTTTCTCCTCCTCCTCCTCCTCCTCATCATCATCATCATCATCATCATCATCATCATCATCATCATCATCATCATCATCATTTATTCTTTTTTCTTCATCTTCCTCCTTCATATCATCATCATCGTCGTCGTCATTTATTATTTTTCATCTCCTTCTTCATCCTCAATAATAATAATAATAATAATAATAATAATAATATTGATAATAATAATAATTAGTGTTAAAAATAATGATAATTAGTATTAACACCAGAATTGTCATTAGCTGTAGTATTATTATTAGTGTTAGTACCGCTATAAGTGTAATAACAAGGACCAGTCACAGAGTGCAACACCCGTCCTCACCAATTACTTCAAGGGACGAACATGCGACTTTACTCTATGACCTTGACCTTTAAGCGATTACTCCCAAACCTAATTACTTCATCTATGCCTGACCCTCAACCCTTGCGCCAAGTTTGGTCCTAAGTACTGTAGATCACAGCTGTTTGGATTAACCTTTCCCTGTGACACTGACCTTTGTCCTTTCCTTTCACCTTGAACTGTGACTAATTGTTTTAAAAAACAAATTCCTTTATCCTTGCCGAATCTTGAACCCTTCCACAAAGTACCTGTTATTCTCAAAGGCAATAAATCATCCCATTTTATGATACTCATCTCTTCCACCAGCTTTAATTCAGATCAGCTCTAAACTCATTTACTTGTTTTGTTTAACTCATTTTACTTGTTGTATCAACACACTGACACCTGAGTGAACTTTGACCATGCCTGGTGACACTGATCTGTGACTGATTGTTCTTAAATAGAAGCCCTCCGTTCCTGCCATTCTCTTAACCCTTCCTTCAAGTTTGATTTAAATTGGATAATTAAAGTTTAGGTTGACCTCGCTAAGTTAAATTTTGGCCTAGCCCTGCGACCTTGCATATTGTCCTTTTGTTGTAAAAAACTGTGGGTCAACTCCATGGCTATCCGTCAACCCATGCACCAAGTTTGGTTAAAATCGGGTAATAACTTTGAACTATTTTGTTAGACACACACACACACACACACACACACACACACACACACACACACACACACACACACACACACACACACACACACACACGGAAAACAAACCTGTGCTTGCATCATGAGTGCTGATGTAATTATTTATTATTTTTATCATTGTTTTTATTGTTATTATTTATTATTTTTATTATTATTAAATTATTATTAACAGTATTGATATTATTCCTCGCTCCTCGTCCTCCTCCTCCTCCTCCTGTTCAAACCTTTCTCTGACACTCTGCTAATGAGATCGACATCCTCTAAGGCAAAGTTATAATTCCCTCACAACTTCTGGCCTCATAAATACTAGCTTGGCACATCGTCGCCCTCACTAATGAATCCAAAGGTGAGTGAAGTGGAAGTGGAGGCGAGAGAGTCACAAGCCTAACTTCAGCTACCATCATTAGAGGTCACAGTTTCCCCGCAACACACATATAAGGACTTCCAGCCTTAGTTAATACGGGGATGGGAAGTTTTCAGGCTTTGTGTTAAATCATGTGTTGACTCAGTTTCTCCGATTATATTTTCTTGCGATACTGTTGGGGTGTAGAGTTGTCTGTGTTTGTGTTATGTGTTGATTTAGTTTCTTTGCAAATACTTCTTTAGCCTTACTGTTTGGGTAGGTAGCTTTCTTTTTCTTTTTTCCTGTGTCGATTGAACCTTAGTGTTATCTACAAATTTAACGCTCCGACTTCCATCAGTGTGTGTGTGGGAAGTGTAGTCTTGCTTTGACGATGATTCAGTGCCGATTGAAGTTTAGTTTCCTTACAGATAGTTTTACTTTCCGGCTTTGGTGTGGGGATGCATAGTCCTGTGCTCATCGTAGATTGTGTATTCCGTCTTTTTTCTCTTCATTCCACATTTATATTTATTTCCGATGAGTGTGTGTGTGTGTGTGTGTGTGTGTGTGTGTGTGTGTGTGTGTGTGTGTGTGTGTGTGTGTGTGTGTGTGTGTGTCCGTGCGTGTGTGTGCGTGTGTGTGTGTGTGCGTGTGTGCGTTTGCTTGTGCGTGTGTGTGTGTGTGTGTGTGTGTGTGTGTGTGTGTGTGTGTGTGTGTGTGTGTGTGTAGTCTTCTTTGTGTTATTTGTCGACTGAATATTGTTCATGTTTGCTTTGATTTGCATGGAGTTTGGTCTGTTGGAGGTACAGTCATAAGCAAAATTTCGTCGACACTTCTCTCCCGGGTGTGGACGTGGAAGGTCCGACATGTACTATTTTTATGTGACAACTGTATGAAGCACACAGGGAAAAAAAAAATCGAGAAGGATGGAGACTCTCTGGCGTTTGGGGAGGGAAGAGAAGTGAGGATGGCAAGACACAGTGCTGGTGGAAGGACTGTTAGCGAACTTTTGCTCATGGCCGTACGTTGCAATCGTCATTATTCTTTGCAATTCAGATTTTTGGTGAGAAGCACATACACAAGTAAAATGTTATTGTAACCAACGTTTGACTTTAACACTGCGGGAAATTTCTCTTAACCTGAAGAAACCCATTCAGTGGTAACCGGAATAATAAAAAAAAAATAAAAAAAAATCTTGTTACCAAA
The DNA here is from genome assembly GCF_032717465.1 of Coenobita brevimanus. Taxonomy (NCBI): domain Eukaryota; kingdom Metazoa; phylum Arthropoda; class Malacostraca; order Decapoda; family Coenobitidae; genus Coenobita; species Coenobita brevimanus. Next base: position 39,240,437 of record NC_136991.1, read on the forward strand.
ATCGTTAATGGAGATACTTACTAAATCTAACCCATTTACTACAGAAAGTGACTTCTTCACTACAAAAAGTCTCCACTAGAATGAATGAAATTGTTTTTAAGGGGCAAATATAGCCTGTGTAATACGCCACCTGATTCAAAGGAGTTAACCTCTACAGTTCGATGAAGTATTTTCTGTGTTATTTTGGTACCTTCAGGCTATTACATTCAGGTCAGGGAAAGCCAAACGTTGTGGGGGAAATTAAAAGCTTCTGTTCCTAAGTCCGTCACTGCAAGAGGCCTCACCAAAGATAATTAAAATTGTCTAGATGTGGCAAAAAGTGAACTAATACTAAATGTTTTAAATTTTTTAGTGTAGACTTGAAAAGAATCAAGTGGAGGATTGTGAGGGAAATGCGAGGGGAATTAAGGGACATCACCGAATGAAGGGTGCGAATCCGGTGGTGTTTGAGAGTGAGGGTAACAAATTGGAAGGATTTTAGGAGGGAAGATTAGGCTGAGGAGGGGAAAAGACAGGGAAAGGAGGAGAGAAGAGGAGGGAAAGTAAAAGGGAAGGAAGAGGGGAAACGCAAGGAAATGAGGAGAGGAGAAGGAAGAGTTGAAAGGGAGGGAGAGAAGGAAAGGAATGAGTAAGGAGACAAGAAGGAAAGGGAAGAGGTGACGGGAGGTGAAGCGTGAGGAGAGGGGGAAAACGGTGAAGAGCAGGAAGGGAACAGGTGAAGAGAGAAGGAACGGGAAACGTTAGGAATGGGGAAAGGAGGAATGAGGTGAGAGGTAGTGAAGTGTGAGGCAAAGAGAACGGAGGCAAGAGAAAAGGGAGAAAGAAGGCTGGGCAGGGGGAGAAGGAAAGGGAGAGGAGGGAGAAGGAATGATGGGGAGAGGGGGTGGGCAGGTTAAGGAGAGGGGATGGGAAGGGTGGAGTCAGGGGAATGAAAAGAATTGGGAGAGGGGAAAGAAACTGGCAGGAGAGTGGGAAAGGAAGGAATAGGAGAGGGGACGAAAAAGTGGGGACACGGAGAGGAGATGAAGAGAAGAGTGGGAAGCAGGGATGAGGAAAACGGAAGGAAATGGATTAATTACACCAATCCGAGATGTGTTTCCTAAGCTGAATGAGACCTTCTGTAAGTTGTATGACTTTATAGGTAGATAGATAGATAGATAGACAGTTAGGAAGTCAGATATATATATATATATATATATATATATATATATATATATATATATAAATATATATATATATATATATATATATACTGTATTTGTATATATATGTAAATATATCTATCTATCTATCTATCTATCTATCTATCTATCTATATATATATATATATATATATATATATGTATGTATAGGTATGTATACACATTTTTTCAAAGAATTTAAGGGATTCAACATTTCCCGTAATATATTTTTTATCTAGGCTAAAAACAAAGGTGTACTATAAATAAGTGTAACAATGTTCAGTTACGGGAATATATGTCTGAGATAGAGTATGTGATGTGTGCCATATCTGCCTCTCGCACCTGCCAGTACTAATTATCGCACATGTCCGTCATATTACCTCACCTCACCACCATAACATTTCAGGACATTTCCCCTTCCTTTACTCTGGATGGTCATACTCATTATATTCTGTCAAAGTATAATCAGTTCTTTATCAGATTTACCATATTTAGCCTATTTCCTTCATCAACTTTGTCTTGTCCACTACAATGAATTAATTATCCACCCAGTGCACTATTAAACTCACTGAGATATATTATCCATCCAGTTTCTAATGAGGAAATATCTGGTGTTTTAATTTCTTCATAAAATATAATATCCATCCAATCCACCATAACAGAGTAAATTAAACTAAAATAATAAAAAAAAAAAATTGTCTCTGAAATCCACAAGAATTTAAAAATATATATGTATCCCTCCACTCAACCTTCATATAAACAAGTTTCTGGCCATTTCATATTGATAGAATAATTTTTCATCCACTCCTTCATGAACGCATTTCTCTTTCCAGTCAACTGTAATAAAAGAAATGCTACATCCTCCCCTCCATAACAACATTTATTTTGCATCCCTCCCTCCCTGATATAAAAAAAATGTCTCCCTTCAGCTGCCCACAACTTCTGTCCTCTTCACCATAATAAAATATATACGATATCAAATAAAATCTCTCCTGAGCTACCCGCCGCACTTATTCGCTCGGTCCCTCAGTATGTTTGTGCTACTATGCTCCCCTCTCCCAGCCCCGCCATACCTGTACACTCACCATAATAGATCATGTCGAACCTCCCATTATCCCTCCCACATGCCAACACATTCACTACACCTCGTTACCATACTTGTCCGGCGCTGACGAGGAGCTTACATATGGTGTTTCTGTGCACTCTGGATGGAACAAAGCAGTTTTGGTGTCCACCTTGGAACCAAGCTCCTCAGCCTTCCCTGTACCTCGCCGTTGGGAAGGACACTGGTCCGATCCTTTTGAGGCGCTGTCTACCACAACTGGGCGCTGGTTCCCTACACGGTATTTATACAGCTTAACAAAATACTTTACTTTTTGTAGGACGGCCTCACAGAAGCAACTGCTTCCCTGGGTCGACGGGTCTTCTCGGTCAGACTAACAAGAGTTAAGAAGCAACAACAACATCGACAAAAACCACACTTCTCCATCAATCCTGGCCACCTCATCTTCATTTCACAACACACCTGACTGCCACATCTTCCCCTGTCTTTTACAAAGTATAGGCTACTTTGCTTCCATATTTTACCACCTTTTCTGCTACACCTTACATACTTATCTCACCGTAACTACACACCTCATTCCCCACCTACACCTTCTTCCTACAAATCATACCAGGCCACCGCACTGTTTCAGCTTGTGTGCTACAACTTTCACATCTGTCTCACATCAACTGGATACCCGATTTCCATATATATATGCTGTCTCCCCACACCTACACACTTGCTTCCCATGCCTACACTTGTGCATTTTGTCTCTAGATTTTACTTCCCACACCTACACATGTTCACTTCATGTGCACACCTGCCTTCCACACATACACCTGTCCAGTTTGTCAACACGTCTGCCTCCCACTTGTCTACTGTGTCTGCAGTACGCACTTGGCTTCCACACCTACATTTGTATTTTACACACTTGCTTTCCACACCTTCATTGTTCACTTCATCTGCCCATCTACATCTATTTGCTGTAACTACACACCTGACTCGTCCATATATACCATACTTCCACGCTTACATCTGACTCCCACACTTACACCTGTCACTCAGCCATATTGCAGAACTTCTGCCTATCAGAATTCTTTCATTCCCCGAACTGCATCTCTTCGGAACTCACTTCCCCAGAGTTGTTTCCCTCCAAACTTCAACCTACAGCTGTTCAAGTCTAACTGTTACAGATATTTTATGAACAGAGGACACCAGTTATCTGGTGTATGGATTTTTTTTTATTCATTTGTTTTTCCTTCCTCTGTTCTGTTATTAAAAAAAAAAAAAAATTGCAGCACACCCAACTCTCACAGCCACATCTGCCATCCACTAATCATACCTTGCAACCATTACAGGTAGTCCATATCGTCTGCACCACCAACAACACTTGTCAACTTGAACCACACTGCTCAATAACATCAGTTTCTAGGACAATTAATTTCACCTGCCCATCCCCACATTTCATCTGATTTCCACACCTTTTCATCATTCCTACCCACCTCATCTGCATTTTACTACACACCTGATTCCCAGACCCATATCCACCTCTCAAAACATATATGACAACCGCATCAGTCCACCTCGTCTTCTTCATTACACCTTCCACACCTGTCCACATTTTCTACACACCTGCCTTCTACACCCACACCTACCTCCTACACCCACACATGCGTCCCACACATGCGTCCCACACATACACCTGCCTCCCACACATACACCTGCCCTCACCCCCCCCTACACCCACACCTGCCTCCCACACCCACACCTGCCTCCCACACCCGCCTTCCACACCCACACCTGCCTTCTACACAAACACCTGTCTCCCACACCCACATCTGCCTCACATACCTACACCTGCCTCTTGCACCCACACCTGCCTCCCACACCAACACCTGCCTCCCACACCAACACCTGCCTCCCACACTTACACCTGCCTTCTACATAAACACCTGCCTCCCACACCCACACCTGCCTCCTACACCCTACCTGCCTACACCCCCACCTGCTTCCTATGCCCACACCTGTCTCCCACACCAGCCTGTCACACCCACACCTGCCTCCCACATCCACACCTGCCTGTCTCCCCCACTCACACCTGCCCTCCACACCAACATCTCCCACACCCAAACTTGCATCCCACACCTAACACTGCCTCCTACACACACAAGCACCTTCCAGACTCACGCCTGCCTCCTACACCCACACCTGCCTCCTACACCCACACCTGCCTCCTACACCCACACCTGCCTCCCATACCTACACTTTTCTCTCACACCCACATCTGCCTCCTACTCCTCCACCTGCCTCCAACACCCACACCGGCCTCCCATACCTACACTTTTTTTTTCCCACGCGCACACCTGCCTCCCACACCTGCACCTTCCTCCCATACCTACACCTGCCTCCCACACCCACACTTGCATCCAGCACTTACACCTTCCTCCCACAGCCATTCCTCCCTTCCACAAATCATACCCGACTGCCACATTAGTCAGTCTCGTCTGTCACACCTTCCACATATATCCACGCAAAGTACACAATTAGGCCAAGATTAACGAACATACTTTCAATCAACTCCCTCTCGTCATTAGGATTTCTGTTTGCAAGAAGAACAAGATAATGTACGTGGAAAGGATCTGTATTTTCTTTTTTTATGGTCCCGCCTGCAAAAAAAAAAAAAAAAATGGTCTTGGTTATCGCCCGCCTTTACAGTTGCCCGCCTCTTTGTGTGTGTGTGTGTGTGTGTGTGTGTGTGTGTGTGTGTGTGTGTGTGTGTGTTCTCATTGTATCTCATTAACGGCTTGAGCTATCAACATGAAACTTTCAGGGTATCAAGATATGGCCAAAATCTTGGACAAGATCGAAAATGGGCACTTGGGATCAAGGTCAAGGTCATCAAAATGGCTGCCAAAGGTCAACTAGCTTTTATCGCCCGCCTTTAGCACCATTATATCTCATGAACGGCTTGAGCCATCAACATGAAACCTTCAGGGGATCAAGATATGGCCAAAATCTTGGACTTGGCGAACAGCATATTCTGGCGGGCGATTAGTATTCGGCTCCCGAATGCTTTTCTTGCATGGTAATTGGGATATTTTTATAGAGGAAATTACACATGGGAAGTTTCTGCAGTTTCCTTTCATTACTCTCTCTCTCTCTCTCTCTCACCTTATCTTCCTCGTACAACACTGGTGAGTTACATCCTTTTCCTCCACACACCTGCCTCCTATGTCTACCCCTATCAGACCATCTCCCCGCCTTCCCCCCCCTCCTCTCTCTCTCTCTCTCTCTCTCTCTCAGATCCTCCCTTCTCCTTCCTCCCTTCACATCACACTCATTGGATCTACAAATTTTCTTTTTCTCCACCTCATCTAACCCCTTCCCACTCCGCCTCTCTCCCATCTCCTCCTCCTCAACCTCAGACCCTTCTTCCTCATCTCAAAACCACCCCTATACCCTTGTCCCCTCTGACTTTACCCCTTCCTCCTCAGCTCTGTCCCTGAAACATATTCCTCCTCCTCCTCCTCCTCCTTAACTTTATTCCTTGTCCAGATCGTCACCCCCCCCCCTTTCGTCGTCTTCTTCACTCCATAGTCCCCCCTCTCCCTACCGCCTTCCTTCTTAACATCTCACTCCTTTCTCAAATCATATCCCATCTTCCATTTCTTCACCTCACCCTTTTCCTAAGCCAGTCACCCCCACTCTCTTCCCCCTCTTCCCTCTCTAATATTCCCTTCACCTCTCCCTAAATAACCTTTCCCTCACACCCCTCCTCTTCCCTAGCTCATCCTCTCTCCCATCCCTTCCTTAAATTGACCCCTAAGGCATTTCCCTAAATCATCCTCTCTCCCTCATTCACCCCACCTCACTGCTTCTCAGATTCAGTCACTCCCTTTCTCCCTCGCCCCAAAGCCACCCACGTTTGTCGTCCGCTCTTACCAAAGCGGAGCGATAATGTTTTTGCTCGCCTCTGTGTGTGTGTGTGTGTGTGTGTGTGTGTGTGTGTGTGTGTGTGTGTGTGTGTGTGCGTGTGTGCGCTCGCGCGCGCGCGTATGTCCCATAATATCTCATGAACGGCTTGATCTATCATCATGAAGCCTTCAGGGTATTAAGATATGAGCGTTCGCGGTCAAGGTCAAAGTCAGGGTTGTTTGGAGGCTACAAGAGAAAATAAACATTACATCTTGCTGAAGGGGAAGAAGTTGAAATACGTAAGTGGTAATCTCAAGTGGGTCAAAATACCTTTATAGCGCCTAATTTGGGCAATTTTTGATCGTGAAAGTTGAGTCGTTGTTACTATCAAAATTCTCTCAGTACCTAAAGATATATACATTTTCCGGTGGACGAAAAATATACTTCGTGAGGAATTAACCACTCTAATTAGGTACATTCGTTTTCTGCACTGCATGCCATATAAGCCTACAGGGTGTTAGAAAGGCGTCATAAGTAGGAGACGAAGAGGAAGTGTGAGGTGTGACTGTGAGGTGTGGCACTGTGTTTGGTATGGCAGCGTGAGGTACCGTATAGGAAAAAGCTGTGACTATAACTTGTGACTAGTGTGTGATAGTGAGATACCTTGTTGTACTGTGAAGTGAGGTAGTGTGAGATATGGTAGTGAGTGTGATGTGCCTGAGATGTAGCAGTGTGAAGTTTGGATGTGAGACCTGTGTGTGTGTGTGTGTGTGTGTGTGTGTGTGTGTGTGTGTGTGTGTTGACTAAAAAATAATGAAGTGTGATATGCGACCGTGAGGTATGGCGATGTGAGCTGTGACTGAGATGTGGCTGTAAGGTGTGGCAGTATGAGGTGTAGCAGTGTGAGGTGTGACTGTGAGATATTGCAGTGTGAGGAGTGGCTGTGAGATGTGGCAGTGTGGTGTGCGATTGTGAAGTGTGATTGTGAGATATGGCAGTCATATGTGTGACTGTGAAGTGTGACTGTGAGATAAGGCAGTGTGATGTGCAGCTGTGAAGTGTAAGTATGGAGTGTGGTAGTGTGATGTGAGACTGCGAAGCTTGACAGATATAGCAGTATGATGTGCGACTGTGAAGTGTGACTGTGAGATATGGCAGTCTTATGTGTGGCTGTGATGTGTGGTAGTATGACAGTGAGATGTGGCAGTGGGAGGTGTGATCAAGGTATGGTACTGTGAATCATGGCAAGTGGCAGATGGCAGCAAGAATAAAGCAATGTTCTATTGTCATTATAGGGTCAAGCAAACAATAATAAAATATGACTGATCATCCATTTGGCAGATGCCTTACGTTCATTTTTAACAGTAGATATTTTTTCTATTCTTGGCATTGTATTCAGGTTTATCTGTATTATCCATGAGCAATACAAAATGGCCTTTATAAATAAGGTAAGGATTCGTAATATGTTGCTTTATATATCGTTCTTTGCATCTAAATCCATTGTTAAATTCCAAAAAGAGAGCCAGGGAAGATTCCATGGCTACCTGTAAAGTTTAAATATCATTTTCACCCAGTTTTAATATACCGGTTTTAGGAATGCATGTAAGGAATTTTTTCTCTAATAAATAGTTGAGTAGTGATCCTCTGCTCTTATCAAATTAACTTGAAACTGTTTGCATGTAAATTGTTTCAGACTCCCTGTTGCCTGTTATTTTCGTTTTAGGAATATTATTGTGTGTCTGTGTGCTGGACGTTGCCTGTGTGTGTGTGTGTGTGTGTGTGTGTGTGTGTGTGTGTGTGTGTGTGTGTGTGTGTGTGTGTGTGTGTGGGCGCTTTCTGTGTGTATATGTACGTCCGTGAATGTTCATATGTTTGGTCTATTTCTGTGTATCCTGAGGGTTGTGTTGAAAGATTTAATGGTGTTCTGGAATTAGTTGCAGCTTGTGACAAGGTGTATGAAGGTAACAAGAAGTAAAATATCCTGTTCTACACTCAACTGTGAAGTTTAAAAATATCCTAACCTTGTTTGTCTCCTACAGAACACGGGTATAAATGCACTTTTTATTTTGTTTTATTTTGACAAACAAACTAACACTTTTTTAGAAATTTTGGAAAATTTTCGAGTACTGAATGGCTTAATGAACACTATAGATAACCCCAGCAGTTGGGAAAACATCGTGTACAATGAAGGTAAAAGTCAGAAGATAAAAAGGATGGACTAATAGCTGACACAAACGAACTTCACTCTCTCATTGTGACTGGTGCACCTGAGTACTGTGTTCAGATAAATAGGTGAGGATTTTATTCATTTGATAGAGATTTTAGCAGTAAAAGGGGACCAAAAATTTCCTCGAGTAACTCCTTGTGTGCTTACGTAACATTCAGAGATTTTACTTTAGCAAACACCATAAAGTTTTTTTTTTTTTTCTTTTTTCAGTCCAGAGAAATTCCATTAGTCTGTAGGTTGAAAGGTATGGGACTGGGGCGACTCCAAGATTAGAAAACAGGAAATGCTGGAAGAAATGTACTGTGTGTAAATGGTTATGTTGACATGACACAAAGGAAAATATTAATACACACACACACACACACACACACACACACACACACACACACACACACACACACACACACACACACACACACGCACGCACACGCGCACGCACACGCGCACGCACACACACACACACACACACACACACACACACACACACACACACACACACACACACACACACACACACACACACACACACACACACACACACAGAATGATTACTCCTTGACCATGTTATCCAGGCAGATGGAAGAAATTATATCCACCTACTGCCCCGGTGCTTTATAGCTGAAGTCGGTCCAAGTTGGGTGGAAACTGTTATTTCTTCACCAAAAACAAAGTATGAGTATGTGGTTAAATTTCTGCCATCTGATCAGTTTATGGCTCATAAAAGATATACCTTTACAGAAGACTTATTTGAGAAGTCCTTTTGTTCATGGTTGCCATTTTTAAGGCATTCTTGCCATTGACTTCATCCATCATTAGTGCTGGACAGAGTAACCGGAGTCTTCGTGTGTTGTCAGAGAGAGAAAGGCTGTTATTACCACGTTTCACCATTTTCATTCACTTTCCTAGTACTTACTGCTACGGAATAACTGCAGACGTCTTGTGCTGACTGTCATGCACTGCTGAAATGTCCGATGCGTGTGAATGTCAAGCGTTACATTGCGTTATCAGGACATCTTAGGGAAATCACACCATCTTCTGTTGTTGTAAACTGTGGGAAGGGAGGAGCTTTATTCGTTTGTCCAATATTTTTATTACGGCAGATAGATATGTTTATAATTATATGTTCGTCCCAGTCTGAACAAACTGCTGTTTTTATTCAACATTATTAGTCCATGAATTCACGCTATCCAATTTTGCCATTATATATTAAAATATTATTTAACTGGAGTTTGCAAGTAGGCCGTTGCCTTTACACACACACACACGCTCTCTCACTCTCTCTCTCTCACACACACACACACACACACACACACACACACACACACACACACACACACACACACACACCTCGCCGGCTTAGTGGTAAAGCTCTCGCCTAGCATCTGCTAAGACGGGGGTGCGCGCATTGCTCGGGATGCAAAAATTTCACTGATGAAGTGGGTGGGTACTGTCCCCCTTGAGCAAGGGGATGGGTGTGTGCGCGTGTGAAAGTCAAGGCTTTGCCCTTAAATCGGACTGTATGAGCTCTCAGCTGTCTTCTGGGAAGGTAAAAAGCTGATGATCACAACATCACGTGATCCTGACCGACCCGGTGAATTACACACACACACACACACACACACACACACACACACACACACACAGAAAGAATGATTACTTTTGACGATGTTACCCAGGCAGATGGAAAAAAATTATGTCCACCAACTGACCCCGTGCTTTATACCTGAAGTCGGTCCAAGTTGAGTGGAAGCTGCTGTACCTTCACTATAAATAAGGTATCAGTATGTGAGTGACATTTCTGCCATCTGATCAATTCGTGGCTCGTAAAATGTATACCCTTACACAAGACTTATATATTTGGGAGGTCTTTTTGTTCATGGATTCCATTTTTAATGCATTGCTGCCAATGACTTCATCCATCATTAGTGCTAGACAAAGTAACCGGAGTCTTCGTGTGTTGTCAGAGTTAGAAAGAAAGGCTTTATTATCACGTTTTACCATTTTCATTCACTTTCTTAGTACTTACTGCTACGGAATAACTGCAGACGTCTTGTGCTGACAGTTATTCCCTGCTGAAATGTCCGATGCGTGTGAATGTCAAGCGTTACATTGCGTTATCAGGACATCTTTGGGAAATTACACCATTTTTAATTGTTATAAACTGTGGGAAGGGAGGTACGCTATTCTTTTGTCCAATACTTTTAGTAAAGTAGATAGATATGTTTATATGTTCATCCCACAGTGTACAAATTGATGTTTTTATTCAACATTATTAGTTCATGACTTCACGCTATCCAAATTTGACATTATATATTAAAAAAATATTTAACTGGTGTTTGCAAGTAGGCTGTTGCCTTTACACACACACACACACACACACACACACACACACACACACACACACACACACACACACACACACACACACACACACACACACTGTTCTCACGTCTATAATTTCATGTAAGACACGGAGTTGTCTTGTCATTTTCGTAATGTATGCTTTTCTTATTATATCACCTACTGTTTCCTAAAAGCGGGATGGCTGATGTGATCTTTATTTATTATGGCATAACACTCTCTTTGTATTGACATCTCTAAGGAGGTCACCTGCCTGGGGTAAAGACAGACAGACAGGCTGACTGACTGAATGACTGACTACTGACTGACACACACACACACACACACACACACACGAGAGAGAGAGAGAGAGAGAGAGAGAGAGAGAGAGAGAGAGAGAGAGAGAGAGAGAGATCATTAAACCTGTGTATAAACCAGGAAGAGTTATAGCATAAAATAAATTAACGCAGGCCACCTCGCTTTCCGGATATATTAAGCCGGGTACACATACGCGAACAGAACATCGTAACGTAACCCCGTCGTGTAACAAAAACGCCTGTGTGGACGGGACCTCGTAACGTCACTGGTAACACCCGAGCGAACATATATGTTACGCGTTGGGGTTCGCTCCCGATCCACCAATTGTCGGTTTTTGCGCGTCGCATCAAAGGATGTTACAGGGTGAGGTTACGCAATGTGTGGACGGGACGTGTGTCCGACACGTATCAACTGGGTACAGCCGCTACACCGAGTCTGCTCAGTAATCAGTATGAGGCTGGTCCCTAAACATAAAAATATATAACACAGGTTGTTAGAGTAATATACCACTGTGACTGCCACCATTTTCTTTCCTTTCTCCTCTTCACTGTATGATAATGTATATAAATATACGCGGCAGCTGCGACAGGTAAACTTGCCATTGTCAGTACAACCTCCAAACACGGACTGACTCCGACTGATAGAGGTGGGACGCATGAAAGTTCGCGACGCGACGAGGTTCGGTTACGGACTCATTATTTCCACACCTTGTTACGCGTATCTTCGTCGCGCAACACGGCCTTGTTACGATACGGTGTTCTGTTCGCGTGTGTGTACCCAGCTTTAAATTACCCGCAGAATATGGAAAGCCGTTTTCATCCCCTTCACTACCATCACTTTTTTTTTTTTTTTTCCTATTTCCACTTGATTTTATTTAGCTCAGGAGATTCTTTTATATTGGAAGCGTTAGATGTAGACGTCATTAATTACTTTAGTACTGGAGATCTTCCCTTAATAATCATCTGCTATTTACCAGGAATAATGTGTGTGTGTGTGTGTGTGTGTGTGTGTGTGTGAGAGAGAGAGAGAGGGTAATCGTAGTGGTATTAACCCTTTGAATCCTGTGCCGTATTATTGTTTTATTTTTTTGCAGCTTCTGGACCATATTCCTTAACCCATGATAGACGTTTTGAGCTGGAGGGGTTAGATTTAGCTGTCTGTAACACCTTCACTACAATATCCTCACCTCTACAGGTCTTTTCTGACTTACAGTCGTGTGAAAATAGCAGCGCCAATGGAATGAAAATAGGTCATCAGATCGAAAGATTTAAGGTGACCAAAATCGTGTAATGGTAATAAGGGGGAGGCGTGGCTCAGTCGGTAGAGAGGTGGCCTGCGGTCCTACCAGACCCAAGTTCTAATCCTGGCTGGGGCAGGGAATAGTTTAAGGATTTGAATTTCATTAAATCAGGCTTTACTGGTCTACCAGAAGACGTGCCGACATGTCGTAAAAATACGCCCGCTAATACCAATACACCAGTCCTATATGAGACAGCCCTTGCATGTATTCAGTATGGACAGTGAGGTGTTAACGCCGAAGTGGTGACATGTGGAGGTGTATGGTATGTAGGAGGACTACTGGGCCTGGGGAGCAGGTTCTGAAGCCTATGCCCTGAATCGGACCAAAAAAAAAAAAAAAATCAGGTGGTTAAATTTCGTACGCTCTGAAAAGGTTATAGATTAAACTCTTAAGAAAACAGAAATACTATTCCATGGCAGAATAAAGTCGTGTAGTGCTAGCAAGGATAAAGTAATATTTTTATCTTTCTGAAAGGGTTACTAAGGACTGTTAATAGCACAGAGAAAGGGAAAAATCAATCTTTTTCCTTGACGTGGACGGCGTACTTTCCAGTAATTTTTGCCGCCACCAGACACCCTTAGTGCAATGTGAAAAGCATTATTGGTGGCAAAGAGGTTAACGGAGGCTATATCTAATTCCTGCACATTGAAGTCTTTCCTTACTTAATTGAAGTCATTAGCAGGTCGCATAATTGTATCGAACGTAATCAGGATTATAAGATGTATTTGAAATGAAATCGTTCAGCAAAATAAAAAGAAAGTAATAGTTTAAGATTTATTACGTCCTGAAAGTGTTTATCTCGTCTACACAACATTATTTCGCTATTGCTTCCTCCAGACAGTTTTTCCAAGCTTAAAAAAATATCATGTACTGAGGAGGTTTGAATCAGTTTCCTTTAAACCCATTCATTATGGAGGGTCATTCAAAAGCAAACTGAAATCACCAGGTGGTAGCAAGAATTATGCAAGGAGGACGGCATCTTTCCGAGGGGTTTAGAGGGGAAATAATAAAGGCATAAATGTAATAATAGTTCCAGTTTTGTACAGCTGAGCACAGTACAGGAAATTGCGGATGGCAGTACATAACACGTGCCGGAAGATTTAGTTACCTGCACTGATTGTAGTGTGTGGTACGGGTAATAACAGCAGGTGATGGTAGAGGTAGTAACGATAATAAGTGGTGACAGAGACTAACGTTAGTAATAGCAGAGACAACAGTGCTAGTAGCTAATGGTAAATAGTAGTTAATGGTTGTGATAGTAACGTTAATAGTTAATGGTAGGAATGGTAACGTCGGTAGCTGTTAGTAGTGATAGTAACGTTCGTAGTTAATGATCGAAATGGTAGCTTTAGCTGTTGGTAGTCATAGTAACGTTCGTTGTCAATGGCAAGACAGAACTTTAATTACTAGGTACAGTATATCGTTTGTCACTTCCATATCAGATTAAGAGTTCCTAGTCGAATTTCTCTCCTCCCTCTCCTTATGCCTCTCACCTCCTTTCCTTACGATATTACTCATTTCCTCATCTCCCTCCTTTTGCTTCTCCCTCCCTGCCTCCCATTCCTTTCCTTATTTTTCCTCTCCTCCCCCTTCATTTCTTTCATTTTTCCCTCCCTCCCCCTTCATTTCTTTCATTTTTCCCTCCCTCCCCGTCATTCCCATACTAAATTACCCCTCCCTCCCTTCTTTTCCTCCCTCCCTCCCTAGTTCTCGTACTTGCATCCATTTCCCCCTCCTTCTCTCAATTGCCTTCCTTCCTTGGTTTCATTCGTCCTCCTGTTTCCTGCCATCCTTCCTTATTTTATTTTTTCAATTTCTCCATTTCTCCCTCCTTGTCTCTCTCTCTCCCCTTCCTCTCTCTCTCTTGTCTTATCTGTCTATTTTTTATTTCCGCCTCACGCTCACTATCCCCTCTTTCTCTCTCTCTCTCTCTCTCTCACACACACACACACACACACACACACACACACACACACACACACACACACACACACACACACACACACACACACACACACACACACACACACACACACACACACACACACACACACACACACACACACACACACACACACACACACACACACACACACACACACACACACACACACACACACACACCTTTCCTCCCTCTCTTTCTCCTGTTTCTTTTTCCTTCCCCCATTTTTCATTCCTTTTCTCCCTTTATCTCTTTCTCTTCATTCCTCCATTCTATTTTTCCTCTCTCTCTCTCTCTCTCTCTCTCTCCCTACCTGAGCCCAGGCCTTCCCTCAGTTCCTTCTCTCTATTTCTTCTTCTCTTTCTCTCCACCCTACCCCATCTTTTTCTTACATCCCACTTCCCTCCATTTAACCTCTTCCTACCTTACTCTAACCCACTGATGCCTCAAACAATCCCCTTCCTTCCTCCACCTCCCCCTTTTCCTGCACCTCTTTCCTCCACCCCTTCCCACTCTCCATCCAACCCCCTTCTTCCCTTTCCCTTCCACCCTCTCTCCATTGTCCCCTACCTCTTCCCTCCTCCCCACCCCACTCCAACCCCTCCTTTACTCTGCCTCTATATCACCATCTTCACCCCACCTCTTTCCTTCCCCACATCCCTTGCCTTGCTCTCTCTGTCCCACACCCCTGCCATACCCCTACTCATTGATCCCCTGCCACAGCCCGTCTTCCTCATTATTCTACCTTCCCCTCCTGTTCCCTCCTCCCACCAGGTTCTCTCCCCTCCCCCACCCCCCCTCCCTATGTCTAACCTTTCCCCACTCTCTCCTCCCTCCCTCCTTCCCACATTCCTTCCCATTGATCCTTTGCTCCACTTCCATTCTCTTCACTGACCCAGAATATCCCCACGTGCCCCATTACGGTTACTGTTGTTATTATTATTATTATTATTATTATTATTATCATTATTATCATTATTATTTTTATTATATTATTATTATTATTATTATTATTATTATCATTATTATTATTATTATTATTATTATTACTACTACTACTACTACTACTACTACTACTACTACTACTGCTGCTACTACTATGGCCATTATTTACCGTTGCCAGAATTATCAGTATTGTAAATAAAGTTTTTGCCGTTCCAATTATAATGATGACACATTCTTATCATTTCTGTCAGCATTAATAATAATTTATTGGTATCATCAGCTGTTACTAATAGAATCTTTTTTATTTTCATTTCGATGAAAATAAGTTGGTTTTGCAAGCAGATCTGTCATTTTTGCAATAACAGTAAAGCTAAAGGGTAAATTTGTGTGTGTGTGTGTGTGTGTGTGTGTGTGTGTGTGTGTGTGTGTGTGTGTGTGTGTGTGTGTGTGTGTGTGTGTGTGTGTGACGTAGTGATATACCTGTGAGCTTCATCCTCGTTAAACATTTACAAAACACCAGTTCATTTACCCTCACATACACATATATGTCAATTCCGTCGGTATAATCACCCAGTAACAATCTATTTCACCTACCACCTTTTTGATCAGCATCAGCACTGTCATCCTAACATTACTGGCCATTTATTCTTGGGGTGGGAGGATCCAGGAATAGGAAAAGGAAATCGATGGCCGAGTCGGTAGAGAGGTGGTGTACTGGCCTAATGGACGCGGTTTCGAATCCCGATTAGGGTACGGAACAGTGTCAGGATTTGAATTTCATTAAAGTAGACTTTTCTAATCTACCAGAAGTCACACTGTCATGTAGTAATATCGCTCCCGCTAATACCAATACCCCAGTCCTGTATAAGACAGCTCTAATATTTGGACGCTGAGTGTTATCACGGTATTGTATTTTCACAGAAGATGAATACAGGAAATAAAACAAATTATATAAAAAATAATCCGTATACGAGATTATTTGTGTCCTCCATTCATTAAAAAAAAATTGAACTGCTGTAGCTTGAAGTTTGAGGGGAAAATTTTCTGGGGAAGCGTGTGGTGCCATTTGTAGGTGTACGAGTGTGCTCCGTAGGAAGACTACTGGGATTCGAGGAGAATCTGACACTTAGAAATATAAGTATATAAAAAAGGAAAAGTAAAAACAGAGAAATTACAATACATCCACTCACTTGTCCTTCAGGCCTTCTAAATTTTCGGTTCTACCATTCAGGCGTAAGAATCCAACCAAAAACGTATTTCATACTGTCTATAGGACAGAGACCATTTCCTCGACTCCCTAGTTAGAATTTGGGTGCGACCCTTGTCATGTACATTTCCATACACATATTATTCGCCTGCATCTGTTCTTTATTAACATTTTGCCAGTTCTATAATACTTATGTCATATGTAGTTAATCCATTTCCTGAGGTCCAGCAGTCCTCCTGTGCACCCACAAATGAGCCTCACACCCACACATAGCCACTAATATCGGACATTCTGTACTGAAAAATACAAGGGCTGTCTCATACATGTGTGATCTTCTTAGAATTTGTAAGAGTTCCGATGGGTTGTATGGACGAACAAAGTATTAGACTAACTGCATCAGCTCCAAAGGTACCTAATTGTAGGTAAGGTTACACACATGTAGTCCTGAGAAAAGTAACCCCCGCTACAAAGACGTCTTAATATAGATTTTGTTTATTCTTGCTACTGCCATATGATGTTGTTCAGATTGGGAGAGCGCCATGATATTGGAGGACTTAGTAGAAGCTAGATCTAGTTCCATCAGTCTTAAAAATCTCTTCCAGAGTAACTAAAAGAATATATTAAAAAGACGTTATCGTGTGAAAGACATGAATCAAAACATTTTAAGCCATTTGTAGGATTTATCTTACCTGAAGAAAGAAAAATCATGTCTCAGGACCTAATAAAAATTTTAAATTCTTCCGTAGAAAAGAGAAGTTCATCATTTATATATATATATATATATATATATATATATATATATATATATATATATATATATATATATATGGTTCGAGAAAAACTTCGTTCTTTGATGAATTTCTGGAAATTTGACGGGAAAGCGAACGAGGCGTGGACTGGAAAAAAATTAGCCAAAAATATTCATCTCCACTTGCTAGGATTATTCGGGGCTGAAATGTGTGTGTGTGTGTGTGTGTTTTCTGATTCAGTGTATCCTGCCGCTCGTGTCATAAGGTATAATGGTATTATAGAGATGACAGCAGCTTGTAAAGAATATCTATGTTTTTAAAAGAAAAAAAAATCAGCCTACACTCAGTGGTGAAGCTCAGAAATAGCCTGACCTTGTTTTTCACATACAGAACACCGGTATTAATGCTCTTCTTATTTTATGTTATTTTTGGCACTCAGACTAATAATTTTTCAGCAGCTTTAGAGAAACTTCGAATACTGAATGGTGTAATGAGGGCTACTGGTAACCCCTGAAGTTGGAAAAGCATCTTCTCAGGTGAATATGAAAGTATGAATGCAACAAGAGTGAAGAAATAAATGACACCAACGAAATTCACCCTTTCGCTTATGCCAGTATGCATCAGTGCCTGTGCGTACGCGCACGCACGCTCATGTGTGTATGTACGAGTCAGTGTGTGTGTACGAGTGTGTGCCAGTGCGTTCGTGGGTGTGTATGCTGACTCTTAAGCCGATTAAATCCAGGGGATCAAACTTTCAACGTAGCCCCTCCAGTGTGAGCGCAACTCTTCAATGAAAACGAAGTGATTTAACCACTGCTGCCCGATTACGTACTTTTTCATTATATCACTGTTACCTTTATACCCTTGTACTGAGTTCAGGGACAATATGTCTCACCGGATAAAATAAATGTGTTTTTTTTGCTCTTCAGTACACGAAGCCTCTCTCATTTTGAGTGAAGTCATGTGAAGGGAATTATAACAACGCTTAAAAATACGTCATCTTCAAGTTATGGGCTGAAAGATCAAACACTGTTACACTCCGTCTTAACCCCTTCCACAACGGCGACAATCATAGGGTGAATACAATGGTCTGGCGTTAACAGTGGTAAAATGAAATGGATCTAACTGTATGCAAAGGATTAATGGACTAAAGACCTAAAAACATCAACAGCCTCGTATATCTAAGTAGTGACTTGAACTTCGGGAAATGTTAAACCTATACTCTTTTTACTCTAACTTGGCCTAAAATTGCCGTCTCTCCATCCTGAACGCTGCGCAGTACCAAGAGAGCAACATTAAAATATGGTGCCAGCCATGAAGAAATGCAGTGGAAAGGATCTGGAGCCTCAGTATTGCCCTTTGTGCCTCTTGAGTTACGTGAAATCAGCTGCAAAAGGACAATAATGTTGATCAGATTAAGGTAAAAAAGATAAAGTTATTTATTGACAAGGGCTGTGAAAGTTTCGCTGCAAAAGCCCAAAAATTGGGCCAAATCAAGATGAAAAGAACACAGTTATTAATTAGGAGGGTCTGTGACAAAGTTTCGATATCTTCCCAAACTGTTCTTTCGTTTTTCATTGTAATTCTGTATTATTTGTATACCACTCGTCGTCATCTGCGGTCGATCCCTCTCAAAGGGAGATACTGAATAGGGTGCGTTAGTATGTTCTTTCCTGTGTTCTCAAGTATCCACAATCTGTCGTGTTTCCCAGCCTGATGTATAGCGTCTCTCATTCACAAACACTGCCACTTAGCACCACACAAATTTCCAACTCTCATTCACAAACACAGCTACTCAGCACCACACGAATTTCCAGCTCACATTCACAAACACAGCCACTCAGCACCACACATATTTCCCACTCTCATTCACAAAAACAGCCACTCCACACTCCACACATTGCCCGCTCTCATTCACCAACACAACAAAAACATTTCCCACTCTCATTCACTAACACAACCGCTACACACCACACACACTCTCAAACGCACGCCTCAGAAGCCTTCGATACCTTCGACCTATTCTTGAGACCGTGGGCAGGTGCGGGTCACTTCTCCAGCAGTGTATAATGATGTTCCTCGTCTCCATTAATTACTTGTCCGTCAGGATCCATAAACCACCAGTGTGTATTGTGTAGTTCCTCCCCTCCTATCAGGTATAAATCACCATGAAACAGTAGACGAAAGCTCGGAACTACCTTTTTTTTTCTCAGCGAGTTATAATTCATATATATATATATATATATATATATATATATATATATATATATATATATATATATATATATATATATATATATATATATAAAATGTGTGTGTACAGTACATGCATACACAATAACCCGTGAGTTTTGAAAAATTCATGTATTGATAACACTGGTCACTCGAAACACTTCACATCAGTCAGTGTATGATCATAAATGGGTTTTCATGGATGAATAATACTCGCGTCATTAAAAGCGTGTTGATTGCCATCCTCACAGTCAACACCATATCACTATCTGTGTATGATTTATATATAGTTAAAGCATTGTGAAATACAGGTATCTTAATTATTAGTATTATAATTATTATTATTATTATTACTATTATATTATTATTATTATTATTATTATTATTATTATTATTATGCCTCGTCTTGCAGATAATGGTGGCGACCAACATCCACTCACTTGTTGTAGTGCTGCCTACATCTTCACTTTATCATTCTTTTTCTGTGTCTGCTCCCCATTCTCCCTGATTCTCCCATCTTTCCTGCCGCTGTTTATTACTCTTCTTTACGTTTCAGGCGGCTTTACAGTGAGTGACAAGCCTAATGGTTTCCTTTAAACCAGGAAATAACTTACAACGCTGTGTGGTAACCATATAACCAACCCATACGTGTTCCTTACGTGTCAGCAAGTGGGTTGGTGGAGGGTTAGTGCCCTTCCCCGCAAAACAACTAACTCAAAGTCAAAAGGCCACCCATTACGGGATTGGGTTATCTGGCCATAGACAGATAGATAGTTTTGCCGACATCATTGCCTAAGTACGAGTATTACCCTGATGTTCAACTACTATGAATAATTCAAATTCTTTTTATTATGCAAAATGACGGAATCTGGCATGGAAGGCTGACGATCGTAGTTATTGTAATACTGAAATACGGTAAACAACTGATACGGTGACGATTATGCCCCTAGTAACCCCTTCACTACGGTGACGTCTACGAGTATACTTCATTTAACTCGTGCTGCCTCATGATGATTTCCTTCAGCTCATGGGAGACATACTGCAGTGAAAGGAGTTTGGAAAGGTTGCATCTTATCCCCTCCAGTTCCAAAAACCTCTCAGGAACTTAGTATCATATTTGAGAGAGAGAGAGAGAGAGAGAGAGAGAGAGAGAGAGAATTAATAAAAAATAACTGATTCACCGTGTCAACAGAACCTGGTTATTCCTCTACTGAATAAAATCATCGGACGGCTAGCAAGAAAAATACCTAAGTGGAACAACCTGTCTATGTGGGACTCTTATTCCCTGTTAATAAAAGAGGTACAAGGTAGGGTAGTGGATGTTGGAGTGTCCCTGGTGAGAGAGGGTAGTGTTTGGAAACTCCCTGTACTGTTGTTTGCAGATGATACTGTGTTGTTGAGTGAAGACGAAGGGGAGCTGCAAGCTTAGTGGATGAGTTTGGGAGAGTGTGTAAGAAACGGAATCTAAAGGTGAATGTAGGGAAGAGTAAAGTGATGGTCTTTGAGAGAGGTGAAGTCAGCGAATGTACAGTGAGGTTGGATGGTGAGGAATTGGAAAATGTGAGTACGTTTAAGTACTTGAGTAGTGTGATGAGTAAGGATGGAGGTTTGGAGGGTGAAGTGCTTGAAAGGGTACAGCAGGGAAGAAAGGTTGCTGGTTCCTTGAAAGCAGTGATAAGAAACAGGGAAGTGAACATGGAAGTGAAAAAGTTACTACATGACAGTATTGTGATACCAACTCTAACGTATGGAAGTGAAGCTTGGACATTACTAGAAGGACACAAGTCAAGAGTGAGAGCAGTGGAAATGAGTTATTTAAGAGGAGCCTGTGGAGTCACATGGAGAGATAGGCTGACAAATGAGGATATAAAGAGGCGTTGTGGTGTGGCTGTGGATGTGATAGGAAGCGTTTGGAGGAATACACTGAGGTGGTTTGGCCATGTGGAGAGGATGGAGGGTGAAAAACTGACGAAGAGAGTGTATGTGAGTGAGGTAGATGTGAGGAGAGGGAGGGGGAGGCCGAGGATGAGATGGAGGGATGGGGTGGAGAGGTATATGAGAAAGAGGGATGTGAGGTGGGAGCAGGGCAGTGAAATGGCGGGGGACAGGGCGTGGTGTAGGCGATTTGTTTGTGGCCACCCCAAACGGGATTGCGGCGTCTGGCAATAGATGGATAGAGATTAATCCATGAAATTTGGGATGCATCATTATGGACTGAGTTCCTCAGCAAAAACCTGCACTCGTGGAAATAGCAGGATTTTTTTTTTTTCATTCGCGAAGAAAAAGTATATCGTTATTTTCATCTGCATCATCATCATTTCACCTACTCTAAGTCCCATAGAAAAAAATCGTCCAACCAGTTCCATAAGAAAAAACTCCATCATCATCATCATCATCATCATCATCAATAACCTCTTTCCCACCTAATGATGGGGTAAGGTAAGTTCCAGGAACAAGGGGGAAAAGTATAATTATCTCCCATTCCCCACTTTCTATTTCAGTGCATTTGGATCCTGCCCCACCTCATCCTTAGGTGGGAAAGAGGATCAGAGTAATGGTGATGATGATGATGATGATGATGATGATAATGATGATTTTATAAGTGAGAGTAGGGGAAGTGGCTACTGTATGTGTTTAGATAGGCCTATGCTCGACCCTTTTACTTTTTACTTTTTGCTTGCTACTTCCAGTGGACTAAATTTTTAAGCTTTCAGAATTAGCATGAACATATAATTTTCTGCGTGGTAGCTGAAGTAGATTTAAGTGCTGCCACATGTAATTGCTGGTATACTGTACATACTAACCCATTTGACTACAAGAGGGCTCCCCTAAGGTAAATAAAATCATCTGTTGGCAGCAAGAACAATATGCAAGACGTGATCATGATATCCTAATACTGTATAGGTCTTCTCCAAACTGATTTTTATCGTGTACCGGAAACAAAAATAACATAAAAATAAACGCCTTGGGACCAATCAAGATAGGTTTATTAGACTTTTTTTTTCCATGTTGGTGTTTGAGTTTGCTTAACTATTTTAGTGTCCCTTATTATTTCTTGATACCATCTGACGATTTTGTTTTTTAAAACAGGATAAACTTCTCACATTGGAAGGGTTAGAAATAGCCTTCATTACACCCTTCACTAAAAAGGTGTTCCCGAAATGTAAATAAATCGTCAGGTAGCGGCAACAACAGGACAAATTCTGTAATTGTATTAGAGGAGTTAAGTCTCTGTATCTATATTTATCTGTCTTTCTGTCTAGATAGATAGATAGATAGATAGGTATTGTTTGGCCACTAAACTACGATGACTTAGTTTTTAATGTTTACTCTTGCCGCGACCAGGCGATTTTATTAAGCCAAATAAGTCCCCTGATAGTGAATGAGTTAGTTGACCCCTCCAGGTCGCCGTTTCTCCTGTATTCTGTAAAATCAGCAAGAGCCAGCAAGAATAAGATAAAATTTGCATTGTCTGGCTGCTGGAGTTTACCTAGACTGAAAGAAAGATATACTGTATATATACACAGGACTTTGGAAGCGTAGTTTTGGAGAGCAGAATCGTTTTTCAAGGTAATGTTTTGCCAGTTTTTGCGCACAATAATACTTAACAGTGCTCGTGAAGCGGCTTATGGTGGCCGGGAACTTATTGCTTTTTCTGCATTTTTACTTCATTGTCATCGGCATAATATTCATAGACATTGTATTGTTGGTCATTTTCTTCCTTTTATTCGTTGCTGTGTTCGTCTCAGTACTCGTCATTGTCATCGTCATTGCCGTCGTTTAAGCTTTTTTGTTTTTTATTTTAAATCTTTTTGTATTAGTCTTTGTCATCGTCACTGTCATTGGCATTGCCATTGTCTTCGTTTCAGTATCATGGTCTCCATCACTGTCATCCTAATACAATTCTCAATATTTTATGTGCAGTTGGTAAATTCCAGACACAGAGAAAAGGAAACAGAATTGCACATTCCATCGTAACAGACCTAATGACGTCTGTTAGTGTCACCATCATCATATCGATATTTTACACTAGTGTAAATGAGGTAAGCAGACATTAAAGAAATCTTGTTAATATCATCATCATCATCACCACTATGACCATTATTGTCACTGTCAGTCATTGTCATTATGACAATCCTCCTCCTCCTCCTCATCGTCATCAGCAGCAGCAGCACTACCACCACCATCAAAAAAAAAAAAAAAAAAAAAAAAAAAACTTTCACAATGGGCAGGATCGTAACACAGGAGCAGGAAAACATTCAAATTGCAGTAATTGTTGTTTGGGTACACAGTAAAAAATATCAGAAGCTGGTCACCCAATCCTTGCTAATCTAATCTTACTTAATTACACAGTCTTACCGTAATTCGTTGAAAACCCCATACACGTAAAGCGATTACTGACTATGACTGTGGGAAGGATGCAGAATAGATACAGAATTTCTGCGATTTCCTATTTCCAATTTTAGATCCTTTCTCCTCTGTGCTGATTAATGAGCAACCGAATTTGATGATGATGATGATGATGATGACGGCTCTACTCGTCTTTAATTGGAGAACCCTAGTACAACGATAGGTCTCTTCCAGGCAGAATACATCTGTTTGTCGGTAGCATTAACAAAATGATTCTGATGTAAAGGTGTCGATCGGATTACCAAAGATGTATAATGTAGTCACCTTGAGGGAGGCCAGCAGTATCATGAATATAATAATTATTTGGTGTTAGCAGAAATCAAATGTAAAAGCCATTGAAATAAGTGTGTTGGCAGTTTTGTTTGCCCTTCTTCACACAGAGGATGTAATTTTCTCTCTCTCTCTCTCTCTCTCTCTCTCTCTCTCTCATTATATAAAAGGACTAGAGTTAACCCTGACCTTTCCCTTATTTCGCTCGTTTTCAGCGCACAGTAAAGCGAATAACACTAACCCTGCACTACGAGAGGTACCCAAAGTTAGTGAATTTGTTTGGCCATAGAAGGAATATATATACTTGTAATATTTTTTGAAGACGTATCGTACTGGAGGTGTTGCAGTAGCCTTTGTGTCTAGCTTTTCACTGACTTGTTTCTTTAAAGCTGTTCTAAAATCGTCTAGTGGTAGTAAATATGAAATTTTTTATGAGCACATCTTTCTTACTCTTTCACCTCAAGGATGCGTTTTATATAATATTCTACTTGCTCGAGTGCCAGGGGGTTATCTCATCCTCTTCATGCCCACAGCGGGGACGGAGGGACGTTGGTTACAAGATTGTGACAATGTGAGATAACTTTTACCTGGTCGTGGTGTAGTGGTATGCTGCCTGGCTCTCACATGAGAGTCCCGGGTTCGATTCAAGGCATAGTGGTAATATACTGGATGATTTTACCTGTGTAAAGGACAGGTTTCTCTCTTCATATATTATTCTTGCTGCCATTAGGTGATTTACCAAGTTAGGAGAGATTTTTTGACCTGTAAGATGCAGCCGTCACTAAGAGTGGCCATAAGTCAAATAAAATCTTCTTGTGGCACCACAAATAACCTATAGCATATAGCATTTTTTAAAATAAATATCTGACGAACTAGGTCACTCTCACAACTTGAATACTACGTCATGATTGTGTGAAGTTTGATACCCCTCCTTGGTTACTAAACAAGTTGATCCTCCAACCAGACAACACCTGGCTACTAATTAAGCCTGAAAGAGGTTAAGAATCTTGTCGGAGATAACAAGCCGACTGTGATAAATGACGTCGTCGTAGTGAACAAGTAAGTCTTAATATCAGATGGTGGTAATAACAGTGAAATGACAAGAGCGAGCTGTCGGTGAGTGCAACATTTACGTCCACCAGCTGGTACAATGGCATAATATTTACCTTTGCCCTGTGATTTTGACCTACGATACATTTCTCCACGAACTAAACTACAGTACTTCAGTCTTAGCCAACTCTTAACCCGTCCAGCAAGTTTGGTTCCAATCAAATCAAAACTGTTTGAGTTGGCTCTGTCCACTGGCCTTGACCT
Organism: Coenobita brevimanus; assembly: GCF_032717465.1. Taxonomy (NCBI): domain Eukaryota; kingdom Metazoa; phylum Arthropoda; class Malacostraca; order Decapoda; family Coenobitidae; genus Coenobita; species Coenobita brevimanus. Next base: position 39,265,829 of record NC_136991.1, read on the forward strand.
ACGACCTTTTCCCCTGACCTTGACTTTTTACTGATTATTTTCCAAATCGATTATCTTAATCTTTGTTTTAACCAGAACCCTTCCACAAAGTGTAGTTTAAATAGGATAAAAACGATTTGAAGTTGAACCTTGCCAGGTGACTTTGACCTTTGGCATATCGTTCTCAAAAACAGGTCAGCCACTTTAATTACCCTCAGTCCATCCACCAAGTTTTATCCAAAATAAATTAAAATTACTTTGGTTACTTTGTTCATACACAGACACAGATCGTATTTTGATCTTGCCCTGTGACTTTGATTTTTTTATTTTTCTTCTGAATCCCATTTTTTTTCTTTCTTGAATCAGGTTTGCCCAGGTACCAAGTTTGGTTGTAATCAGATAAAAAAATTTCTGAGATGACCTTACCTTATGACATACAATTGGCCTTTCCCCATGACCTTGACCATTGACTGATTGTTCTAAAAAACGGCTTCTTTTGTTCTTGGCGTATCAGTCCTTCCAAAAACTTAGCTAAATCGAATGAAAACTCCTTAAGTTGATTTTGCCTAGTAATCTTTGACCTTTGACTTATTGCTAAAAAAAAAAATAGAGGTTTACTCCAAAGCTGAAGCACAGCCTTTCCAGCAGGTTTTATTAAAATCGTGTCAAAACTGTTTATTTTGTTAACAAAAACACGCACGGGTCGAACTTTCACCTTGTCTTGAGACCTTGACCTTTGACTAATTGTTCTCAAAACTTAATAATTTCATTCTAATCTTACTCTGAATCCTTTCCCCAAGTTTGATTTCTTTTTAGCCTTACCCTGAATCCCCAAGTTTCATCTACACTGAAAAACATAAAAAGCTTCTTAAGTTGATTTTGCTAGGTCATCGTTTGACTTAGCAATGATACCTTCACCTCTGATCTATTGTTCTCAAAGATACATATGGTAAGTTTACGTACATGTTGGCACTCAGCCCTTTCACTAAGTTTGGTTAAAATCGGATGAGAGCTGAATTGTTGTATTGAAACACACACACACACACACACACACACACACACACACACACACACACACACACACACACACTGGTGCAGTGGTAACGATCTCGCTTGCCAACTGGTGGACGGGAGTTCGCGCCTCGCTCAGGTTGCGAAAAGTTTCACTGACGAAGTGGGTGGTTACTGTCCCCCTCGAGCAAGGGGACGGGTGTGTGCGTGTGTGAAGGTCACAGCCTTGCCCTTAGATCGAACTATATGAGCACTCAGCTCTCTTCCGGGAGGGTAAAAGCTGACGATCACGACCATCAAGTGATCCTGACCGACCCGGTGAATTACACACACACACACACACACACACACACACACACACACACACACACACACACACACACAGAAAAGGAAAAAAAAAACTCTTGCCTCACGATCGCCGGAGTAAAAATAAATGGTACACCCGCCGCACAAAAACTCTTACGCACCTTTGGGTACGATGGTTGTGAAATTGAGCAACTTTCGCAGACACACATGAGCCTATACTGTAAATGTGGTGCCTTAAAACATATTTCACCCAGTAAGTGAATCTTTCTCTAATATTGAGGTCTAATAATAACCAAAGATAATATTTGCACTTATAATTACAGGATGCCCAATATATCACAATGCTTCATCCATATTTCAGAATGATACGTGCTGAAAGAGTGCCGATACTTTTTTGGGATTTAAAAGAATACCGTGATTTTTACTCGAAAGGGTGATATTCCTAGGCCAGTGAGCAAGTCAGCCATGGGGAAGAAGTATATGAAAAATATTTATCAGAACACGCTGCGATTACTCAGTGCATGTGTGGATGTATGTATATTTTTGCGTGTTCGGGGAGGCGGGTATATGAATGTATGTAAAAGGACATGTGTGTGTGGCAGTGTACGTGCATTAGTGAGTAGGATATAATATATATCATCTCATTAGCCGTTTGTGTGTCCATTGCAGGACCGGCCTATCCCGACAGAAGTGGCGACGATACAGCCAATATATCTCTACCAAGTGGCTTAGGCTGTCTAGTAGAGATTGTATGTAGGGTGAGAAGTGCTTGTAAGTGTAATTGCAGTGTTGGAGTGGCTTTGGATGTGTGTGCATTCTGTGAACCAAGTGTAATCGGCCCGCGCAAGCCGACTGGGTGCAAGCATACTTTATAGTATGCGACACTGGTTCAACCACAGCACCATTTGTGTCCGCCAATGCAGTACGTGGCCTGAAGAACGCTCCCAAAGTTTATTACCCAGGCGGGGCGCGAACCCTCGTTCTTTAGTGTACGAAAACGCACACTTTACCACTGTACCACAGAGGCTCCACACACACACACACACACACACACACACACACACTATATATATATATATATATATATATATATATATATATATATATATATATATATATATATATATATATTCAATCTTTCATTTTGCCTTCCTTTGTAGTAAAATGAGTGGTTGCTGTCCTGGAGCTGAATTCTCTTCGTTTCTGTGGATCTCTCATAAATGCAATACCGGTATCCCAACTAATGTCTTCTATTTCAGTCAGTAAGGTATCAAGTTTATAATCTTCTGCGAGGCTTTTTACCTTGTACGTGCAGCTCTCCATGGATTTCAGTTTGTTTAATGTCCCTGTCTCAGATCTGCCTCACTTTCGGTAGCATACATATGCGACAGTAGATATTAATATTATACTGCTTTTTATTGCACACATTTTCAAAATATCATCATAGCAACTGGACGTGAGGGAAAACTCTCACACACACGAGTTATGACATGAAGATCCGAAGCACCGCCTTACAGGTGAACTACCTGACGTCATGGGTAGGAAAAGGCTTGCCGTTTCAGAGCTTATACGGGTGCTCAAAGGGAATATATCATCCTTCTTACCTGGAAATAAGGAAGAACCGTGGTTATGAGGGAGACAATGTGCTCCGGGACGATGCTGGCAATGACGAGAGGGTGAGCGGTCCCCAACGGTTAATGGTAAATTATTTTTATGAAACAAATGCTGAGAATGAAGCTTGATGCTATAAACACACACACACACACACACACACACACACACACACACACACACACACACACACACACACACACAGTGTAACGTGTGATGCGTTGGCTGATGTGGAGTGGCTTCTGTGAATCTTAGTGTTAAATAATTAGTCTGTTTCCATCGTTTCCATGGCACACAAAGATAGCTGTTAGTTAAAACGTACTGCATTATACAAAAAACATTGTCATACGTAGCAAATGAGCATAGCATGACACTGATGGCAAACATTCGAAGGGTTCACTTGTGTGTTCGTGTGATTGTTGCCTGTGAGACTTGCCGTGTGCATCTGTATTAAGAGGTGTGTTGTTTTACCCTGGAAGTTGCGCCGCCAGTTATGTTTTAGTCAGTCAGTCAGTCAGTCAGTGTGTTGTTTTAAGTCTTACACCATTAATATGTCAGTTGAAAAGTGACTGATTTATATCATAATACATCGCATCTGAGACATATGGTTGCATTATATACGTATTTTCACAAAGTTGCACAGGTGAAGGGCAATAATATATATATTGGTTTAATTGGTGTGCTGGAAGCATCGTTTTCAGCCACTGTGATCAGACGGACGTATGGACGATCTGTTCCGTACACTCACTGATATGTATTTAATCGTAACTTCTTCAGATGATGCTTGATGTTTCAAACACACACACAAGATTGCAAGAAGTCACTTATCTAGCTTTTGCGCACACACACACACACACACACACACACACACACACACACACACACACACACACACACACACACACACACACACACACACACACTGATGTAATATGAATATAATAGCTCTCGTCTCGCTTACCAGCTCCCCTTCCCTCACAAACACACACAACGGCATTGCAAGGGTACGAGAACCCACGTCTCGCCTACCCCCCCCCCCCACGCACAAATGCTGACACCGTTATGTGGGTTCACAAGGTGGTTTGGAAGTGCTACGCTTGATTCCTAATTTCTTAAAAGCTATGGTCTTTTTCCGTCGTGTTCATGATTAATGAAGATACTGTTGACACGGGTACAAATATTCAAATAGTGAAGATATTGCAGGGAGTAAAATGCAAGAAACTAATACATATTATCATCTGTACAACCATACTATGAGTGCGTAGCATTATCTCTAGTAAGATAAATTATTCATGACACACTGAAAGTCATGCATCGATTGGTTTATAACGTGTGTGTACGTGCATGTTCTCTAATAGAGTGGGGCCACCCGTCCTGACACGACCCGGTCCTAAACTCCGGCCCCGACCCAGGTGAGCTAGAGATTGTGGTTTCCGAGTGTACGTATTGTCATTCACTGTACAGCACATAATCCCCATCATCATCCCCATCATTAAGGCCATCATCACCCAATACTCCATTAATTTGGGGCGTATGTAGGATCCACCAATAGGACCAGAAGAGCCCGAGAATCGAGAAATGTGTACCGTAGCCTAGTTCATTAGGATCTGAATTAGAACGAAAAAGGTGAGCTAATTTGTGATTCTGGGCCATTGTATAAATCAATTATCGCTTGGGCAGCATTCCGGATCGCACTGAAATTTCGAAGGTTTGGTTGATGTGTATATTCAGTGGTGCGTTATTGGTGGATGTTGTGGTGGTACTTTTATATTTATGTTTTCCTTTCATCATGCTTTTGGATACTGTTCATCTCCTGTACAGTACAATAGTGGGAATTGGAGTAAACTCATAACTGATGATGATGATCAATGAGAGTGAACAGGTGAAGAATGATTATCCTCTCTCTCTCTCTCTCTCTCTCTCTCCCTCTCCCTCTCCCTATCTCTCGCAGGTTCACATACAGTCAACCATTGCTCATAACGCACTCATTTATTCCTATAACCATCTAGTGGCTGACGCCCAGTTCCAGAGTTCATCCCCGGCTGCTTAGACAGAAGTATCTTCAAGAATTGCATTCTCTTTTGTTGACACTTCACTCTAGTGGCCTATTATATACTTTATTCGGCCTTGCTTGAGATAATTCGAACTGGCGTAGGGAGATATAGTCTGCAGCAACTCCTTACTGTAGAGCTCAGTCTTGAGTGAAATCGTCCGGTGGTATCAATTAATAATAAAAAAACACCGAATCGGACTGAAGAGGCTAACTCATTCATTCCGAGGAGGCATTTTTCCGTTATTTCTGCTACTAATAGGCAGTGTTATTCATTTTACGATATTCCTTAATAGTAACGGGGTACTGAAAACTACCCAGTATTTATAATCCTCCGGTAAGAAAGTTTATTCCAAGCTGAATAAATTCTCCTGAACGTAGCTACAACAGAATAAAAATGCAAGTAGTGGTTGAAGAGGATCCCTAGCACCTCTCTCTGACCTGTTAATAACAGTAAATAGTGCCTTCATTTATTTGTGTATGGTTTAATGCAAATCATGGTGAAATTAGAAAATAATACATAACATGTAAGAGAATAACAATGTGTAATATGCAAAATAAATCGCCAGGGAAGAAGTACTGGGAAACCTTCGACGTTCATGACAATATTTACCCAGATCATTCCATTATCACTCACCTTCACCTCTCCCACCCAATCCAGGCCGCCTTCCCTCATGTACTCCTTCATTAATTCTTTCATATATGCGAGTGAATATACAGTGTGTGTCAGGAATTTTTAAAGAAACTTATGGGAGTTATCGTGGGCACATTTTTAGTAAAAATTGCTATAATAATATGGGATTAATTTTCGGTGCTTATACAAAGTTACTCTATAATTACCGAAGGCCTTATGGGTTGGTTTACGGGAGAGCGTTTTAACGCATGTCATCAGTAGTTGTAGCTTCCATGGAAGTGAGAACTAGACCCAAATTGATATAACATCTTTTACTCATAATTAGCCCAAGAATAACCACCTGAAATTTCTCAAAATATCACGGGACACTCTCTGTAATCAAAATCACCACTCATCTCCACACATTCCAACCAACCCAAGCTGCATACGCTTGTGCACTTTTCACTGTTTTTTGTTTTAGCTCAAATGAGTAAATATACAGTTATCACGATTTACTCGTTTCACTCGAACTTAGCCTAAAACTACCAGCTCTTTGTTCCTCACAGAAACCCAAATCTCTCCCATTTCTGACCTATCCCCATTTTGATTTCCTGAGTACCGTCTGCTCACAAACTTCCGTAACAAGGGTAACACCTGTTGTTATATCAAATCTGAATTTGCAGTTGACATTGTTTTGAACTTCACTTCAGCTTATTTTGATTTTTCATTATATAAACTAAATTATGTAATATTACCAAATATATTTGTGTAGTTTATCGCCCCCCCCCCCTCCCGCAATGCTTCTTCAAAACTCAGTGTATTTGACTTCATATCCACACAGTTGACTAACTGTAACCTCATCCTTATCACAGAAATTTCCGTTCTGGATGATCTTAACGTCCATAATGTAGAATGGTTATCGCATTCTGCCAAGACTGACGATACTGGTCTAGAATGCGAGCTGTTTGCAGAATTGTTTAATCTCATGCAGTTGGTAAAACAGCATCCAAAATACCACATATTCCTGATCATAACGTTTGTCTCCTGGACCTATTCCTGACAAACAATCCAGATCAGCACAGGATAGAAGTACTGTCACGTTTGGATCTTCCGACCACAATCTCGTCAAACCTCATTAGTTGGTTGTCCCAAATCTCCCCTTTCTGGACAAGTCAAAGTGACCAGATAGTTTTTGATAGGGCAGACAGGGAAGGATTTAGAAATTATGTTGCTGATATTCCATGTCAGTCATTCTTCTCCTATGACATCAACTTTACCCAGTCCTCCTTGAATTATTTACTACAAGCCGGTGTGGAATTGTTCATACCCAGTCAGCAGTTCACTGAAAGATCGGACTCCCCAAAATGATTTGTCAACAATTGTACCAGAGCAACGACCCAAAAGTCCTTAGCATAAAACTTTTACGTAAAATCATATCATTTGAATCTGTCAATAAAAAATTGCTAGAAGTCATGCAAAAGCAGTAATTAAAATCGCTAAATCAAACTTTCTTCATAACCAAACATCCAAAGTATTAAATAATCCTAATAGCAGTAGAATATTCTGGTCAGCTTTCAATTATTTCCTTAACAATTTTAACATGTCATCACTCATTACCCCACTAAAAACTTCTGATGGTAACACTTCAGTGACCCGCGTGGTAAAGCAATCATCTTTACCAGTATATTTGCCACAAAATTCTATCGTAAAAGAAATCAGCTGGAACGTCCCAATACTAGAACTGTTATGAGTCCATATTATAATTACAAATCATAATAGATAGATAGATAAATAGATAGATAGACAGCTCCATGCGAGCCTGGGAAAGGGAAATGATCTTGCAAGTTAACTGAGGAAATGTCGACGACACATAGGACGTAGCAATGTCAGGAGATGATGTAGGTAGTGTGTCAGTGAGATAGCAGGCGAACAAAGCCTAGTGACCTACACACATACTCACACACAGGTTTCTGGAACTTTCCAACCACAGTGTAACACACGTGACACGACCTCTGTTTCACCGGAATTTAGGAAAGAGAGCTCAGAAGGAGGCTAGCATTTGAACAGAAAGGTAGTGGAGAGAGTGAACAAGAAAGAGGGGCTCAACTAGACTTACGTATTATATTGTCTCTGTAAGACATACCCTGATCAATTTAGATTTCTCTGAAGATAATAAATTAAGATCAACTCCTGTATTCATCTTTAATTCCTACTACAAGAAATCGAGAGTGACAACTAAACTACAAAACTTCTCTACAAGTAACTACAAAGTCTTTTATGACATTATTTGGTGGCAGCGGTGGGATGTTATGAGTTCATATTATAATTACAAATCATAATAGATAGATAGATAAATAGATAGATAGACAGCTCCATGCGAGCCTGGGAAAGGGAAATGATCTTGTTCTCCTCCCAGAAAGGAGTTTTTCTTTAAACATACCCACTAGTGGTTTATGGTCGCTGAATAAGTGGATTTCGTAACCATATACCAAATCTCGAAACTTTTGTAATGCAAAAATCACTGCCTCTAAGTCTGTAGTGCAATAATTTTTCTCTGCACCTCTTGTTTGTCTGCTGGCAAATGCAATTGGTTGATTTTTTCCTCTTTTATCTTCCTGCATCAGTACAGCCCCTAATCCTTTAACTGATGCGTCTGTACAAATAAGAAATGATTTTGTGTAATCTGGATATGCTAAACAAGGTGCATTTGTTAGTTTAATTTGTAGATTGTTAAATGCCTTTTTTTGCTCTTCTTCCCATTGGAATATAGCATCTTTTTTGAGTAGTTGGAATAGAGGAAAGGCTATATGAGAGAACTGTGGTACGAATGACCTATAGTACCCAGCCAGACCTAAAAATTGTCTAACTTCGTCAGTCGTAGTGGGTTCAGGAAAATCTCTCACTGCCTGTATTTTGTCATCAGTGGTGCGAATACCATTAGAGTTTAATTTGTGGCCTAAGAAATGTATTTCCTTAAAGCAAAATTTGCATTTAGAAAGCTTAATTTTTAAACCAGCATCACTAAGCTTTTGTAAGAGTAAGTCTAATTTCCTGAGATGATCCTTAATATTCTTCGTTGCGATTATAATATCGTCAAGATAAACAAATATTCCTTGTCCTAAAATTCCGGACAATACGAAATTCATAAGACGCTGGAATGTGCCTGGGGCTGTCCTCAGTCCCATTGGCATTCTTGTATATTGGTAATGGCCTCTGTTTGTGGAAAAGGCAGTGTATTTACGTGACTCCTCCGAAACCGGGATCTGATAATAGCCGTTTAGGAGATCGATGGTTGAGAATATGTTATTCTCAGGTCCAATATTCTGTAGAACGTCGCTTAGCAATGGCTTGGGAAATCGGTCTGGGATTGTGTGATTATTTAGTTTACGGTAATCTACTACTGCACGCATTTCTCCATTTCGTTTGGACACGAAGAATAATGGGGCATTCCACGGGGAGACTGAAGGTTTAATAATTCCAAATTTTAACATTTCATCAACATACTGATTTGCAAGTGTACGTTGGGAGTGTGGTATGCGGTAAGATGGTACGAAAATTGGTGGTGGCGAAAATATCCCTGTCATTAAGATTTGGTGTTATGAAATACGCCTTTTGTTTAATTATGTCCTAACAAAAAGATGAGTAAATAAGTTGAAATAAATGATAGATAGTGAGTGTATAAGTGTATATATGGAAATAAGTAAAGAAGTTGAATATAGCTAATTTTAGCACTGAGAAGAAATGAATAAGTCTAATTTTACCCACTTGATACAGATCGTAGAGGTGTGTCGATGCAAAAGTCGATCTCGGAAGAAAAATGCAGGGTTGATTGAAGATCTCTTGATAATTCTAGTGCTGTGTTGATGGACGATGTTACTCAGGAAATTCCATGGCCTGGTGCTTGTGGTGGTTAACAGCTGTCACAGGCAAACCTCAGCATAGAACGTCGAATTTCCAGCTCAATACTGTGGAAATAAATGAGTATGAGTAGGAGCTATGTGAATAATGAGTAATGAGTAGTGGATGAGAAGTGCCTGGTGTCAGTCACACGTTGCTTGGCGTGGCAAACTCGCGTTGTGATGTCATCTCAGCACATGGTGACGTCGGCTTCCCACACTGGTAGCTGTGGTGAATACTGAGTAGCGATGCTTAAGCTGGGTGAAGAAAGGTGAGTAAGTCGCGTTATAAATGTGGCTCTGGTGTTTTGCTGCGTGTCTTGACCTCTACGTCATCGATGGAGGTAGGCGGGAAAGAGTGGTGGGGGTTTGTTTGCTTGTTGCTTTGGTTTTTCCTCTTCTTTACTTGCTTTGTTTTTTATTCTTCTTGCTGCTGCTTGAAGTTACGTGAAGATTATAGAGTTGTTTTGTAGACTTGTAGGCTATTTGCATTGTAGGCTGTATTTTGTAGGAATTCACTGTAGAACTGAAGCTAATCTTGTAGAATGTCGCCTGCTTTTGTAGAAATTCACTGTTGATTCGAAGACGAGGTCCGTATTTTCGCTGACCACCAAATAATGTCATACAGGCTCTCCAGTGAACTTAATAACACATGAAGAAATAAATAGAATTCTGAAAAATAAGAAGAAAGTAACTTTTCTGGATGAAGCTGATTTAGATTTATATACGGTAGATGGAAAACAAATTACAGTGAAAGGTATGATAAGATTAAATATCAGTTTCACAGAGACGACAAGACCATTCTCTGCATTTTTCTATATCGTTGAAAACTTAGCAATTGAAGCTCATATGTTACTGGGCTTAAGATCCATGAGAGCAGAGAACATAACTATACTCCCACAAATGAATGGAATAGACTTTGACAATGAATTCATAGAGGAAATACCATCAGAGCCCTCACCGATTAGTAAAAGAGAACCAAAAAGAATTGGTAATATTAAAGGCTTAAACAAACATACACAAACAGATGAGTGTATAGATCCACTCCCACCACCAGCCCCATCCTCCAGAATTAGTGACCCAGATAACAGTACTGATTTATCAATTTGTCCAGCCCATCTCACCAATGATTTAGTTATACCACTTAATTCTTACATGAAAGTTACCATAAAGAGCAAATTACGGAATAATACTGTTCTTGTCTTAGAAGAATTATGTAAAGTAAAGGGATTGTCAGTAGAAAACGCATTATGTCATGAACGACGAAGGGCAAACTCAGATATTCATAATTAATCACATGAATGGGGAAGTTCAGTTGAAAAAGGGGACTTGCATAGTTAATATTGAAAAATGTCCTGCCCCTGTGAAGGAAATAGTTATAGCTGGAGTGACAAGTGAGATAAAATCTACGGATAGAGAAAGAATAAAAGAGAATTTAATTCACTCAGGTGAATTTGATGAAGAATATGATCTGTTAACCTTGCTGGAAACACACAGGGACACCGTAGCATTACCCGGAGAACAATTAGGGTGTACTAACTTGATTAATCACATGATTAATGTGCACCAAGAAACACCATCAATCACTACGCCATCCTCAATCATACACACAAACATTTCCACCCACTGCCTGATATGGACTTAAACATGAGCACAAGTATTAAGTTGACTTCACCAAAGTTTGAAACTATGCAGCTGATCAATGAAACAATGAAGCCCTGGGAAGATTTGAGTTTGAGTATGTTCAACCCATATTATGTGTATAGCCCAGCACCTACTGTCTTTATAATCTTCTGCATTGTATTTGCAGTACTGCTGTTCGCAATGCACAGAATGCATGCAAGAATTGCTAATTTGGAGTCAGTATTTAGTGGGGGGAGAGTTAACATCCAAGTTAACCCTCCTGAATGAAGTGTACATATTTTGTATATAGTATTAACTCTCTCTCTCTCTCTCTCTCTCTCTCTCTCTCTCTCTCTATATATATATATATATATATATATATATATATATATATATATATATATATATATATATATATATATATATATATGTATAAATATATACAAAGAAGAATGACCCATGATATAGAAGTATGGCATACCAGTACCATTATCTTTAAATGAAATATTAATAACTCTTACCATAATCTTAATTTTAAACTATTTTTTTTCTTGCATGTATGCATTTCACTACAATAACCCAAGTACATACTGTATTTCAGTTAAATAGTTTACCTTTAGTGCATTTATTCAAATATGTATACAACTTGTTTAAAATGTAATATTACTGGATCAGTGCAATTTACTATGAATATTATATGTATACAATATTATAATCAGTATTATGTACTAATGGATTAGCATATGTCAATGATCATTGCTGTCGGAGGACCTTCAGCGGCGTGGCCGAGCAATGTTATGAGTCCATATTATAAATACAAATCATAATAGTGGAGTAGACTGTAGCACCAGTCGAGCAAGGCAGTACTCCCGAGGTGGATGGAAAGCTGATGACAGGGAGTGCTGGAGCTCCCGTTTCATCAGCCCTCAGGACTAGTTCCTGACCATCCCCCTTTGCTGAACTTTTTCAGTGTCTCAGTTACACAGAGAGTAGGCCAGCATGCTCTCCAGTACAAATTTCTCTAACTATCTTCACCAAACTACATGCACAGTACACACTACACTTCCTATTCAAAATTCACAAAAATGGCGTCGATTAATCAAGCCTCGGAGTCCCCAGGGGGGGGACCATAAATGCCCCCACCATCTGCCCCTCTCCCGGTGACGACTCGAGGTGCCTGGAACCACTGTCTGACTCTCTTCTTCTTCATTTCTGCAACATTCGCGGCCTTTCATCTAACTTTCGCTCTGTTGAGCACCACCTCTCCTCCTCTAAACCTCACCTTCTTTTTCTGACGGAGACTCAGCTGTCTGAGGCAACCGACAGCAAACCCTTTTCTGTATCCTCCTACTTTCTCTATACTCATTTCAAAGCCAAAGTGGCTGTTCTGTATACATACGCAACGACTTATCTTGCTCTCGTGTTCCTGAACTTGATTCTTCTGAATTCTCCACACTCTGGCTTCGGCTTTCCTGTCATTCTCTGACTAAATATATCTGTGCTGTTTACTTATCCCCTAATTCTACTGACTATCAAAAATTCTTCGACCATCTTACTTCTACGATGGAACACATTCTGTCCATTTCTCCTTTCTCTGAAATCTCCATTCTTGGAGATTTCAATGTTCACCACCACCTTTGGCTCTCCTCTCCTTTCACGGATCACCTGGTGAACAAGCCTACATCCTTTCTATCCTTAATGACCTAGAGCAGCTTGTACAGCACCCTACCCGTATCCCTGACCGCCTTGGAGAGAGCTCCAACATACTTGACCTCTTCCTCACAACTAATCCTTCTGCTTACTCTGTTAATCTTTTCTCTCCGTTGGGCTCCTCCGATCACAACCTTATTACCTTAACCTGTCCTATCACTCCGGTACGGCCTGTGGACCCTCCAGGGAAACGTCGTCTGTGGCATTTTGGAGCCGCGAACTGGGAGGCCCTCAGGCAGTACTTCTTTGATTTTCCCTGGAATGATTATTGCTTCCATGGCCGTGAGCCATCTGAGTGTGCCTTGCGCATTACGGAGGTTATTCTCTCGGGCATGGAAGCATACATTCCTTTCTCATATCCTTTGACTAACGCAAGAAAGCCTTGGTTTAATCACGCTTGTTCTAATGCTGTCTGCAACAAGGAGAGGGCCAACAAAAGGTACCGTAGCCAACCCACCCCTGAATCACATCATCTTTACGTTTCTGCCCGGAATCGTGCTAAGTCTGTTCTTCGCTCTACTAAAAATAATTTCATCCATACTAAATGCTCTCAACTCTCCAACTCGAATTCTTCCCGCTCCTTCTGGCACCTTGCCAAAAATCTTTCTAACAACTTTACCTCATCATCCTTCCCTCCTCTTTTCTACTCTGATGGTTCTGTAGCTATTTCTTCTCCTGGTAAAGCAGATCTCTTCGCACAGACTTTCTACTCCAATTCCACCTTAGACGATTCCGGTGCTGTTCCTCCATCACTTCTCCCCTCTGACTTCCTCATGGCTGACATTAAAATTTCTTCGGTTGATGTATTTTCTGCCATCACTGGCCTCAGTACTAACAAGGCATATGGGCCTGATGGGGTCCCTCCTGTTGTTCTCAAGAACTGTGCTTCTGTGCTTACACCCTGCCTAGGCAAACTCTTTCGCCTTTGTCTGTCAACTTGTACCTTTCCTTCTTGCTGGAAGTTTGCTCTCATTCAGCCAGTCCCAAAGAAGGGTGACCACTCCCAACCCTCCAACTATCGTCCAATTGCTTTAACGTCCTGTATTTCAAAAGTTTTCGAGTCAATTCTTAATAGAAAAATTGTAAGGCATCTTTCCTATCACAACCTTCTTTCCGATCGTCAGTATGGGTTCCGTCAGGGACGCTCCACTGGCGATCTTCTCACCTACCTTTCAGACTCCTGGTCATCCTCCTTTCGGGACTTCGGCGAAAGCTTTGCCATGGCACTTGACATCTCAAAGGCTTTCGATCGAGTCTGGCATAAATCTTTAATTTCCAAACTGCCCTCCTACGGTTTCTATCCTTCTATCTGTGCCTTCATCACTAGCTTCCTTTCTGGTCGTTCTATAGCCACTGTTGTAGACGGCCATCGTTCTTCTCCTAGATCTATCAACAGTGGTGTTCCTCAGGGCTCTGTCCTATCACCAACTCTCTTCCTTTTATTCATCAATGATCTTCTAAGCTGTACATCTAACCCTATCCACTCATACGCTGATGACTCCACCCTTCACCTTTCCATTCGGTTCCCGCAACGCCCATCTCAACAGTTACTTCAGGAAACAAGGGATGAGGCTATGGCACACCTAATGTCTGACTTGGCTCGTATCTCTGACTGGGGTAAAAATAATATGGTTGTCTTTAATGCATCTAAGACTCAGTTCTTACACCTATCAACCCGACAAAATCTTCCACAGGTATACCCATTAATGTTCAGTAATATTCAGCTTAATCCTGCATCATCCTTGAACATGCTTGGGGTTTCATTTACTCGGGACTTATCTTGGAAAGATCATATTACATCTCTTGTAAAATCTGCTTCCAAGAGATTGGGTGTGCTAAGCCGACTCCGCTCTTTCTTTACCCCTGCACAATTGTTGTCTCTATACAGGGGTTTTATCCGCCCGTGTGGAGTACAACTCTCATGTGTGGGGAGGCTCCCCACACACAGCTCTTCTCAATAGGGTGGAGTCAAAGGCTTTTTGTCTCATTAACTCTCCTCCTCTTACTGACTCCCTCAACCTCTGTCTCTTCACGGCACTGTTGCATCTTTATCTCTTTTCTATCGCTACTTTAATGGTCACTGCTCCTCTGAACTGTCTGCTTGCATTCCTCCACCTCTACGACGTGCACGTAGCACCCGTCTGGCAGCAAACTCTCATCCCTTTTCTGTCCAACTCTCTAATGGAAGAGTTAACCGTTACTCCCAGTCTTTCATTTATGCAACAGGTCAGCTCTGGACCTGTCTCCCTCTATCTGTGTTTCCTGCTGCCTATGATCTCCAGTCTTTCAAACGCAGTGTGTCCAGGCATCTCAAAATGATCGGATCTTGAATTTGGCTCTCTATTGTATTTTGTTTTTCTCTTGGAGGGAACTGTTACTGCGGGCTCATGGCCTTTGGTTCCTTCTTCCTCGCATAAAAAGATAGATAAACAGATAGATAGACAGCTCCATGCGAGCCTGGGAAAGGGAAATGATCTTGCAAGTTAACTGAGGAAATGTCGACGACACATAGGACGTAGCAATGTCAGGGGATGATGTAGGTAGTGTGTCAGTGAGATAGCAGGCGAACAAAGCCTAGTGACATACACACATACTCACACACAGGTTTCTGGAACTTTCCAACCACATTGTAACACACGTGACACGACCCCTGTTTCACCAGAATTTAGGAAAGAGAGCTCAGAAGGAGGCTAGCATTTGAACAGAAAGGTAGTGGAGAGAGTGAACAAGAAAGAGGGGCTCAACTAGACTTACTTATTATATTGTCTGTGTAACATACCCTGATCAATTTAGATTTCTCTGAAGATAATAAATTAAGATCAACTCCTGTATTCATCTTTAATTCCTACTACAAGAAATCGAGAGTGACAACTAAACTACAAAACTTCTCTACAAGTAAATACAAAGTCTTTTATGACAGAACTTGCTTCTCCAGAAATAACTCCACTGAAGATACAAACTAGATACGTACAATCCATTCTAGACAATTTACCAACCAACAAACCTCCATGTCTAGATGAAATTATTCCAGTTGTTTTGGAAAAGTGTTCCCCAGAACTTGCCTCTGTTCTAACTAAATTATTCAGACTATGCATACTCACTGGTACTTCTTCATTTCCTAATTCTTGAAAAGAAGCCAGTATTCACCCACTTCTAAAGGAAATTCCTCTGACCCCTCTGATTACGGACCAATAACTATCGCATCTCCTCTTGGTAAAGTATTTGAGATGATAATTAATAAACACGTTGTTAAACATCTTGAATCCAACAACATAATTAGTGACAGACAGGACGGTTTTCGCTACGAATTTCCACTGCTGATATACTCATTCTCCTGACTCATGCCATCCATTAGTCAGTTGACCAACATAGAGAAACTTATGCAGCAACCCATGATATTTCTAAAGCCTTTGACAGTGTGTGGCACCATGCCCTGCCATCCAAACAACCTTGCTATGGCCTATTATTTTTTGATCCTTTGAATTCCTCATGTTTTAGCGAGAGAAGGATAAGAATAAAAGTAGATGATGTATATTCCAATTTTCACTCGATTAATGCCGGCTTGCCACAAGGATCAGTTCTAGTTCCAACCCTATTCCTAATTCGTATTAATGATCTCTTATCTGTCAGCCATAATCCCATTCACTCATATGCAGATGACAACACTTTACAGTTCATTCACACTTAAACACCGATTCACAAAATTTAGTATCTCTAACTCATAACTCAGTACAGCAGTCTCCAAAAATCACATGTAAGACCACTGAATGGGGACAAAATAACATTGTATCATTTGATGCTAGGAAAATGAAATACATACAGTTTACTAGACAGACATTGCCTGATTTACCTTCATTGCTACCAATATTCCTGTCCTTGAAAGTATTTAAATTCTCGGTGTTTCACTTAACAGCGCCTTCAGCTGGATCTCTCGTGTTTGATCACATGCTAAAACCGCTTCAGAGAAACGAGGATTATTATACAGAGTCCGTAACTACTTCACTGACGAGCAGTTAGCTATAATTTACAAGACTCATGTGCACTCTCAGCTGGAATATTGCCCACCCTTGTGGAATGGATGTGGGGAGGTTGCACTAAAACTACTGGACAAAGTTCAGAACAAAGCTGTTAGAATATTGAATAACCCTACTATTACAAATGAACTATCTTCTCTACATGTTAGACGGAATGTTGCCTCTCTTGCATTATTTTACAGATACTATTATAGCAAATGCTCAAACGAAGTTGCATCCATTGTGCCACCTCTCCATGCATTCCCGGTGCTACACGGGCATCTGGTAGCGCTTATGACCGGACTGTCACACTGCCATATTGCAGAAATTCTGCCTATCAGAATTCTTTTATTCCTCGAACTGCATCTCTCTGAAACTCGCTTCCCCCGAGTGGTATCCCCCTAAACTTCAACCTACAGCTGTTCAAGTCCAACTGTTACAGATTTTTAGTGAATGGAGGACACCTGTTATCAGGTGCATGAATCATTTTTTTCTTTTGTTTTTCCTTCTGCTCTGTTATTGTGAAAAAAATACCACTAGAATATGATGCTACCCAGGAAGAATTGCAGCGGGCAGGATGTATAGCCGTAGCAGGTTTTTCCCAACACTGAGCTACGAGAAATAACCTGTAAAACAGACGAAATTCTGGGCCAAGCTAAGGTGAGAGGACTATAATTTCCACCTTCATCCAAACAGCCAGTGTCGCCTTTCTTATGTACTCTTCCTCTGTATTCACTCATGCATACTGAAAAACTTATATTCCATCCCATCACTGCAAGGACAAGAAATCTCCCATAAATTACATACAGTCGCGTGGCCGTAGCAAAAATGTATTAACAAGGAAGGTTATCGCGCAAATGGTTAATTGAGACTGCATCCGATCCGTTTATTGTGGAAGACGTTACCCTTTAAGCGTAATACAATCCTCTGTTTCAGGAATTATATCAAGTTATCAGTATGGGCGATTTTTTTAAAGATAATTATAGTCGTGTGAAGGTAGCCAGAATTAAACACAGGAGTCATTATCGCACTGAAGAGTGTTTCTGATATATTTAATATTTGAGGTCTTCCCTAAGCGGAATATAATAAGTAAATAACTGTATTGAAACGGAAATACCGTGACGTGTTATTGGGATAATATAATCATCATAGACAGAAAAGGAAGATATTTATTACTGATTCACTCTGATACGACTCCCCTAACCTGTCAGGCCGTAACAAACACTGCAGTATAAATGACACTATAAAGTGTGTTAATGGAAAGTGGCTCTAACTCAGACTCAGCAAGATTACAATTGTCTGGCGGTAGACATAAAAAGGCATCGGACGGAAAGGTTAATAACTGCCTACACTCAGGTAAACATGGGTACACATTAAAATATTAATTTGATTAGGGAACGTCCTTCATTAGCAAAGTGAATTACATGTGCTTTGTTATTACAGCCTCTACTCATGAACAGTGGGAGAGTGAAATACACACACACACACACACACACACACATTGCACTCATATAGTCACGAATCTCACGTAGCTACTGAAATTTCTCTCTCTCTCTCTCTCTCTCTCTCTCTCTCTCTCTCTCTCTCTCTCTCTCTCTCTCTCTGTTTAGTTAAGCTTTCTTTCTGTTCAGTTTAGTTTTCCTTTTCTTTCTTCCCAGCAGGCTTTCTTTCTGCCTGGTTTGTGCAGCTTTTTCTTTCTCCCTGTGTACTTTAGCAGTGTTCCTGTGCCTGGCTCTGGGTGTATGTTTTGATGGTCAGTCCTAGTAGTGATACGTCAGAGATGCCATTTTCAGTCTGAATCCGTATTCTCGTCGGTTAACGAAGGTCCCTAGCACCTCCTCCTGAGTGATTTATATTGTTTAATACACCTGGCTCTCTCTCTCTCTCTCTCTCTCTCTCTCTCTCTCTCTCTCTCTCTCTCTCTCTCTCTCTCCGTTTAAAGAAGCTCCCTAGTACCTCTTCCTATCTTCTACCGTGATATTTAAATCAAGTACTGTATACTCTTCCTAACAGACAAAATTATATTACTGCAGTAGACCGTTTGGCCAATGTAGGCTATATTACTGCAGTAGACCGTTTGGCCAATGTAAGGCTGCTCCTACAAAAGTAAACTACTAGAATAAGACAAGTATAGTAAACGGGAAGACTCTCCCCCGCCCACCAAACCCTTCAGCCGAAACCGGCATGTAAAAGTGAGAAGAAACACCACACAGTATAGAAAAACTGTCGTGGACATTTTATAAGAGAGTGCGAAGGGAAAAAACTGATACTACTATAATGCAATCGCAAAAGGATAAAGAATGAATTGTTGCTGGTTATTATTTTTTTTTATACCCAACCCTTATTTGCCACATGCTTATCTAGCCTATGCTTTAATCTCTCAGTAGAAGGGGCAGCAACTACATTACTAGGTGGTTTATTCCATTTGTTTACTACTCTGTTGCCAAAGAAATTTCTACCTATGTCCGTACTAAAACTAAATCTATCTAGTTTGAAATCATTACTTTTAGTTCTATCCTGTATGGCCAAGTGCCTTGCTACTATCACCCTTATTTATTCCTTTCGTCCACTTAAACACCTCAAAAGAGTTCCCTTATACTCCACGCCTTTCTAGTGAGAGCAAATTTAATATTTCAGTCTGTTTTCATATGAAAGGTTCCGAATATTATGCCTCATTTCTGTCATTCTTTCTTTACATTTTCTTACGATTTTATACCCATTGTATAGTACGGACACCAAAATTGTACGGCATAGTCTAGAACAGCGTTTCTTAATCTGGGGTGCTAGCACCCCCAGGGGGTGCTGAAATCAATTTTAGGGGGTGCTGGAAAATGCTGCATTATATTTTTTCTTACTGGATTTGCTTAGTATTGGCATCCTTGATTTTTTTTTTTTTTTTTGAGACATTATAAAATAAACTGTCAGGCAGTACTTCACTTTACTTTAACCCTGCAGTAGTGTAGCAACTGCAGTCCCAGTAACCAGATGTTAAGGGGTGCTGGACTGAGACCTTATTACAAGGGGGGTGCTGAGGTCGGAAAAGGTTAAGAAACGCTGGTCTAGAATGTGGCCTTACTAAGGAATGATGAAGTTGTAATATTACTTCAGATGTCCAATTGCTTACGCTCCACGAAAAAAATCCAAGGACCCTTTTTCCTTTATATCTCGCATTTATACACTGTTGCATTTTTTAGGTCTTTACTAACCATGTCTTTGACCTCTCTCGCATTCAGATTCATTGTTTTTTTTATTATGTAAGTTGTATCTAATATCTACGATGGTCTTCCCCACGTTAAGTTCTTTACATTTTTCATCGCTAAATTCCAGTTGCCAATTATTAGACCATTTGGGCAATATATCGAGGTCTTTTTGAACAGTGGCATACCGAGGGGGGGGGGGTTGCATGCGGCCATGGCCCTTCCTTTTTCATATATATATATATATATATATATATATATATGTGGAGCCTCTGTGGTACAGTGGTAGAGTGTGCGTTTCGTACACGGGTGAACCAGGGTTCGCGCCCTGCCAGGGTAATAAACTTTGGGAGTGTTCACCCAGCCACGTACTGCATTGGCGGACACAAGGGGTGCTGTGGTTGAACCAGTGTCGCATACTCTAAAGTATGCTTGCACCCAGTCAGCTTGCGCGAGCCGATTACACTTGGTTCACAGACTACACACATATCCAAAGCCACTCCAACACTACAATTACACTTACAAGCACTTCTCACCCTACATGCAATCTCTACCAGACAGCCTAAGCCACTTGGTAGAGATACATTGGCTGTATCGTCCCGACTTCGGTCGGGATAGGCCGGTCCTGCAGTGGATACTCAAACGGCTGATGATGATGATGATGCGGTATATATATATATATATATATATATATATATATATATATATATATATATATATATATATATATATATATATATATATCTATGGAGTCTCTGTAGTACAGAGGTAAAGTGTGCGTTTTCGTACACTGAAGAACGAGGGTTCGCGCCCCTCCGGAGTAATAAACTTTGAGAGAGTTCTTCTGGCCACTTACTGCATTGGCGGACACAAGGGGTGCTGTGGCTGAACCAGTGTCGCATAGTATAAAGTATCCTTGCATCCAGTCGGTTTGCGCGGGCCGATTACACTTGGTTCACAGACTACACACACATCCAAAGCCACTCCAACGCATCAATTACACTTACAAGCACTTCTCACCCTACATACAATCTCTATTAGACAGCCTAAGCCACTTGGTAGAGAGACATTGGATGTATCGTCCCCACTTCGGTAGGGATTGGCCGGTCCTGCAGTGGACACTCAAACGGCAGATGATATATATATATATATATATATATATATATATATATATATATATTTGTGTGTGTGTGTGTGTTCATACATATATACATACAGATATATGCTAATATCCACAAGGGAGACGAAACACGAAATATCCCGAGTGCTTTCGTGTATTCATAACAACAGGGCAGGGGAATGTGAGGGAAGTAGAGTACACCTGCCATTTTTACAGAGAGGGAGGGGAAAGTCCCAAGGGAGCTGACTGAGTTGCTGAAAACTACCTCTGTTCTTAACTTCCTTTCTAATTTCGCGTAAAATAATTAATAATATTACATACATAAAGCATAATTCTTTAAATATAAATTTATTGGTAACTGTGACTTATACAGTATACCGAAAGGTAAGCACAACTGAGGCATGTCGCAGGAGTAACTTCTCAAGAAGGATTAATAGTGTGTGGGAGATCATCAAGCATGTGCCGACTAGCCAACCCCAGTCAACACACACACACACACACACACACACACACACACACACACACACACACACACACACACACACACACACACACACACAAAAAAAAAAAAAAAAACTAAAAAGGCTTATAAATCTGATACAAGGTAGTTAAAATTCTGAACAAAGTCGGCGATGTTAGATACGATAGTTTGCTTGAAATTCAGAATAATACTGTGGCTGGCAATAGTAAATTAAAACTCACAAGCAAGTGATGCAGCCTAAATGTAGAAAAAAAATTACTCTAATATTCGGGCAGTGGAACAATGGAAAAACCCGCCAGGAATAGTTGTTTGTGTAAAAACTATTGATAGGTTTAAAAATGGGCTAGACAAATATTCCGACACGACAGGCAATAACTAGATATTGTTTATTTCCAGGTTGAAGCGAATGAGGATGACAGTGAGACGTTTTGCTTCTTTATGAGAACATTCGGCGATAGTCATCTTTTACTGATCTGTAGATTAGATTTTAAGACTATATAGTGCATAGTTGTGCCTCGTCGTCCTCTCGTATAAACTTTTCCATGCTTTTTCTTTCCAACAAGCATGGTGTTTTTTTTTTCTTTTTTCCTGCCTGTTGTACCGGATGGTGAGGTGGGTGGTGGAGAGCCTTAGTCTTTTCCATCCTTTTCATTTAAACGTTGATTAGATCAGGCTTAGTGGAAGTAGCTTTTTTTTTTTTTTTTTTTTTTTCAAGAGTTAACCTCGTCACGGGCCAGTAGGCTTCATGTTATCTGTATTTCCTATGTGCCCCTTTGTATAACATGTTTCCATGTATCGGCCTTGATAACCTAACAGTGGATTTCCACGATGTTTGATCTCTTGCAGCTTCTCTATTCAGCCCCTTACCCCCGATGTTCACACACCAGGACCTCATTCCAAGCCTTTTTAGTCCGCCTCTCGGAACTCTTCCCTCAACGTTCACACGTTCCACACCCCAACCCAGTTGCCATCTTCCATCCTCTTCACTCACCCAAACCATCTCACTCTACCCTTTCTCATCACAACACTAATATATTCAAGTCTCTCCTTTCCTCTAAACTTTTCATTTGCAATCCTACCGTCTACCCCCCATTCCTGCGTGTCATTCATGGATGTACTACGGATCCACCCAATCATTCTCATTTTTATACATTTGAGCCTACGAATACCTTTCTCATTCATCGCCCAAGTCTCGCTACCATATAGCACTACACTCGAAATACGTGCTGTATACATGGACCCTTAGCAAAGGAGAGCTTTTTCAGTCTCAGGAGAGGTAACAGCTCCCTAAACTACTTCCAACCACTCCCTACCCGTTCTACTAAGCTAGCTCCCGCCACACGTCCAGTACATAATATGTTCCAATAATAACAAAACTCCTTCACACACACAAGAAACTCTCCATCAGAATTGATTCTTTCCTATCTCTGTGCTTCCTTACGCTCTCCATTACATACTGCACACACAAAAATCATTATTTTGCAGCCTCCCTTTAATGCCATGAACACCGCCCATAATGGAGTTACCACACTCTTGCGGCAAACTGCTTAAGTCCTTATTCTTTCTGATGTGACATTACCGACGTCTGCCCTAGATATAATTCCTTTGTTTATTTTCTTTTTCTCCTAAAACTCTTGTACCCCATTCCTGTTCTCCACTAGCTGAATCTTACAGCAGCTACTCTTTAATATTTTGCCATCAACACCAAGCCCTCAGCATGTATTACCTCGCATGGGAGCCCAGTTCTGAGTCACGTGAAAGAGCTTTAAGCACCATGATAAACAATAAAGGGATTAAGCTGACCTCTGATGCACGCCAACTTTCACGGAAATCTCTTCACTCAAACCTGGAAATCTCGTCACTCAAACTTCCACCCACCCCCACCTGGGTGCCATAACCACTCAAACCAACCACTCCTCGGTCCAAAGCATTCTTATTGCCCACTTTACCATTTCGATGGGGATTCTGCAAAAGTCTCTCCAAACCAGTAAAAACAAAACACAGCTCTCTACTTCATCCTATATATTTTCTATGAAGGTGTCGGACAATGAATATTTCATCGGTGATCCCATTGCCTGGCATAAACCCATACCGCATCTCATTCATATTCACTCTTTATATCATATCTTCCATGATTTTCTCCCATAACTTCATTATCTGATCCAAAAGCTTCATGTCTCTATTTTATCCTCTTTCCAGGGCAATATCTTTTCCCTAAACGCATTTACAATCACACTCTTTAACTTTTAATATGGAACGACACACTCATGTGTATAAAATAATTTATTAAATCTGTAACTAAAACTTGTCCGGTATCTCTGGAGGCCCTTAACATCGCAACAGCCACCCAACACTCCCCCCCTCAGCTGCACTCCGTCGAGTGCCTTGCCCACGGCACTAACATAAACCAAAGGCCAAGGGCCAGACACGGATCGTCTGCTCCCTACACCTTCCCCGCTCCAGCCAAACCCCACACTAAGCAACCAGCTATAATGCTGTCCCCAAGCATTCTTATCGCCAAAATCCTCCACTACCTTTCCATCATCATTCTTCGCACACTGCTCACGTATGATCCCTCTGTTACTTCTCACCTGTATAACCACCTTAAATAGTACATTCCTCCTTTCAGCATTTTAGGCTATCCAGTCAGTCTCTTGGACTCATATATTTCCCTACAATCCCCCTTCTGGCTGTACACTGATCGGCCAAATAGTCCTCTCGGCTATCACACCTTTTTATTTATTATTTTTTTAATGTGTTCAACTCTGGGCATAGGCTTCACAGCCTGCTCCCAAGGCCCAGTAGTCCTCCTACATACCATACACCTCTATATGTCACCACTTCGGCGCTAACACCCACCGTCCATATTGAATACATGCTAGGGCTGTCTCATACAGGACTGGTGTATTGGTGTTAGCGGGGGTATTTTTACGACATGTCGGTGGGTCTTCTGGTAGATCAGTAAAGTCTGTTTTACATGAAATTCAAATCCATAAACTGTTCCTTGCCCCAGCGGGGATTTGAACCTGGGTCCGGTAGGACCGCAGTCCACCTCTCTACCGACTGAGCCACCGCCTCCCCCCGAAAAAGTGTTCGTTTTTCTTTAACTGCGGCTTCCTCCTACATGCTCATCCTACCACAACGTTACCTCATGTCTTGGTGGGCCCTTTGTGTCATGGTTTGAAGAGATAATGAGATTGCTGGAACCATTAGGCCCTATTCACACTATAGGGATGGTCACGCTTCACTCTCGCTCCACTCACGGTCCTGGTGCATTCACACGTCCGGTCCGTTTTCGCTTCGCTCACGGGCCCGTCATCCCCTCTCCCTCAACAGTAGAAGTGCCACCACCATTGGCGGAGGATGTGTGACTTTTCACGAGCCGAGTTGGTAGTGATTGCCATTGCACTGGATGAAGAAGAAGAAGAAAGAAGAAATCAAAGTCAGGAAAGAGAGTGGAACATTTGAAAAAATACTATCAAAAATTGAAGATGATCTGAAAAAGGAAAACACATCATTCAGGGGGCTGAATGAAGACTGGAGCGGAGCGAGACCTTGGCGGGTATTCACACAGAAGGTTCGCTCAGCTCACGGTCCACTCTCGCTCCGGTCAAAACATTTTTTGAATGGATCGTAAGCGGAGCGACCGTTTCTGCCAGCGTGAATGCTTCCACCGAAATCCATGAAATGATATTTGACCGGACCGTGAGCGGAGCGAGAACGGAGCACGACCGTCCCTATAGTGTGAATTGGGCCTTGCCCTTCAGCCGTGGGAGGTGCCTTTGAAACACACACACACACACACACACACACACACACACACACACACACACACACACACACACACACACACACACACACACACACACACACACACACACACACACACACACACACACACACACACACACACACACACACACACACACACACACACACACACACACACACACACACACACACACACACACACACACACACACACACACACACACACACACACACACACACACACACACACACACACACACACACACACACACACACACACACACACACACACACACACACACACACACACACACACACACACACACACACACACACACACACACACACACACACACACACACACACACACACACACACACACACACACACACACACAGAGGAGTGTTTATGAGTTACCGCCACCTTCCTATCAATCCCCTAATTGCTTTGCCAATCAGTCAGCTAGGTAACCCTGCTTACCTAACTCACGCGGTCAAAGGCAGAAATGAATAAAATGGACAGCAAAAAATAGAAATGAGACAATATAAATGAATGCAAATGACAGTTGGAAAATTTGTAGGGATAACTGGAAGATTCAATAACGTTAGTAAATAGGCAAGCAAAAGCAGTTAAGTATAGTAGTTAAATGGAAATATTGGAATAAATGTAAGTGAATTTTTATACATGATCATTAATAGGCATTCCAGTAGTATGAGGCATGAAAACTGGAAAAAATGTCCTTATTCATTAAGGCTACATTAAGTCTTTCAGTTGTTTTATGTAATGATGTACACAAAGGACCTGTTAACTATCCACCACCAGACCCTGCTGTTTTAAGGTTTACTCCTTTCGCTTTACATCTTGCAAACTGAAGGTTTTTGACTGCAAGACATACCCTCATAAACCATTTCATTCCAGTTTGCCTGATTATGTACACTCCCCTCACCATCCAAGGTGCACAAACCTCCTCACACCTTCTTGTACACCTCCTTCCTCTCACTGTTTCTGCTAATGATCTGTACATCTTTATCAAACTCTTGTCACCCAAATTCTCATTAGGGCCACACCACCTGAAATCACCCCTGTTTGCCATCTCCACAATGCTACTTCTGCATCCAGGCTTCTCTTGCAGTGTCATTTCTCACTGTAAACCCATCTTACCCTTCAGGCACTTCATTTTAAATGCTCATCTTTTTACGGTACCTAACATTCAAAGTCCGCACCTCGCATCCATACAGCATACCCATCTTGCCCCAAACGTATGGTGTTTAGGTACCTCATTCAGGAAAGATGCGTCTCCTTTCAGTTCCATGCATTCAAAACCCAAACCTCGCATCCATGCAGTATTGTTGGCATCACTAGTGCCTGTGGACATACCCAGCTAGGCAGAGTAGGCACTTGTTATTTCCTTCCACACACTACACCATAAATGCTTTTTCCCCTTCTCATATCCTGTGGGTTATTTGAAGTCCCAAACCCCCGCTACTCCCAGACGATTTTACTTGACTTAGGAGAGACGTATCATTTGAATTAAATAAAATCATCTGGTGTTAGGTAGGCATACCAGTAAAGCACGTCACAGAACAAAATGAGTTAAGCATAAAAGACAAAATTATTATAGGAGATTGAAAAAGTTTAAATCGCCTCATACTCTCTAACTTTTCTCCTAGTTTGGGGGAATTCAGAAGGTAAAGTTGTTCACCTTTCTCTAGTATTCTAAAGCAGACGTACAATTTCGGCATCATTATAAAAGTTTAAACTGTGCTGGAATGTCTCTCAACACGGTGAACACACTGAATAGCACTCCACCTCCCTTGCTTCATTTGCATAATAGCTGGCGGCCGAAAGCGGTTCTGTAAACACCGAAAATTCACTTCGAGGGAGAGAGAAAAAATCAATACTAAGTTTTGATTCGAAACATCACTAATTAGGAGTAAGTTGCAAGGAAATAGGCGCGTCTGGGTTAAGGAAAAAAAAAAAAAAAAAAAAAAAGCTTCTCTGTCCCCGTGGCCCTTCTCTTATTTAGCCCTTTACCCATCAGCAAGATGATACATTTTTGCCAGCCGCTATAGCGAATGTGGTATTGTTTTCAGTTTGTCTATCTGTGTGTCTGTCTGTGTGCGTGTCTGTTAGCACGATAACTTTACAACCACATTAAGATACCACAAAATTTACAGGTGTGTATTAGGGATGAAAATCTCATACGAGTTCGAAATTGGTGAAAGTAGGTCAACGTCTGTGTGTCCGTTACCACGATAACTTCGCAACCGCTCAAGATATCATCACAAATTATTTTACAGGTGTATAGTAGGGATGAAAGTCTCCTACGAGTTCGAAATTGGTGAAAGTAGGTCAAGGTCAAGGTCATATTCCTACCCGCGGTAGATATGTATCGGCTTGCGGTTGGTGTGATTTCCCCTTTGGGGGGCCCTCTAGTATACTTTATTATTGCCACCACGGTCTAATCCTCAAGTTTGAAATGATTTATAGTATTAAAGGGGTTAATTAACGTTACAAGTTACCCGTGCAAATCGTAGTCACCCCCTAAAATGAATACTGTTGTCTATTGATATATAGATTAAAATAAAATGACGTTATCGGTGTGAAATCGCTAAAACTTTGAACTATTTGCATTATCACCCACGTACAATACATACACACGTGCGAATAAATCACCACCACCACCACCACCACCGTCCCTCCGCCGCCGTCGCCGCCAATCTTCATCATCATCATCATCTTCATCATCACCAGCAGCAGCAGCAGCAGCAGCAGCAGCGGCGGCAGCAGCAGCAGCAGCAGCAGCAGCAGCAGCAGCACCACCACCACCACCACCACCACCACCACCACCACCACCACCACCACCACCACCTGGAGGAGGAGGAGGAGGGCGGCGGCGGCGGCAACAGCAGCAGCAGCAGCCTGAGAGGGTTCAGTGCAGGACGGAGGCTTCTCCCATTTTTCTTCACCCCGACCTAATAGGCGTTGGCCTGTTCCATCTAATCCCAGCAAATCTCCAGGTACCTTCCGTCTAGTTGTTTGGCCTAATAGCTGTTTGTCTGCTTCATCTAATCTCAGTAGATCTTCGGATTTCATCCCTCCATCTTGTTTCAGTATGCTCTTCCTCTCACTCCATCACCGGGTTGCCGTTCAGGTACCCTGACTGCCCATCTGTTGCCTGTTCTACAAAGGATGTAACCTCCCAATATCTATTTTCGCTTTTTGATTGTGATGATTATGCCCTGTACTTTACTCTGTCCTCACACCTAAGAAGTTACCCTTTCCATGTGATTCTTGACAGTCCTCCCCGGTCTTATTTGAGCTCTCCAAAGTTCACATTCCAGGGCTATTGTTTAATCATACGTTTTCGATCCATAAGTTATAAAGGAAGGGCATGCTGTTTATATACCATTTTTTTTTATAAAGGCAGTTTCCTGTCCTTCATGATGTTACTCTGGTTACTAAAAGGCCCCCATCCCATTCCCATTCATTGCCATGAACTGCACCTGTCCGATTTACCTACCCTAGGAGTAAATATTAAATACTACCAGGTTCTTCATATCCAAAAATTAAAGAGAGGAGGTAAACAAAGAAAAAAAAAATAGTATTAAGTATTCATTGTCAAGCCTGTTTTCATATTCTCACTGTGATGCCCAACAATCACTTTCTCGTGGTTCTTCCCTAGAAAAACTGACAAGAAGTCTGTAAATATAATCTTCAGCCTTTCACTGATTTATGGTATTTCCCTTGCCATCCCATGCTAAGTGTCTACTTACCCAACTTATTGGTATGGCCTGGCTATCTTTCTGAAGTTTTATGATAGCAGGTTTAGTTATCCTGTTAATGTCGCCAAGTATCATGACTTTCCATGCTTTGTCCCTTAGTCACAGTCATCTCTGTTGCTGTTTCAACTGAATCAGATGGCTTCTCCAAATTAACCGATGTCATTCACAGAGATCACTTATACTACGATGTTTTATCAGTTACGTGGTTAATAACTTAACTAGAGTCAGTTACTGAATGATCCAAAATAAATCGGCTTGTTTTCTTTGTTGATTTGCATCGAATGTGAGATTAATTCAATATATTAGAGTTTTTGAATAAAGTCTGTATAACTGGGAAAACTGTATCTGACGGTTGTTATAAAGTCTGAAATGTCGCTCTTGTTTTAGCAGTAAAATTAATGCATTTTTCCCAAATTTGTCCGCACGTTTAACTCCTTAACACCGTGTAAACAGTTTTGCTTGTTTATTTAGCCCTCCCAGCCCGGGTGACGTTCACTCTTGCTGCCATCGGATGATTTCATTCATTCGAGGAAAAACTTCTCCTACTGAAAGGGTTTCTTGACGCTACGTTCCATCCAGTTCGAAACGTCTACCGTAAGTTTAGTAAAATCGTCAAAGGGTAGCAAGAAAATGCAAAAAAACTTTCCCAGGAGCCAGGGGTTAGTAAAAGTCATCTGCATCGTTAAATAAACTGATAGTTAGATTGTCATCCCAGCCTGCCCTGCCCCTCATCTTTCTTTTCAGGGTTTCTTTCCTCTCTCGAACGTAATGCTGTTGACAATTTCTTCATACCGAACAGACTTTTCTTGTGTATTATTACTTCCGTAAAGTTTTGTGTACAATACTTATGCTGACTTGAGGAGAAACGCTAAAAGATGAAAGGTGGACCAGAGAGAAAGAGAGAGACTGGCTGACTGACTGACTGACTACAGTAGATGGATAGAAGGGAAAAGCTGCCGTTTTGTAAATTCAGCTGATTGTGCATTCTCCGTTACTCTAAGAGCCTCCACCTTATTCTTAAGATATCTTCAATTCTGTACATGTTAAACTTTTAATACCTCAAATCTTTTTACTGTTATTGTTAGTCTTAATTTGCTTTTTGTGTGAAGTTTCCACGTCTTTACGGTCAAGTTCCTTATTTTCTTATGCAGCTTCTTTGTATTCTAACAGTCTACGATTATCATTTAAGGTTTTCCTTCGTTCTCCACATAAAACTGCCTTATTCATGGATAAAGTTTTCGTTTTATCTGTGTTTTCAGTTACTTGATAAGCTGCAATGGGGTACTTATTTTGAACTAATGTACCGAACTCCGCTGCCATTTCTCTCACAGCTGGTAGGTTTGGCTGTGTCCTTTGGATCAGCCCGACTCCCCTACCCCCCCTCCTCTTTTTTGTTTTTCTTTCTTTCTTTCTTACATTTACTCTGTTCAGTGCAGTTACATTCATTCATCTGCTGGTATGTGCTTTGTCAGTGTGGATACAGTCTACTGTACTTCAGCCTTTGCTTTGCCAGTCTGTACTTTCTAAGTCTCGTTTTCTTGTGTGTTTTTTTTTTAGAAGATATTCATCTTCATTAGACTGTTCACTTTCACTGATTTCACTGTCACTGGCGTTCCACCTCTGACTTTATGGTTGGTCATTTCGTAAAGTCCTGTATCAGTCTTGCCTACCTTTTTCTTGTTTACTGTTATGAAAGTTTACCATTACAAAGCGTGAACTGGATTTTGAATTTTTGCTTTGTTTCCTGCACATCTTCATGAAACTTATGTTTGTCTAATTTTCACTGGTTGATGCTGGAGCACATACTTGGATTATCTACATCATATATCTCATACACAAAAGATCTGCGACTCTCATTTACACAAAAGAATGGGGGACTTTCTAAATGTGTTACCTAGCTGGCGAGACTAACTCGGTCCTGGGCCCGAAATAATATCGTATACTGTAACAATCGTCACTGTTATATATATCTGCGTAAATCTACGAGATTCGACAAGAAGATAGATCACTCAAGTCACAGAGATAATCAGTGCTAAAAAATATCACAAACTTGCATGAATGACTATGACTGGCTGTTTTGCATTTGAGTAAACTGTTCCTCCATCCGGCAATGCCTTAAACATAGTCAGTTCGTTATAACACACACACACACACACACACACACACACACACACACACACACACACACACACACACACACACACACACACACACACACACACACACACACACACACACACACACACACACACACACACACACACACACACCTTGTTATTTATGTATGTGTGAAAATTACTCAAAAATCTCTAAAATCCCATCGTCCATGAAACCGGATATATTTGGAGCAGTGAGTCTGTGAACTGAAGGAAGGCGGGCAGGTGGGATGTGTGGTGGAAAAAAGGTTATTGAAGAAGGATCTCGGGTAAGAGAATACGGGATGAGGATGAGAAGAGCGGTGAGGAGGGGAGGGGGTAAGAAGTGTTCAGGTGCGGAAGGGAGGGTGGGGAAGGGGAAAAGAGGATTAGATGGTTTGGGGGGACGAGGTGAGTAAGGGGGGGTAGGGGGGACGTGATAAGAGGCTGAGGTTGGGTGGGTGTAGGTAGGAGGCAACGATGAGTAGGGGAAGGTGAGGAGAAGTAGAGGGAGAGGTTGAGAAGAAAGGGAAAGACAAAACAAATTTAACCTCTTTTGTGCTATGTCGTGATTTTGTAGCATATTTTTGCTGCTACCAGATGATTCTATTTAGTTTACAAGAACCAATAGCAAAGAAGTTAGTTACATTTATTCCCTCCAATTCGGAAAGCGACCCAAAAGTGAGTAAAATCATTTGAAGGAAGCAAAAGTAACTATATATATGTCCTGGGATAGAAGGGATTTAATACCTCTGAATGATAGGAAGAACAGATAAAAGCAAACAAGATGTGTGGAACAAATAGATGATTCATGGTAATGCGCTGTTATTTGCTTTTCTGGGCTAAAGGGTTGGGCTGAGGAGAAGAAAAGAGAATGATGGAATAAATGTAACACACATTTGCTTATAAACTAACAGTTGATATGTAGAAGCCGACAAAAAATATGCAGAAACGTTGGAATTTATGGTAATGTACTATAGCCGCTGTTTAGAACAAGAGGGTGAGGGTGAGAAAAGGAAAGACTGACATTTTCAAAGCACCCTTGAAATAAACGACGGACTGGTTACCGTCGACATGATGGATGGAACAACATGAAGATTAATGGTAATACGCTATGAATATTCAAGACTGGTTGGCACTAAAAAATAATAACTTTGCTCGACGACGAATTTCGCTGTAACCGACTACTTGAGCGTCGCTGTGATGATACCAAGAACATGTGGGAAGCGAGGCGATATGAGGTGATGGGAGAGTAAACGGCGCTGGAGATGAGAGTGTTGCTAATGGAGAGGTGTTAGTGCGGTGAGAGAAGACTGGTGAGAAGAGGGAGAGATAAGCAGCTTTGTGGTGCTGCCAGTGAGAGGCTATGAGAGGGATGTGCCGGGATATGAGTAAAGCCGAAGATAATGAATAAGCGTTATGCTGTGTATGGATATTACACACACACACACACACACACACACACACACACACACACACACACACACACACACACACACACACACACACACACACACACACACACACACACACACACACACACACACACACACACACACACAAAACAGGCAAGAAATGAATATGCAAGGATGAGGAGAGAAACTCAAACGAAGCTCGGAGAAGACATTATAAATAAAAGTAGTGATCAACCAAAGCTTTTTTACAGATACATCCGAAGCAAAACCAAAGTTAAAGATAAAATACAGTCCACCATGGATGAGGGGATAACCTATGGTATATCCAAGAAACAAGTATTTGCGAAGTTCTTGGCGATAATTTCCAATCAGTTTTTACAGAAAGTAATTTTGAGAGAGATAATAAGGAACACGCATACCCACACATATTACCAGTTATACGAATATCGGAACAAGAGGTACAGGAAGAGTTGAGTAGATTAGACAAAGGAAAAGCAAATGGTCCTGACGAAATATCAAGTTGGGTGCTACATGAATGTGCAGAGATAAGCAGACCAATTGCTTAATATTCAAGGAATCCTTAATTCAAGGTAAACTACCAGATATTTGGAAGAAAGCAAACATTGTTCTCCTATTCAAGAAAGGAAATAGACAGAATCCATTCAACTATAGACCAGTATCCCTGACCAGTGTTGTAAACAAGATACTAGAAAAGCTAATAAGAAAAATGTGGGTAAACCATCTGGAAAAATAGAATATGATAACAGAAAGACAGTCGGTTTTAGAAAAGGAAAATCATGTGTTACAAATCTATTAAGCTACTACGGTAGAGTTGCAGAAACACTTCAGAAAAGAGAGGGATGGGTGGACAGTATCTATTTAGATTTTAAGAAAGCATTTGACAGAGTACCGCACCAAAGACTTCTATGAATACTGTACCATCAAGGAGGAATCCAAGGTAATCTGTTCTGTTGGATGCAGGATTTTCTCAGAAAAAGGGAAATGAGAACAGTACTAAGGAGTAATTACTCATCATGGAAGAAAGTGACTAGCAGAGTTCCACAGGGCTCAGTGCTGGCACCAGTTATGTTTTTAGTATATATAAATGATATAGACTGAGACATTGGAAATGGAAGCTTTCTAAACAATGGTTGCTGATGATGCAAAAATGCAAAGGAGAATGACAAACAGACTCTTGCAGAGAGCTACAAGAATTATTAAATAAGCTTCATGAATGGAGCAATAGATGGCAAATGGAATTCAGTGTGGACAAATGCCATGTAATTAAGTTTGGTAAAAGTGGAAAAAGACCAGATTGGGCTTATAAGCCAGGAAGTTCAACCTACACATAGGAGACAAGAAGGGCCTAAGAGTGATTATCAATAACAAACTGTCTCTAGCAGACCGCATAAGAGGCGCTCGGTAGCAGAAGATCGACTTGGCCAAAGAACCGAAAATGAGATTTATCTAAGTTCATCCTGTCCAGGGCCATCCTCTTTACTTGGTGTGAAAAGATAAGCGAAATCGGCCATTATTCCCCTCTACTTCAAAGCTCAAGGTCAACTGTTTTTGACAGCAAAAACAGCGTACTAACTCCGGGACTGTGGCAGAAGGACAAGTTGATTAGCCAATAGCGTGGCGGCATTCATCCTCATGTGTTTACAAGTACTGGCTCTGCCAATCCCGAGGCCTCATTGAGCAGTTAGCCCACGTGCACAGGTGAGGGAAAAGTTCGCACCTTAAACCTCCCCTATTTCAGCTACTTTTACGTGGATTAACCCACAGTTATGTCATCTAGTAATAATGAAAGTGAAGGTGGATGTCGGAAGGTCACAAGAAAGTGACAACAGCACCATTGTCAGTGGAATTAAGTGGCTGCATAAAAAGTGTAAAAGAAACAGTGGCGAGGCCTATGTGAGCAAGTCAACAAAAAGAACATAACAGTGCGACGAGCAGGGCCCCCTCCTATGCCTGGATAAGTGCTTTACCCATGTTGGTGTGGAGAACATTAATGACATTTTTCATCAGTTCTGAGCATTAAAGGACCATTATGCCCAGACTGTATACATACAGTAGTGGGCCATGTGTGCTAGTCAAGTGAAGCGTTCACTTGAACTGAACCACTTCAAGCTTCCACTGGAGCCCAACTCTGCATTAGTTTAACTCCTACACCACGGGAATGTTTTTGCGCTCCTTGCGCGTCCCGCGAGGATATTCGTGCTCCAACTGACTTTTTAAAAATATTTGCCAAAAATCAGTTATTAGTCCTAGAATATTAAAATTATATATGCATATGGCACATACCTTCAGCTTTCCCCTGGGATGTTTGGTGAGCCTTCGTCGTCTACCGTAGGACTTTTGGAGACTTCTGAAGTTGGGTAACGAAGTCTCCATTTTACACTTCCCGATACCCTGTAATATGGTTACCACTGCCTGATATTATAACTACAAACACTATTCTATGAATTTCAAGTAGTTTGGAATCCATATTCCAAAAAAAAAAAAACACTGTGAAAGCAATGTAAATTACGAGCGCATATGAGCTTTCCTCCCGTGCTGGTTCCCTGATGGTATTCTGAGGCGAAGCTGTCATTTATTATTTATAAACACACACTTTATATTCCTAGTACTTTATTACACTTATTTATATATACAATATTTATCTATAAGTTTCTTTCAGTACTAGTAGTTTATTTTCACTCCAGGCATTCACTTTCTCGTCCTGTATACTAGCGTAGAGAGCGAATCTGTCACTTTCACTTTCATTACTCCTAGTATTCATACATGCTAGAGTGAAACTTTCACTTTCATTACTCCTAGTATATATACTCGTATTCTTATATTACTACTTATTTACATTTCTATTTACTTTCTCTATTTTATTTACATTAATTACATTTTTATTTTATTTACACTCTGTTATGCACTGTCACTTGCAATAACTTATAAAACTGTTTTCCACTGTTCAGTTATATTTACATTCATTGCTTTCACTTGCTGTTTACACATTATTTACACATTATTTACATTTCCACTTGCACTGTTTTAGAGTCACCAGAAAGACTGTAGTCACTGTCCATCATTATCATTGATAAATTAGCCAGTTCATGTTCCACAGCAGTCACTTAGCCCTTTACCCCTTTCCACACGAGGTTTAGTAGGGGTAGAGGTCACAGGACCCTTTGCATGGGGCTAAAAAGCGGCGGAATTGGATAGGCGCGAATCCGACGTGGTTTCACCTTGAAAGAAGATAGTAAACTGAATGCTGTGGCCTAGGGGCAGTGAAGGGCTACCAATGTCAGCGTGGTGACAGCTGTTAATATATACGCTATGAAATGATTGGCAGGAAATCTAGACAATACATAATAAATTAGGTAGTTCCAGGTGAATGTAAATATCACTTAGGCTTCTCCCTTCCTTTCTTATATATATTTTTATTATGAGAACAGGTCATACGGCATATTTCAAGGGGAAATAAACAGGGAAAATTAGCGAACAAGTGCACGTGAGGTGTTGCCAGGTGATAATTAGCCCATTCCAGATGTATGGCAGTATCAGTTACCTTTTCTCTTTCTTTTATATATTATTTTGTATAAGAATAGGGCAAAGGGCACATTTCAATGGATAAAATGAGTGGAAAAATCCGTCCAGCATTTATGTAGCGCAGCGCAGCTGGTCAGGCAGGAGGAGAGGGTAATGGAGGGGAGGTAAGGAGGGGGGGAGTCAAGGACAGGAGAAAAATGGCTAAATTGTCAATGGTGGATGGGAGTACAGGTGACATTAGCAGAACTGAGCATAGCTGGACACTGGTAGTACTGATAGATGATACAAACCACCACTTGAAAGCCCGGGCATTTTCATAATAACACAGAATCACAAAAGTGATGCCCCGCGGTATGATCCCTTGCTACCGAGTGTCACGAAAGTGACGCCCCGCAGTTAAGGGGTTAAGGTATGTGTCATTTTAAAAAGATTGTCCTATTATTCATTATTATTATACGGTAAATGTGTAATGCTCTAAACATTGTAGTGTTTCTGGTCATAAAACTGAGTTTTGATGACACTACAGTGATTATGGTCAGATACTTAAGTCTGGATTTTTTTCTTTCGTATATTTGCCATATTCAGAACTACGATTAACAACCATGTTTTCGGTATCAGTATGTTCATTATGGCTTGAATTTTCATTGTGTTTATTAACTTTGCAAAAAAAAAAAAGAAAAAGAAAAAAGAAAATTGGGCGTCATGTAGTGTATTTTTGTTCGATTTTTGAGTTTTTCATAATTTTAGAAACTTGCTCAAATACATGGAAGTGACGTATGACAAGTTTTTTTTTGTATCAGTCTGTTCAGTACAGTAGTATCTCATTTGCAGGGAATAACACAGTGATACTGCAATATTTTTTGCACACTAAAAATTTGGGGGGTTGCTACTCACCGGATTTTGGAGAGAAAAAAAAAAAAAGCATGAATATACCATTTTTTTATTTGGGAAAGTATTCTCTTTGATCATGAAATCTATTGATACCAAATATGCATATATTTCGTACACATACAGGGTGGTACAGTCGCATAACTTAAAGGCCTAATTCTCTCTCTCTCTCTCTCTCTCTCTCTCTGCTTATATCATTCATCAGACCAGCTGTGGAATATGCATCAGTGGTCTGGAATCATCTCAAAAAACATAAGTAAGATTTAAAAAGTACATAGGCCTATGGCTGCTACAAGTTGGGTACCAAGCTTAAAGGATCTCAGCTATGAAGAAAGACTAAAAAGAGAGTGTTTTAATTACATTGTGTCCTGACATTCTTGATGGTCTGGGGCAACAGGATTGTTGATATACATCATGTGAATTGACATTCCTAGTAGGAAACTGTGTATATCCCCAGCAGGCACTACATGCAGAACATTGTGATATGAAATATATACTCGTGTCTATAATTATTACATATCCATAACTATTACATATGACATATTATTATGCCTATATAGCCTGTCACTCGGTTACGCCAAACTGTCGTACCTACGACCTATTTGCTGTTTCAGTTTATGCAGTATATAGAAATATGTTATTCATCTACTTGTCAAACAATTCATGTTAAAGTAAATGCATGGTATTTGTTAAAATATTGTAAAATGGAATATAGTAGCATAATTGTGGAAACATAGTAACATAATTGTAGCATATAATTGTTACATATAATAATTGTACATGTATAGTGGATATGCATATCCGAATAATTAAACAACAGCAATATAATAGTAATACGAAGGCAAGTCTAAAGAAGTCAGTTATATAGCTTATGTGAGGGACTTGCTATCTGTCTATCTCAGTATCTGTCCATCTGTCTATCTATCTGTCGATGTCTACCTATCCATCTGTCAGTCGATCTATCTGTCTATCTACCTATCCATGTGCACTTGCACCAGAAAGTATCGGTGCACTGTGGGTGTGATGCCACCCGGAATGATATGATTCGACCATGCAGCATTGACAGCCCGTTAACACCTGTATATATTATAACATTTACGGGCATTTCCTACATATTATGAAGGACACAAAAGTTATATCTGATATAGCAATCATCTATCGTCTGGAATGCCTGCGTGTTGGAGGATAGAACCGCAATTTCCAATTCCTTTTGTTCCATGTGTCATAATATTTAACATATTCTGCACCGATACTTTCTGGTGCGAGTGTACCTTATTTATCTATATATGTCTGTATCTATCTATCTATCTATCTATCTATATATATCTCTATATATATATATATATATATATATATATATATATATATATATATATATATATATATATATATATATATCAGCAATGGATACATCCTTAGGGAAGCGGAGGCGAATAAGGAACAGAAGAACCAGTACAGTGTGCAGCATGTTTATTGCAACGTTTCGGAGATGACACTTTCCATCATCAGGCAGTCTAAATTAAAACAAACCAATAAATATTCCAAGCGAACATAGCACGAGTACAAGGTTAAAAACCCAGCAAGATTTGACATAAAATCAATGAAAACATGCATAAAGAAGAACCAGCAACAGGAAAATTACAGGAAAGAAGAAATACAGGTACAACAGAGCATTAAACACACAGTAGTTCAATTGATTTCTCGTTAGCTAGAACAGGAGTAAGTTCTGGGGAACATTTTTTTCAAAACAATTGGAGGAATTCCATCTGGATCGGGAGTTTTATTGGTTTGTAAATTGTCAAGGATGGATTTTACATATCTAGTCTGTATCTTAAGAGGAGCAATTTCAGGCGAGCTCAGTTCTAGTATTTTGACGTTCTGGCCTACTTCCTCTAAGGTAGAATTTCTTGCAAATGTACTAGCAAGAATGTTCGCTTTACCACGCGGGTCATTTATAGTGTTACCTTGTAAAAATTTTAGTGGGGGAATGGGTGATGACTGGTTAAAGTTATTACTGAAAGAATTGAGAGTTGACCAGAGCATTCTATTGTCATTTGGATTATTTAATAGTCTGGATGCTTGGTTGTGAAAAAAAAGTTTGATTTAGCGAGACTTATTACTGCTTCTGCATGGTTTCTAGCAATTTTAAACTGAGTGAGTGAATCAGATGTTATTTAAGTAAACATTGTATGTTAAGGACTTTTGGGTCGTTGCTCTGGCACAATTGCTGTCAGACCATTCTGGGGAGTCCGATCTTTTAGTGAACTGTTGACTGGGTGTGAACCATTCCATACCAGCTTGTATTAAGTCATTAATATGGGATTGGGTAAAACTGATGCCATTTGAGAAGAAAGACTGCCATGGTATATCAGGAAGATAATTTCTAAATCCATCCCAGTCTGCCCTGTCATAGTGCCATCTGGTCACCCTGACAGGTTCGGAACGAGGGAGGGTTGGGACAACTGACCAATGAGGCTTTGATGAGATTGTGGAGGATCCAAATGGTGACAGTACTTATATCCTGTAATGATCCGGGTTATTTGTCAAGAACAGGTCCAAAAGATAGGCGTTATTGTCAGGATTATATTGCTTTACCAATTGCGTGAGGTTAAACAATTCTGCATGCAGCTCGCATTCTAAACCAGTATCGTCAGTCCTGGCAGACTGCAATAACCATTCTACATTATGGACGTTGAAGTCACCCTAAACGTTATTGTCAGTGGTTAGGGTGAGGTGAGGAGGTGGCAACCAGGAAAACAAATTGGGGATATGTCGTAGTGGGAGAGATGTGGGTTTCTGTGAGGAACAGGGCTAGAGGAGATACCGGTATAGAAGTATCCACAAAGATTTTTTTTTCCTAATTCTTTTCCATGTGTGTTTCAGTCAGTCCCTTGATGATAATGTTGAGGTCATTTATGGATCCTTGTTCTGTTGGGGTCAGTTTAGTTTAACCATTTTATCTGCATTTTTCCTTACTGAGTTGTTTTATTTGAGGAAACAAGTTAGGAATATATTCTTGAGTGTCACCTTTAAGAATATAGAATTTTCCGACTATAATGATGCTTCTATTGAAGGTGGTGACAGCTTTGTAATTGTCTGAGGAAGAATTCAGGGTGAAAGTATTTAAATGTTTGTTATTTTGTGCTAACCGTATCTAGTTTCCATGATTGTGATTTGCACAGATTTTCCTGTCTCATACTGGGTTTTCTTTGGTATGTTAATGGAAAGGTCGTCATATGCATGGTCATAAACTACTATTCTGGTGATCTAAATGCCTAGTGAAGCATATACAAGTAAACCCAGGGCAAGGGAGGAGGCAGATTTATTCGATCTGTTTGGAGGTCGTCTTTGAGTGTGGTGGATGTTAAGGACATTTGGTGCCTGTGTCGTACTGGAGAGGAACACCTTCACATGGTAGCACTGATATGACATGTTAATGGAGCTGCCGGGTTATGGAAACGTCCCTCAGTCCCTTCTTTGTCCCCCAAAAGGAGTGTGGTGGTCTGCAGAAGAACGGCAGCTTCGGCCTGCAAACCACTGGGTTCACATTCAGATGAACCTAAGGTTGCAACAACTGCCACTGTTAGGTATTTGTGTTTTTCTTGAAGAAAGGTCACAGAATATCATGTGCCTGTGTGTTTAGCCATAAAGGGTCTTGCACAAGGAGACCACCAACAATTATCGTGTTGGGAATGCTCTGAAGAGGCGTGAGTGATGGAGTATATCCAGGAGGGCATGATGTGGTAGTACGTAAATATTTATGCTCCATGTTACAGTCCGTCGTGTTGTCATTCGATAGCTACCTGTTGGTCTCTTTGTTGTGTAAAGCTTGTAAAACGAATATTGTAGTGCATGAGGGCCATGAGCCAACCTCCTTCCACATTATTTGTTTTGCTTTGTCAGTGTATTTTGTGAAGCAAAGAGTGTTGTACCTGTTTGAGTTCAATCTCTTATATTAGTGCCGTGTGTGTGTGTGTGTGTGTGTGTGTGTGTGTGTGTGTGTGTGTGTGTGTGTGTGTGTGTGTGTGTGTGTGTGTGTGCGTGTGTGCGCGCGCGTGCAGGAAGATGTGTCGTTCAGTTGTCTTTGTCTTTACTGCATTGGAGTTTAGATGTAAAATCTTTAGCTTGTGTTCCATTTTACCACTCCAGCGAGTGGACAAGGCATGCTATCTTCAGGATGGGGGAGGAGCAGGAAGTGGTTCTTGGAGAACACATTGATTGGCAAACGGGAGCGCCGGGAAGCTCCTCGAAGAAACGAAAGTAGGCAAATAAGCAGTAGTAGATATCCACCCAAACAAGGCTTTAAGCAGGATGGGATCCCAAAGGCCGTTCCCCTCGTCCCCGTCAGCGCTGGTATGGATGACCATAGTTTAATTATTTTTTAAACCTTGGAATATGAAATTTTCCATAATGGTAAACCTTCATCAGGATCAGGTATTGGGCAGGGTAGAACCAAGGGCCTCTTCCCAGGGGGGGCGCGGCCCCTGTGGATCCCAAACAGTGTTGGTAATCACGGCCATAGTTATACGTAGGAAGCGAAATTTCTCACGGTGGTAAACCTTCATCTGCATCAGGCTTCAGTCAGGATGGGGCTCCCCTCACCTTTGGGAAAGCCGGTCTTGGGAGGGCAACGTCATTGCTTTATTCTTAAACTAGGAACATAATACTTTGCAAGTGGTTTTAGGCAGGGTGGGACCCTCGTGAGGGTTGGCCCCAGGGGTCCTAGGCAAGGATGATATGCGTGATTATTTTTTTTACGTTTACCAGGAAAACAAAATTTGTATAGGGGTAGACTTTCCCCCCAGACCAGATTTTATGAAGAGTGAGATTCTAAACGATATTTAGCAGGAGCCACAACTAGAATTTAGGTATTTTGAATCATTTCTTTTTGTATTTCATCATAGGCCAACACTTTTCTTCTATGTCACTTCTGTCTCAGATGACATTAATCCTCCTCAGGGAGGATTAATGATCCAACGAGGGGAGGGTTAACATGTGACAAAAGTATCATAGAATAAAAGTGTCAGCAAATGATAATATATGATCATAAAACACCTCAAAATACTTGCATTCCAGTTGTGGTTTGTGCTAAATCTTTACCGGGATTCTTTCACCCTTTACGACTGGCCAGGGAAGAACCCTATAGGCACTTTTTATTTATTTATTTATTTCTTTTTTTGGGGGGAAACGATATTTTGACCTTTGTTACACCTCCAGCGGGGTTAATTTTTAATCAGGATGGAATACTTTACAGCTGAGTGCGGCTGCCACAGGTGCCCTGTGTCTTGTTAGGAGTAACTGGGCGTTATTTGCGTTTGTCGTGATCCTCTAGGTTTCATACGGTCTTCTGTGGAGTGGGGCTGCACAGTTGTTTTCTACTTAGTTTGTGAATATGTTGTTGGATGTTACTGCACTGATGTGTCCATTGTGGGCCAGGGTCAGAGTCTGTGTCCCTGACAAAGAAGGGTAAGAGGGACCGACAAACCGGAACTACAGACTCTCTCTCTCTCTCTCTCTAAAAAAAAAAAAAAAAAAAAAAGTCTCCGGGAGCGCGGTTATATGCCGACGTCGCAATCCACCTGCCTCTTTCGGGGGGATAAGGAGAGTTGAAAACTGTTTGTATGCCTGGGCATATCTTCCTTCTGGGTTCGGGTTGGTCGTCAGTGTGGGCGGCTTCTGCTTCCAGGCGGATTCGCCTACTGGGCTTATCATCGATGTACGAGAATGTGACCCTC
Organism: Coenobita brevimanus; assembly: GCF_032717465.1. NCBI lineage: Eukaryota > Metazoa > Arthropoda > Malacostraca > Decapoda > Coenobitidae > Coenobita > Coenobita brevimanus. The sequence continues at coordinate 39,308,711 of NC_136991.1, forward strand.
AGAGGAGGCATTAAAATGGCATCTTAGAAGCTGGTCTTGTAACTGAAGTAATTAGATATTTCAAAATGACTAAAAAAAAACAAAGTACCATTAACAGTGAGAGAACTGTTCAGGAGTGTACAGCTTAATGTAAGGGAGCAGTTCATATTATATGTTGGCGAGTAGAAAGATTGGGATTGGCAACCATTTCCGTCATCCTGGATAATCATAAATCTTTGCTGAGCCAGTCTTAACAGTTGTCACCGAAATCTTAAGGCTTGGCTCATACTGGCTCTTGATGACTTGAAGTTAGACCAAAATCCTTGGGTGAATACAAATTCAGATATTCCCCCTTTTAAAAATCCCTGGCCCGAATCACGTAGCAGTTCCACTTGACACTCCTGTGTCCTTGTCGCGAGATTTGTGGCCGAATTCAGGCTGGCACTAGAGACTACATAGGTCCTTTTCTTTTCATTTTTTAATCCACCGCACACTTTATGAATGAATGAATGTTATATACCGTATATAATTATATATATCTGCTTATTATAGAAACAGTTTGTACCAGTAACATGCAAGAGGATTATTAACCCCGTGGTTCTGAAGAAAATAATTTTTATCATTCCTACCTGGCAATTTATTTCAGCTTGTGGGAAACGTCTTATAGTGAATGGGTTAATGGAGGTTATACTGAACTCATAAATTTCAGAAAGTCTATTCGAAGTGAGTAACGTGTGAAATTAGGTAAAATGAAGTAAAGAAGCGTAATCGGAGTGAAGAGGTTAAGGCTTTACATGCAAAATAATTCGCTGAAGCAGAGGTGTTGCGACGAAGCCAGCAAGAAATAACGGCCCTTGACGCTAAGACGAAACCTGATACGACCTCAGCCGACCCGACTCCTCTCCGCACATCTGGTTTTGATGACGCTTTCCGCTTGACAGGTCACAATGAGGCCGGGTGGTTTTTATGGCGAGCCGATTTATTCATTGGCCTCATCTCCTGTCCCTTCTCGCCTCTTAAGCCCAACCAATATACACCAAATGTCTGGATTTTATAAGATGCTTCAGTACCCGCACTGATGGTGTCGTGAAAAATTTATGTTGCAGTGTTGGGAATATTTAATGTTTTTTTGATGAAAGTTATGTATCATACTAAAGCCACATCACACGCCCTTCCTTCCGCCCTATCTTCCGCCTTCCCACCTCCTACAGATAAACGTAAGATTTTCATTTTTCTTACACACACACACACACACACACACACACACACACACACACACACACACACACACACACACACACACACACACACACACACACACACACACACACACACACACACACACACACACACACACACACACACACACACACACACACACACACACACACACACACACACACACACACACACAGTCTCTCTCTCTCTCTCTCTGAATAGTTACCTGAGATGTTTTCAAAGTACTTACTGCCTACAAGAAAGGAGAGATCATTATCGGTACACCAGATTCTTCTCTTTTATTTTCGTGTATTTTTTGAGGGTCGGGGATCTTCATTAATCACGGCCCTAATGAAGTAAATTTCGCGCCCAAGAAGAATTATTAAGACGCTGTTGTTGAGAATGCAGGCTGAGATAGTTCATTTTCACTCTAGTATCGTCATTTTCACCGTGAAGCAGCATCGTTTTCAATTTCCTGATCCTCATTGCTACGTATCTTCACTTGCATTTACCATATTTTCACTTCTACTCACCTTCTTTCAATTTTGTAAGCATCACTTCCACGTCATTTCATATTCATTATCAGCCATTATCTCCTTTTCTGTTTCTGCCATTAAATACATGTTATCTTTTTCTGCTGTCCCTCATCTTAATAAGTTTCATATTAACTTTCATCAGATTTGTCTTTCACTTCAGCTTCACTTTGCGTTTCAGTTGAGCCCATATCTTCAGTTTCCTCATTTAAGCTTTTACCTTCATCTTTACTTCACTCTTGGCTCCTCAGTTTCATATTGACTTTCTTCACTTTGACTATCTTCGCCCACTTTTTTTTCGCTTACAGTTTAGCTTCAGACACTTATAACACAGATTTTAAACTTTCACATTTAGTTTCATAGTCATATTCACTTTCGCTTATATCCACACACTCACTTACTTGTCTTCAGTTTCTCATATCTTCATTTTTACACTTTTAAAAACGTAACAGCATAAGTAGAAAGGATAACTGGAGTAGGTCAGTTGGCCCATGCTAGGCAGCTCCAATAAGAGAGCGACTACACTGCTAGAATACGAGAAGACAAAGAGAGCTAGGAAAGCTCTACCCCGCCCACCAAACCCTCCAACCGAAACCGGCAAGAAAAAGTGAAAAAGAACTACACGCAGTATTAAAAAAAAAAAAAAAAAAGATACTGTATAAGGAAGTATGAAAAGAGAAAGAAGCTATCGCAGAGAAACCCGGAAACGAAAAAGAGGAATGAATTACTCGTAGTAATCAGAATTTTTAAAATTATAACCCAAACTTGTCCTCCACTTATCTAGCCTATGCTTAAAACTCGCAGTGGAAGGGGGAGCAACTATACCTTTTCGTTAACATACTGTTGCCAAACTAGTTTCTACCTATTTACTATTTTGAACCCTATAGTTCGAATCCTATCCTATATGCTCGGTTTAAGTATCCCACCTTGCCAATATCTCTCGTTTTTATTCCCTTCATTGACATAAATATCTCATTTTAGTCTCCCCTTACTCTGTGCCATTCAAGTGAGTGCAGACTTAGTCTTTGCAACTCACGTTGCGAAGCGAACGGCGTGGTAATGTTTTCAGTTGTGAGGTTGGCTGGTTGGTTTTGTTTGTGTGTGAGTAAACAAGATATCTCATGAACGGCTTGAGCTATCAGTATGAAAGTTTCAGGGTATCAAGATATGGCCAAAATCTTGAACAGTTCGAAAATGGCAACATGGGGACAAGGTCAAGGTCACCAAAAAGGCTGCCAAAGGTCAACCTTTGGTGATCTTGACCTTGACCCTGTGTGCCCATTTTTGAAATCGTTCAGGATTTTGGCTATATCTTGATACCCTGAAAGTTTCATGTTGATAGCTCAAGCCGTTCATGAAATATCTTGTTTACCCGCACACAAACAAAGCCAGCCAGCCAACCTCACAACTGAAGACATTACCACTCCGTTCGTTTACCACCCGCGTTGCGAAGCGAGAGGAGTGGTAATGTTTTCAGTTGCGAGGTTGGCTGGCTGACTTTGTGTGTGTTTTACATTTTGAATTTGCGTCAAATAAGAAATGGAGGTGCAAAATTATGTGCTGAGGAAAATCTCTCCGGTCATGCGGGTGGTGAGTTATCGTGAGATGGCATCTAGTTCCAGTCTGTCTTCATATGAAAGATTCCGAATATCATTTATTCTTTTTATCATTCTTTTCAGCACATCTAAAGGATTTGCATTCATTATACAGTACTCATACCAGAATTGAACGACATAGTCAAAATGTAATCTTACCAGTGCTAGATAAACTTGCAGTATTACTTCAAATATACTATTGCTCACACTCAGCAAAATAAGTCCTCGGACCCTGTTTGCTTTATTTCACTGTAATTCAACTTCTCTTTCCAGTTCACATAATTATCATTGTTTTGGTGTTCTCGCATCTTTAATTATATTCTTCACAATAATTTTAATTCATCACATTCTTTCATTTCAGCGTTTACTTTTTATCCCTTTCATTTTTACTTAACTCATCACTTCCATCATGGATTTTACTTAAGAGCTTCACTTTGATATTCAGCCTTACTTTTACTTTCACTTTCAGTTTCATGTTCAGTATAATTGTACCTTCCAGCTATAAGTTTCATGCAGGAAACAAAAACATTCGGGGGCTGAATGCTTGATCACCCGCTAAAGTATGTCGTTGGCTAAGGTGCAAACTACCTACAAACCAAATTTGAAGAGATTTTGACAACACACACACACACACACACACACACACACACACACACACACACACACACACACACACACACACACACACACACACACACACACACACACACACACACACACACACACACACACACACACACACACACACACACACACACACACACACACAAAACTATAGCGCCCCTACGAACCACGTGCGACAGGAGCACCGTGCCAACATCACCAAGGAGGACCTTGAAAGGATCACCGAAGTTTTGGCTAGGTGTAGCGACAACCGCCGGCTCCTTATACTTGGGGTATTGTACGAGTATATCAAGGAACTTAACCTTTCAATAAATATCCAAGCCCAAGAGGTACAACCATTACCTAGCACGAGGAGATCTGCAGCAAGCCAAAACACAGGCCCAACTGATTACGTCAGCGGCCACCGGAAGCCAACAGTTAATCAGAGTGCAGGAGCCTAATTAAGCCTCACCTCTGCGTCACCACCCAGGTATAGCAGGATCCTTACCGACCACTGTTAACCATTCCTACTAGGACTACAACCCTAGTAAGGTCTTCCCTTCGCTGTTGAGGGCTCTGGAGAGCCGAAATTCCTGAATCTGTAGCCAAACAACTACATCATGAATGACACTGCAACAACCGAGGACATAGCCGCCTACGGAGAGATTATCGCTACGCTTCAGGGAGGAATAAAGCACGCCATCAGACAACGAGAAAGCATTGCAAAAAATTATGTAATGTAGAACTTGCAATCACGTTTGATAACATATGTGGCAGTGATTATGATGATGATGATGATGATGATGATGATGAATATTGCTGTTAATCATAGGCGAAACTCACGTTCCTGTATAGGGGGGTTGGTGGCTAAATGGAAAACTACATTGGTAATGCGTGTGGAGGTCACCAGAACACCCTGATTACCCAAACTTATTACCTGCTATTACGTCAGGCGATATCCGTGTTCATTCCTTCCTTACTATTTTTCTCAGAACAGTGACCCCCCCCCCCTCTGTAGTCGTCTGGCGTTCTGAATCTGCAACTGTACCGGCCCATATTATGTTCACTGCAGGAACAATCCGTTTCCTTAAGCACGAATGGGGAAGGAGTGGCTGTAAGAAGAATGGCGCATGCAAAATTCGAAGTGTTGTATTGATCATGTCGGTGTGAGGGAGTCTGTCTGACATCAATAGAACCAAAAGGGTGCTAACATGTGCAAGAACATGAAACGAGTTACCAGCATCTGCTGTGAATGTTCACCTTGATGTGGGCCGACACCAGTAAAAATAGAGTATGAAAAAACGAGCAAAACTGTGCAGCCCCATCCTGCAGCAACAGACTATGAAATCAGAGGGAGAAAAATTGTTATCAGAGTTAGCCCTTATAATTTCCAATAAGAATCACGGTTAGTTTAAAAATGCTTTCTGTCAGAACCTCTGGCTGCGGAAATAAAACACTTTCTATTAAAACCTCCACCCAGAGAAACCCTGTGCCCTAACCACTCTCAATGAACTGTGGAGTGGGGACAAGACTGTCACACTAAATAATTTCGTGGACATTGTTTCTAACTTAAGTGCCATGATACAGCTTTCTATAATTGTTTGGCCATAGCAAGACTAGATTATAAAAAGACATCAGTTATGTTGCCTGCACACATCGTTCAGTAAGGTTGATTGTGTGTGTGTGTGTGTGTGTGTGTGTGTGTGTGTGTGTGTGTGTTTGCACTGGTGTGTGCATGTGTCAGATTCTTAGCGTTTTCCTACCGTGTTAAACAAATAATCCATCTCCAATAACTCTGTTCATATTATTCATAGTGTTTATAATAGAGAGAGAGAGAGAGAGAGAGAGAGAGAGAGAGAGAGAGAGGCGGGGAAGATGGACGGGAAGGGGGAGGGAGAGGGGAGGGGGCACTGGCAAAAGAAAACAAAGAAACACTAGTATTTATACAATAATAGTTGGGGTTTATTGCTCACGTAATGCCACTCAGGGATGAGTGAGATTAGTCACTCTCATCTTAAATGTCAGGACCAACTGCCTAACCCCGGGCTCCTACGCTCCTCATGGGGCAACGTAGGATTGGATGATGGATGGATGGATGGATAATTATTGTGCCTGTGTGTGTGTGTGTGTGTGTGTGTGTGTGTGTGTGTGTGTGTGTGTGTGTGTGTGTGTGTGTGTGTGTGTTTATCTCTCTCTCTCTCTCTCTCTCTCTGTAAACTTGGAATCATCCTGCTGGCGGAGTTTCGGGGTTGAGTGGGCGGGTGGATTAATGAACGGATTAATGAACGGTTGGGTTGGTGAGAGGGTGGGTGGATGGGTGAATGGATGAATGGGTGAATGGGTGGATCGGTATCTTTTGGATAAGAAAGGGGTCAAACTGATGTTGCTAATTTATGAAAAATGCTTACAACAAAGTAAAGGGAATTGTTTGCTGTGCCCTTTTTATTCTAATTTGACCTTAAATTGCCATCTCCTCATCTATCATTTAGAGTTTTGAAAATATATCAACATTCAGGTGTGTGCTAGTTTAACAGACGCATGATGGAAAGGATATTGAGTCAACCGTAGTGTTGTTTTTTTCTTCCACTGAGGTACTTTAAATAAGCTTCAGATAGACGAAAATTCTGGGCTAGGTTTGTGCAAATGAAGTCTGGTGAAGATTGGGATTCCTACAAATTTACATTTTTAGCGACCGTAGTGGGTGCATTCAGCCTTGTGGTTGCGTCTTGTGTCGTATTAACTTTAGATAATGCCAAACGGATTTATTCGATTGAGGAAAATATCAGCGTGTTCATACCTGTGTCAAGAACATTGTCATTGTTGAGACAATTTTGTATTCTGTTTCAGTTAACACAGACAAATTTCATCTGTTATGATTGAGCCATAATAACCTCAGAGGGTTTAGTGATAGGTGGGAGAAAAGTAGTTGGAAAATAGGCTCTTAATCCTCCCTTTATTATCAGGTGATTATGACACTGATTATGGTTATGACAAGGATGATAGTGATTAAAATGATGATGATGACGGTGATGAACAGAGAAGCAATACCCCCGTCGAGTCGTATTAATGCGCATGATCAAGGATTCTCTAGTAGTGCTGGTGTCAAAGGAAGATGCTCAAAGGAGAGGATTTGCATGGGACGCCTTCTCTCTCATAATGCCATTACCTCTCTCTCTCTCTCTCTCTCTTATATAGCCGTATTATCCTTGACATCGTAGCACCTCTTTCAAAGTTATTTATTTTGCGTATTTTATCTGATTCTTTCTATATGTCGGTTATGGTGACGTTTATGATACTGCACCTGAAGATTTGTTTGTTATATGTATATATATTTTACTGTCACACTCTTTGAGGCGTATTTTATTACGTTCATAATGCCTCTTCATAAGCTGTTTATCTTGCATATTGCATGTTGATGCTTTCTTTTATATTATTCTTTCCGACCAGAATATGTTTTCAGCCCTGTTAGTTTGTTAGTTTGTCAGAAGGATTACTCAAAAATTAAAAGAGATTTGGACCAAATTTTGTGAGTAGATAGCCCATGTCCCAGTGAACAATCGGTTAACTTTTGGGACTGATGCGGATCGTATTACAGATTCTAGATCCGGAATTACTTTGCCCTTGTCTGAGAGAGGCGTTCCACTGGGTGCTCCTCTAGTTTACTTTTAGCCTTCTCATGTGTGGGAATGACCTGAATGAACTTTAGAGTTAATGAATATACCTGACCCCCCAAAAAAATAAATAAATAAATAAATAAATAAATAAACGAAGTGACTGTGTATATGCCTTAACAGATGCAGCATTACACACGGCGGCTTGATCTATCTTCTAGAGTTTGGACTAATTTGTTCTCATTAGTGCTGTATACGTAGAAAAGTCATAGGACTTCTTATAAGTGAGAGCAAGTAAGTGTACACGAACCCCTATATTGGTATAATAATTTCTATAGCATGTGACAGATGCAACATGACCAGTCTGTATCGTTCCTGTCTATGCTATAATGTGGGGTGAAGGATGATCACAGGTAAGGTCTTCCATAAACAGCCTTAAATAATTCGAGCCTTGTTTTACACCTTCCCACACTCAGTGATAAATTACTGCCGTAATGCAACAAAACTGATTCTGTGACCATTAAACCAGCTAAAGACGAAGCCAGAACGACGCAGGTACACTGTCAACGAACACATTTCATAATTCTCTCTCCCTCTCTCTCTCTCTCTCTCTCACCTCGTGTGTGTGTGTGTGTGTGTGTGTGTGTGTGTGTGTGTGTGTATGTAATTATTGGTTTGATGAGAGAATCATGTTTGGTCTATAAGCAGGATGAGCCCAGAATTGGAAACCTGACCTCGTCCCGTTCCCCTTCAGCTTACCTCTCTCTCTCTCTCTCTCTCTCTCTCTCTCTCACACACACACACACACACACACACACACACACACACACACACACACACACACACACGACAGGGGAGGGGGAGAGGATGTAACGACTAAGCTAGCAATGGTAAATGTGTTGTGAAATAGCTGGGTTACATTGTGAAGCACTGAGGAAGCACTGACATAGCACAAACTGTTCACACTATCTGGTCGTGGGATCATAATATAAATGGGTTAAAACGAGAGCACATAGGGAGACTAATTCTGTAATTGAGTCTCCCCCGCCAAGTGTAATAGAGGGTAACTGCTGTTGCATCGGAGGTATAGAGCTTGCGGGTACTCTTGTTGATTATCATGTTGTTTTCTGCCGGCGTGTTTGATGATTGTATGTTTGGTCGGTTAAAGGATCTTTTTTGTTTGTGTTTGATGAATATTGCTTTATCGACTGAGAATTCACAACTACTGAGCCAAGCGGCCTAACCTAATGCGGCCAATAAGCTAAACATTGTTGCTCCTGAATAACAACATACTACCATGCTTTTCTGAAGAAGGAAAGAACTTTGAGGCACAGACACAGGAAGACAGATCGCGTGTTTTTCGCCGAGCTTAGAATCCATTAAGGTCCTCCGCCACAGTGTGTGTGTGTGTGTGTGTGTGTGTGTGTGTGTGTGTGTGTGTGTGTGTGTGTGTACTTATGTAAGTGTTCCACGTGTATGAATGCTAACGAATAAATGTGCTTGTCCATGTGTGTACTGTACTGTAGATCCGAAGGACTACGTAGAACTGTATTTCCCAAGGTCTTAAAAATATTTTTTAGACCTTGGTATTTCCCTCGAGGGTATGAATGAGACGTTTGGAACGACGGGGGAAGGGAGAGATTGAGTATAGGGAGAGGGAGTGGAAATTTGTGTTCCTGGGGAAGTCATAGAGAGAGAGAGAGAGAGAGAGAGAGAGAGAGAGAGAGAGAGAGCAAGTTACAGCTAGCGGTACCTCAAATTGTTTTACAGGAGTGGAAATTTGTGTCCCTGGGGAAGTCATTGAGAGAGAGAGAGAGAGAGAGAGAGAGAGAGAGAGAGAGTTACAACTAGCGGTACCTCAAATTGTCTTCAAGGAGTGGAAATTTGTGTCCCTGGGGAAATCATTGAGAGAGAGAGAGAGAGAGAGAGAGAGAGAGAGTTACAACTAGCGGTACCTCAAATTGTCTTACAACCCTTATCGAGAAGATACCATGAACAAATGTCCAGGTACACGTTGCTACTTTAATCGTGAGGGAGAAGTAATATAATATGTAGGCGCTCCCCATCCACCTGTGCCTGCGCTCCAGTGTGCTGTTTAAGCAGAAAAAACAGAAATGCACCAAACCAGAGGGAAAGGCTGAACCAGGAATGTACAGGAATAGAGGAAACATTCTGTCATTGACTAAATCAGACCAACAAAACTCTTTCTAACCTAGTTTTGAACAGTTCAATCGAATGACTGTTAACTGCGTCAGCTGGTGACTCATTCTGGGTATAACATAATATGGAAGAGAAACTTGGACCATGTTGGACACAAGTCAAGAGCGAGAACAGTGGAAATGAGTTATTTGAGAGGAGCATGCTGAGTTACGTGGAGAGACCGATTGACAAATGAGGAAGTGAATGAGCGATGTGGTGTGGATGTGGATGTGTTAGAATGCGTTAGGAGAAATACATTGAGGTGGTTTGGCCATATGGAGAGGATGGAGTGCGTGAGGCTACGAGGAGAGTATATTTGAGTGAGGTGGTGGCGGGGGCAGGGAGGGGGAGGCCAAGGATGAAATAGAGGGATGGAGTGGAGAGGTATATGAGAGATGGGAATGTGAGCTGGGAGCACAGCAATGAAATGGCGGGGGACAGGACGACATGGGTGCGATTTGTTTGTGGCCACCCCTTCCGAGATTGAGGCGTCTGGCATTAGATAGATAGCTTCTTTGTGATGTGGACGAGAGGGAATGATAGTTTATCCGTCCACCGTCCAAACACTTTTTTTTTTCCTGTGTCAGGAGCATAGGAATCCGGGGCTAGGTTAAGTCCCCTCAGTTTGGGTGAGGGTGAACAGCCTCACATGGGTGTCGTCATATGAGAAGTAAATTGTAACTATTACTCGGATGTAAGTCCTCACAGACTCAGTCAGGTTGGAGCACTTTATCCTGTCACGGTTTATCACCTGGCGTCATTTGGTATTATGAATAACACTCAACGAAGCAAATGGTTTCTGGTTTACAGGAAACCATTTGGCTTGTCACCTATTGCAGAGTCACCCGAAGAAAATATTTTATCAAGTGGGTGGATGATGGCCGTCCCTCACCTACCACAGTACATCTTTTTATTATTCAACTATGAACGGGGCGTGTTGGGAATCAGAAGGTATAAATTTAATCAAGCTACCTTTAAATGTAATTAGTGTATCAGTCTACCACAGAGTTTGTTCCTTATGTTTACAGTATTTTACAGAAGAAATGCTTTGCTTCATTCGACCAGAAACGTGTGCCAGTAATTTATATCAAACTTGTCTAGTGTAATTTGACTAACTTAATGTGAAGTACTTACAACTTGCCATTTTATAATCCTTAAAAATCTTGTATACTTGAATAAAATCATATCGTAGTCGGCTTTTTGTGGATTTAAACAGGCTTAGTTCTTCTAAACGTTCATTGTATGGCTTATTTTTCAATCGGTGTATCATTTTTTTCACTTTTCGTTGCACTTACTCTAATTTCTAAATACATGTTTCGAAGTTTAATGGCCAAACATGAGCACATTGCGTGAGATGTGTGCGTACTAACGATTTGTACAGCCAAGAGTAGCATGAAAATGTCATCTCCGAGCTGTGAAGGCGCGAAGATCATGGAGAATACATTATTCACTTTTCTTCATGATTTTTCTGTTCTGCTTGGTAGGCTTTATTTTTGTATTGGCAACTTAGGCTTGTATGACTGTTGGATGGGCGAGTCTTCTTTCTCGTTGTCTTTGTATTATACTCGTAAAACAGATAGCATAATCATAGCACTATTTTAATTTTTAGACTGTGGAGCAGATTCTCTAGTGTACTTAATAGTGCCACTAGCAGGGGTACCCGGGGTTGCCCGGGTAAAACGCTGTGATCGTGTATACTGGCATTGTCTGGGGCCATGGATGGCCACTCCCCATGGGGGAGTAGATCTCCGGGGCCCCATTTTACCCACTGAATCTGTGTTCCTCCTTCGGCCCATTTCCCTGGGATATAGGCCTCATGACCCTACTCCTACCATAGACCTATTTCAACCCTTCACACACACTGCTAACCTACCCACCCGCCTGCCATTCTCATCCACCCACCCTGCCTAACCTTTCACCCACACTCACCCACCCACTCTGCCCCTCCACAAACACCCATTCACTCAATTCTGTCCACCCACCCCACCCACCTTACCCCACCACACCCTCCCACGTTGCCCCTCCACTCCCGCCCATCCACTCCCGCCCATCCACATAACCTTGTCCACCCCACCAACCCGTCCACCCGTCCGACCCGTTGTTCCAAATAATCAGATGGTTGTAGAGAAAAGAAAACCGGTAATTGGCTACTATGTTTCCACAAGGTTCAGGACCATTTTTATTTATTTCATACCTTGGCCATGAGGGGTGCAGTTCTAGCACCTGTAATGTACCCTACACACTTAAATTCGTCGTAAAAAGTTACACCTGTTACAGATGTTTAGAGAGTTTTGTATGCATCCCCTTCGATTCCCATAGAGGACAGACAGACAGACAGGCAAACAGACAGGTAGATAGACAGATAAACATTCTCCTTTATAATATGGATTCTTACTGTAGACTTACAGAACAAATGCCATGTCTCATAACAAATAAGGTCGAAAGGACCAGCAAATGGGTCGTTGCTTGAAAGCTTTATACAACACTTATTAAAAGTATATCACCCCATGCTTAGGTAATATTTCTATTTTTCTGAAAATTATGTAATCGTTCCCCACCCCATCCTCAGGCAAGAAAGAGGGTCATGTTGATGATGATGATGATGATGATGATGATGATATGATTATACATAAAAACACTGCACGCCAGTACGAAAATTAGACACATTATCGTTGCTGTTGTTCGTCATAATGTTGTTGTCGTAGTTGCTGCTGCTAATGATGATTGTGTTGATGATGTTTACGCTGCACTGTATTCCTTTGTACTGCCATGAATACAAATTCTGCTCGCTGTTATGGACGAGTTCTGCCCGTGGATCATTTGCTGCCTGAGTACGTATCATCACAGGCCGCATCATGGCACAACAATCACCATTCCACAGCTTGCCAAGTATGACTTATGAATATGTATGGAAGTGTGAGTATATGTATGCTTGGAAGTATGCGTATATGTATGAATGTATGTGTGGACGTGTGTGTATATGTATGAATGTAGTAGTAGTATCCACAGGGGAAAACGGAAACACGATACATAACAAGCGCTTTCGGATATTCACATCTTCTCCTATTCCTATTCCTTCCTTGCCCCTTCTCTCCGCCTTCCATTCTCTACATCTCCTTCCCTCCCCTCCTAGTACTCTCCTCCTCCTTCCCCCAGCCTCCCAGCCTCTCCATGCCTTCTCCCTATTTTTTCCCTCTCATTTCTCTCCAAATCACGTTTAATAAGTGATTTGTTTCTATGTGTGAATGTATATATGTAAGTGCATGTATGGAAGTGTGTGTGTGAATATGTGTGAATAATATATATATATATATATATATATATATTATATATATATATGTGTGTGTGTGTGTGTTATATATATATATGTGTGTGTGTGTGTGTGTGTGTGTGTGTGTAGGTTCGCCTATGTATTTACAGTATATGTAAACTGCACACATGAGTATAGCACCTTTTTAAGTCGAAGTTTTAGGAAACTAATAGATATTATTTTGAGAAGTTTATCTGGTTCCGAAATATGCAGTATATCAGTTTGTTTCGAAAGTCATTTCTCGATGTCTTGTTACTTGTTGTTTATTAAATTAGCCATCTCCTATCATTACAAGTATATATGTTTGAATTAATTTTTGATTTGTGTCCGATTCTTGGTATAGAAAATGACAGTTCGTTCCCTGAGGCCCATCATTCCTCCTACGTTCCGCACACCTTCGCATGCCATTACTTCTTCATTAATACTCTCAATTCATAGTGAGTACATTGTAAGGCTATCTCCTTCTGGATTGTGTGTTAGTGTTCGCATTTTTTTTTTTATTTACTGACATGCTGATGGGCTCCGCGGATGACGAATCAAGTCTCAAATTATCAGTTTTTCTGCCCTGGCCTGGGACTGAACTAACACCCTTCCCAAAGCAAACTAGAACCAGCATTTACAAGCATATACATTTTTCTTCATTTACTATTGATGGAGGTTGAAGACAAATTGAGATTATTTTTTTTATTTTTTTTTTTTTTTTTTTTTTTTTTTTTAATGATGTGAGTGCGATCCCCGGCAGGGATGGGAAACGGTTTGATGAAGACTGAATTTTAGTTAAGACGGTCTTTATTGAGTGTCCTCAAAACCCATCGATATGTTTTTTTTTTTTCTTTCTTTTAATAACAGAACGGAGGAAGGAAAAACAAATGAGTAAAAAAAATAATCCATACACCAGATTACTGGTGTCCTCTGTTCATAAAATATCTGTAACAGTTAGACTTGAACAGTTGTGGGTTGAAATTTGGAGGGAAACAACTCTGGGGAAGCGAGTTCCAGAGAGATGCAGTTCGGGGAATGAATGAATTCTGATAGGCAGAAGTTCTGCAATATAGCTGGGTGACATTCCAGTCATGAGCGCTACCAGATGCCCATGTAGCACGAGGGAAGGCATGGAGAGGTGGCACCATGGACTCAATTTCGTCTGAGCATTTGCCAAAAAAAAAAATATCTGTAAAATAATGCAAGGGAGGCAACATTCCTTCTTACTCGCAGGGGAGGTAGTTTATATGTAATGGCAGGGTTGTTAATGATTCTAACAGCTTTGTTCTGAATTTTGTCTAGTTGTCTTAATGCAACCACTCCACAACCATTCCACAAGGGTGAGCAATATTCAGGCTGAGAGCACACATGACTCTTATAAATTATAGCTAACTGCTCATTGGCGAAGAAGTTGCGGACTCTGTACAATAATCCAAGTTTCTTTGAGGCGGTTTTAGCAAGTGATCTGACATGAGAGGTCCAGCTGAGGGCACTGTTAAGCGAGATGCCAAGAATTTCAATACTTTTGGAGATGGGAATATTAGTAGCACTGAAGGTAATGTACGAATCTGGCAGTATCTGTCTATTAGTAAACTGTATATATTTAGTTTTACTGGCATTAAAAGAGACATGGTTGTTTTGTCCCTATTCACTGATTCTAGGTAGATCTTGATTTATGGAGATGGCTGTACTGAGTTGAGAGGTAGAGATATTTGACTTTGTAAATGGATGTCTGAGTGTGAATGAACTATGTAGTGTTGAATCATCTGCATATGAGTGAATGGGACTGTGGGTGACAGATAAGAGATCATTAATATGAACCAGAAATAGGATTGGCGCCAGAACTGATCCCTGCGACACGCCGGCGTTGAGTGGAAATTTGAATATACATCATCTACTTTTACTCTTATTTTCCTGTCACTAAGATAAGAAGAAATCAAAGGAACAAAAGACGTTAGTCCATAGCAAGGGAGTTTGGACAGCAGGGAACGGTGCCATACACTGTCGAAAGCTTTAGAGATATCAAGAGCTAATGCATGAGTTTCGCCAAAAAGATCAATTGGTCGATGGATGGTATGAGTTAAGAGATTGAGTATGTCAATGGTGGATCTTTCGTGGCTTGAAAACCATATTGTCTATCTCTAATTAAGTTGTTGGATTCAAGATGTTTAACAATGTGCTTATTAATTAAAGTGCCTCAAATACCTTACCAAGAGAAGATGTGACGGCTATTGGTCTGTAATTGGAGGGGTCAGACAAACTTCCTTTCTTCGGAACTGAGTCACAAAGATACGCCCGCAAATGCCTTGGCAGCGGTCCTGACTGAGTTAGCCCTGGCATGTATTAAATGGTTTAGTTCCGTAGTAGTTTCATGTGAAAAGTGTGTGGCAAGAGTGGGAGGCTTAAGGGAAGGAGTAGTTGGATCCATGGTCCAACGTATACAAATAGTTTAAATATGTAAAAAAAAAAAAAAAAAAAAATGCTACAAGCCCTAAAGCACAGGGGAAAGTTCTTCCGAAAGCCAAGCAGCAACATATGTAATAAAGCACAATGAGATACACTGGTGCATGCATGAAGAAAAAATTGACCGGTGACACAGTACAGTCCCCACTTGGAGAAGAGAGACTGTGGCGATCAGAAGATTAAGACATAACAAGATGAATAATAATAATTAAAAATAAGAAATGATTAGCTCAAGAGCACTAAATATAAGGAACATAGATTCATTCATGAGAACGCGAAAAACATGTCCACGTGCACAAGTCAAGAATAGTAAAAAGCAGCAACCAAAGCAATGGAGCACGAGACATGGAGCATAAAAGTTGTCTTTGTGCTATAGAATGAAGGTCTAGGGAAACTGGGATAGAGTGAAAAAAGGCCCCTTTAAACATCAGGATTGACAATGAATAAGTGGCATAGAGCAGAAAACAATAAACCAGGAATTCAAAGGGAGCAGCATTGACTGGGATAGGTGGCACTTGGTGAGCGGCCGCCAGATGCCTAGTGACATCCCCCTGGGAGCATATCACGCAAATAGTAAAATGATGGCCACATCACAGAGGCAGGTGATGGTGAGTTGGATGGTGTTGAGGGTGCTGTATTCCTCCAAATGGTGAAGTGACCCTTGGCAGAGCTCATTCAGTTATACTGGCTTCTCCATCTTCTAAACGTACGTAAACATCTTTTGCTTGTAAAATACTGTAATTGTGAATTTATTAAAGAATCTGTAATAAGAAATGGATGTGTGTCTCGAGATCCCAGGCCCAGGTACAACTTTACAAAAAAGTATCGTTACGACGTTGTGCTAAACATTATAACAAACGACGATGGTTTTTGGAAAAACAGGCGGGAGGTTAGGAAACTGTTAGTACCCCTGCATATCCAACAATGTTGGTTATGCATGGGATACAAGAGGCATTTCCTGTGTTTGAGATAATAAATGCGTCGATATGAATGTATCAACCCTTCGGAAACGGCAGCCATCGTAGTATTTCGTTACGTATCTATCGGCCCCCTGAGTAATGATACTTTTTTGTACACCTGTACATGTATCGTAATTTTCAGGCAAATCGGTCAAGAAATAAAGACGTAAAGCTGTGGTAACGAGCGGATGGTAAGAACGAAAACACCACCAAGGAAAAAAAA
>NC_136991.1:39325485-39400485 GCF_032717465.1 Coenobita brevimanus
TGAACAAATATTTAAAAAGTTTGTTGGTTCATGGGAGAATGAAGTGTATAACTGATGATTTTTTTTTTTTTTTTTTTTTTTTTAAAGCCGTAGTGGCGGGCTAGTCAAGGTGGAAAGTATCAATTGTCAGCCTTTTCATTCCGATGAGGAGTATATTAGAAAAAAGAAAAGAAAATTCCAGACGATTTTATTCAGTTTCTCACGGCTCTGTTGTGCTGAATCAATTAACTTAGGCGGTGGCTAACCTCTCCAATTGAAGAAGTCTCTCAGTGCTGGACACAATCGTCAGCCATGAGCAAAAATGAAACGAAAAATACGTCACCGGATTCAAAGAACTAAGTGGAGTTGTCGGTTTGTTTTCATCTGATGGAACTGGACCACACTTGCAACGGGAATTCCAAGAAATGGCTGTGTAAAATTCGATGAGCCGTACCGTAGTTATAAGGTATAAATTAGCCTTTTGGGTCACTAATCAAATCAGTAAAACGCCTTGTCGGCAAGGTACGAGCGAGGCCATTTAAATCCGATAGCACTGAAATGTCGCCATACACCGCGAGGATGCCTAGAGTATATTGATGCCTATAAACCTATCAGGTTTCATGCCGTTACGACAAACTGTCTGGCCTGTGGCACTCTTTTGAAGGTTTTCGACATGCTGCACTTGGCGCGTGTCACGTGTCGCGTGCACCGCCTGGGTGTGATGAAACCTGTCAAAAAAAAAAAAAAATTAGATTGAGCTATCATATGGAGCAAACCACGCAGTGATCGGCGCTGTGGTTGCTGAGATATAAGCTTCTCAAAAGCGTTACGGTTGGGCCGGGTGGGGCCGCTCACATGTGAGAAAATGCCACTACTTGACGAGAGTCTCGAGGGCTTCGTCCTCGCTCGTAACCATCCGACCAGTATGACTACACTTTGTCATCACCTGAGCTAAAAGGGGTTAGCAATCACTGTCTGATGAAAACAAACCTACTCTATCGCTAAAGCTAAAATAATGACGTCAGCAGATATTTTCTTTTTAACTCCATTTGTAAGATGGCGCCAAATATATATTTGCTCTTGTTATATCCAAGCCATCTTAGGAGAGACATTTCGTACTGTAGAGGTTAGATATAGGATTCATTAACCCTGTAGATGCAGTGTCATTCCTAAATTGAGAAAAATCAATCTGCAGGTGCAAGAGTAAAGTAGGCGTAACTAATACGTCATGGTGATATAATATCTATCTATCTATCTATCTATTGCCAGACGCCTCAGTCCCGTTTGGGGTGGCCACAAACAAATCGCCTCCAAGTCGCCCTGTCCCCCGCCATTTCACTGCCCTGCTCCCAACTCACACACCCCCTCTCTCATATACCTCTCCACCCCATCCCTCCATCTCATCCTCGGCCTCCCCCTCCTTCTTCCTCCCCTCCACCTCACTCACATACACTCTCTTCGTCAGTCTTTCACCCTCCATCCTCTCCACATGGCCAAACCACCTCAGTGTGTTCCTCATAACGCTTCCTATCACATCCACGTCAACACCACAACGCTTCTTTATATCCTCATTCGTCAGCCTGTCTTTCCATGTGACTCCACAGTCTCCTCTTAAATAACTGATTTCCACTGCTCTCACTCTTGACTTGTGTCCTTCCAACAACGTCCAAGCTTCACTTCCGTACGTTAGAGCTGGTCTCACAATACTGTCATGTAGTAACTTTTTCACTTCCATGCTCACTTCCCTGTTTCTTATCACTGCTTTCAAAGAACCAGCAACCTTTCTTCCCTGCTGTACCCTTTCAAGCACTTCACCCTCCAAACCTCCATCCTTACTCATCACACTACCCAAGTACTTAAACGTATTCACATTTTCCAATTCCTCACCATCCAACCTCGCTGTACATTCACTGACTTCACCTCTTTCAAAGACCATCACTTTACTCTTCCCTACATTCACCTTTAGATTCCGTTTCTTACACACTCTCTCAAACTCATCCACCAAGCCTTGCAGCTCCCTTTCGTCTTCACTCAACAACACAGTATCATCTGCAAACAACAGTACAGGGAGTTTCCAAACACTATCCTCTCTCACCAGGGCCACTCCAACATCCACTACCCTACCTTGTACCTCTGTTATTACCCCATCCATGTACAGATTGAACAACCATGGAGACATGACACATCCCTGTTTCAAACCAGCTTTCAAAGAGAAAAATTCACTTAGTTCACCATCCACATGCACTGCAGCCTTTGCACCATCGTACATACTCTTCACAGCATTCAACAACTTCCCATCTACTCCATATATTCTTAACACTTTCCACAATCCTTGTCTATCCACCCTGTCATATGCTTTCTCCAAATCCATGAAAGCCGCATACAACTTCTTTCCCTTCTCTAGAAACTTTTCCACTAAAGATCTAAGAATGAATAATATGTGACACATTTAATTAAGAAACGTGAATAATTGCAGTTGATTGATTAGCCCATATGAAGCAGCTTTAGAGGTACCGTATTGACATGACTGCACTACGGGAAGAAGACAAGGATAGCAAAGTAGCGTTAACCCCTTGACTTAGGTGACTCATTCTGTTTGCTTACTCATGTTTCATCCAGGTTCTTTCAGCAAAATTATTTCTCTCCATTTTTTTTTTTTTTTTTTTTTTTTTTTATGGATGCCACCCCTCCCCGTTTAATATTAATTTCCCGGTTAAGGAGGGACCTTTTGTAGTGAAGAGGGATACGTTTTACGTGGAATGTTAGCTGAGGAGATAATCCATCAATATACAGACGTGTCTATGTGTCTGTCTGTCTATCTATCTGTATGTTATCAGACACCTTAATCTCGTTTTGGTGCACTCCCTCCAACTCTCACCTTCCTTATTCGTATATCTCTCCACACCATCCTTCCATCTCATCCTTGGTTTCCCCTCCTCCTCCTCCTCCCATCAACCTCAATTACAATTACACATTTCTAGTCAGTCTCTAGTTCTCCATCCTCTCCACATTGCCATACTGACATGGTGTATGAAAATATTATTATGGGTCCTTTGGCGGTGACGGAATGCAATTGCCTAGTGTGCAGTTACCCAGTTGCGTGTGGAGCCTAGGTATTGTGTGTGAAGCCTAGGTATTGTGTTTGAAGCCTAGGTATTGCGTGTGGAGCCAAGTTATTGTGTGTGAAGCCTAGGTATTGTGTGTGGAGCCTAAATATTGCGTGTTGAGCTCAATTATTGCGTGTGGAGCCTAGTTATTGCGTGTGAAGCCTAAGTATTGCCTGTGAAGCCTAGGTATTGCGTGTTGAGCTCAATTATTGCGTGTGGAGCCTAGTTATTGCGTGTTGAGCTCAGTTTTTGTGTTTGGAGCCTAGTCATATGTATGAAGCCAGGTTATTGTGTGTGGAATCTAGTTATTGTGTATGGAGCATATGCCTAGTTATTGCATGTTGAGCTCCGTTATTGCACGTGGAGCCTTGTTATTGCGTGTGAAGCCTAGTTTTTGTGTGAGGAGCGTAGTAATTTCGTGTGCAGCCAACCTATTGTCTATTCAGCATTGTTATCGTGCTTTGTTGCAATGAAGTTTTATTGTCTGCGTCTGTTTATTGCGTGGGACAGACCATTGCGTGCGAAGCCTCGTTAGCGCGTGAGACAGGATATTGCGAGTGGAGTGGCGTGCGACACCATCCATTCTGATTATCTTCTTTATGTCAAGTGTTGTCTCCTGCCCTTCCCCCTTTGAGCTCTGGATATCTGTTTCAGTTTATTCTCGACGATAATGTCCTTTTAAATTCATGCTCCTGTGACTCACTCGCACCTCCTTAAGCTTTATTACGGAGACAGGTTCTTATCTATGTCAGTCTGTTATCAGTGAATCAGTCAGTCAGTCTCTGTCTATGTACATATGTATGTATAGATAGATAGATAGATGTTTGTATGTATGTAAAGCTAGATAGATAGACATGGAATGATAGATAGATTGATAGATAGTTGTATACAGTTATGTAGTTTAAAGACGATTTTATTCAGCACAGGAAGGACCTCTCGTGGTGCTGGAGCCAGCCCCTTCAATCCAAGTTAAAGCGACAGGAGTATACCACCTGGCGAATAGATTCAACTATGAGCAGACATCGAATAGTGAAAGGGTCTATGAAGGTTTTGTCGTACTCCTAAAGCTCGGAGAAATCTGTCCGAAGCAAACTAAAACTGACTTTGGATTGCAAGAACAAAATGAAAAAAAAAAAAAATCATCGGAATGAAGTAATTAATCCAGTCAATACGATCATTTTTTTTTTTTTTTTAAGTCTGGTGTAATACTGTACCCTGATTTATTCTTCCTGGTACTAGATTTTGTTCAGCTTAAGAAAGGCCTTTGGTATAGTCCGTATGTTTTCACCTGACGAACTGTGCCACTCCAGCAACTTGAATAATATTTCGTGGTTGCATTAAAGACAGTGAGCCTTGGCAGTGAGGTAGGAATGAATCTCCTTAGTTGCAAGTCAAATCAACCCTCGAATCTGACTACCCCGTACCATTAACTGAATTGAAAGGAACTGGTGAGTTTACTCAGATCAGTATAAAAAACGCTATCGTGAGGAGACTAAAGCAGGTCAGTCCCACGCTGAATAAAATCATCAAGAGAGTCCAAAAATGAAATAAAACAGACATCCTTGGGGTGAGAGAGTTAACCTCTTTAGTCCGATGACATTTTTAATTACTTTTCCACTTCCAGACGATATTATTAAGTTTGAGGGAGACTTTTAAAATTAGAAGTGTTGAATGCAGCCGTCATTAGCCCCTTCCGATACGAGACACCTTTACAAAGTTGAATAATACCGTCAAGATAAGCAAAAATATAATGCAGTTGATGTCCTAGATGTGAAGTAGAACCGCGGCGACTCTTCTCCTGTCCGATGGTTTGTTACACATTTCTTTCGTACTATATACAGACGATTTTATTTCAACCATGGATTGATCTTTAGCTGTGAATGGGGAACTGGAGGCTGTATTAATCCCTCCACTTACAAATATGCATAAAACCCTCAGATGGTAGTAAGTTTACCATGGTATACAATTAATGTCACTTGACTTAATGCGTTTACTCGTTATCTGAGACTAATCGATGTTGTATTTATTCCGGCTAATATCAGAAGATTCTATGTAAATTAAAGAAAACTACAACAGCAAAAATGGGGTACAAACTATTTCGATTAGCCTCAGTAAATATGTATGTATATTTTAATATATTCATACTACCTCCAGACGATTTCATTCAGCTTAAGGAGACGTTCAGAACTGGGGGAGCTACATCCGGCCTTCATTAACCACGTCAGTGTGAGAGATAATCCTAAGGTGAATAAAAGTGTCTGATGGAAAAAAATATATACAGTATATATCATACGTGGCACTGGACTGAAAGTGTCAAGGTTTAACTTTGTCAGTTCGATTATTTTTATTATTATTATTATTATTATTATTATTAATTTTATTTATTTATTTATTTCCATCTCCAGTCAATTTTACAAGGTTTAGGGAACACTTCATCGGGAAAGAGTCGGTGAAACTGGTCTCCAAGTTTGCCAGGCTGAGTGAAAGACTGAGTAAATCTGTAATGATGGAACTGACATTTAGGTCGGGACGCTGATTCCAGTTCTGTATACTATTTCTGCACTACGTTCTAACTTTGATTTCTGCAGGATGATCACTTTTTTCTCCTAACTATCAAACTGGCCTAACCTGTCGCTAAGAAGACAAACCTAACCTAACCTAGACTCTCCTGTAAATGAAACGGTCCAAAAAATGATATATAGAACGGAAAAAAGCGGTCGGGGCTCAAGAAATTTATGTTTAATTGAAGGAAACACCAGGCGAAATTACTCGGCGCATAGAAACATAGTGCAGTAAAAGACTTAAAAAAATAGCATTAAGAAAAGGGCTATATTCAGCGCCTGCCAAACAAACAGTGCAACGTCCAGGCAACATAATCCAAACGCAATACAGTGCTTGAGGAAACAGTATAATCCAGTGACATCCTTATAGTCGTTTGTTTTCGCTTGATGTAGTAGGCCCATTCCCCAACATGAAATTCGACGTTCTAGGTCTTGAGTTAGGGTTTTGTAATTTTAATTACTATACTCTTTTTTACTCTAACTTGGGCCAGATTTTCAACCTTTAGCAGATTATTTAACAAAGCTCAGTGGCAGAAAAAAAAATACTCTACATCCTTACCACAGTAGTTCTTCGAGACTAGCACTATATTCTAGTATTTTTCTGTAGTTACATCAGCGTTCAAGATAGAGGGGTGGTAATCTTAGGAAAAGTTAGAGTAAAAGGGATATAGTCAAATCGATCCTCCAATCATACTACATTTGGCCTCAACTGAGCTGAAGAGGGTCAGGGATCTTTGTTATGCTCGTTAGGTTAGTTAGGTTAACAGCCATGACGGTTCAATTAATCTTTTATCAAACTGCTGTCAGTATCTATTACAACCTCAGCTTAACACAGTCCGTAATGCTTCAAGGTGTAAAGTGGGAGTGTTTTCATTTCTAAAGTGGTTTGTTTAATGTGGTAAGATGTAATCAAGTACCGTAATATCAAATGATCGCAAGCAGCTGCAATACCCCATTATACTTTTTTTTATCTTAACGCGGCCCAGATTTTCGTCCTGTTGCATCTTATTTCAATGGCAGAAAAAATAATACAGCGGCCCTACATTTTTTCCATAACACCCCGTCTTGACTAGTATCATATTCTTGTGTTAACCTTTTATTGCAACGAAGCATTGGCAGTTTTAGGCCAGTTTAGAGTAAAGAGGGTATAGTATAATCTAAAGACAGTGCATTACCCAACACCGTAATTCAAGGAACAATGTCCACAAGGTGAACAATTATACTTATATTAAGCAACGGTCACTCCCTTTAACAACGTCAGCCATACACGCCTCATAAGGACTCAAGAGCCACCATTACCGACGCTTGCCCCAGGTTTTGAAGTGGGAGTGTTGGCTGCATTTCTACGATGGCTTACGATATATTGAAATATAGTGCCCGGCTCTGAACAGTGCAATACCCCGAGCATATAGTTCACCAGCAGTCCAATACTCAAGCCTACTGTACAGTCTACCAGCACTGCAGTACCTGACCATATAGTCCACCAGCATTGCAATACCCGATCATGTAGTCCATCACCAGTGCAATACCCCATTACCCGAGAAAACAGTCCATCAGCAGTGCAATACCCGAGCATATAGTCCGTCAGCAGTACAATACCCGAGTTTGTAGTCCATCAGTGCAATACCCGAGCATGTAGTCCATCAGTAGTACAATACCCGAGCATATAGTCAATCAGTACAATACCCGAGCATGTAGTCCATCAGTGCAATACTTGAGCATATACTGTAGTCCATCAGCAGTGCAATACCCGAGCATATAGTCCATCAGCAGTGCAATACCCGAGCATATAGTCCATCAGCAGTGCAATGCCCGAGCATATAGTCCATCAGCAGTGTAACACTCGAGCTTATAGTCCATTAGCAGTGCAATGTACGAGCATATAGCCCACCAGCTATAAAATACCGAAGCATATGCTCGTACTCCAGCGATGCAATACCCGACCAATCCAGTCCAGCGATGCAATACCTGAACAATATATTCCAGCAATGCAGTACCTAAACAATATATTCCAACAATTCAGTACCTGAGCAATTTAATCCACCAGCTGTGATGCCTGATCCATTAAAAATAATAATATCCAGTACAACAACAACAGCTATACGTATTTTAAAAAGCGGCCCCTTTCAACCCAGTAAGACATCGTGTTGATTTCTCTCTTGGGATGCTGTACAATATGTACGGTAACAGAGTATGTCAAATTATCGTAATCCATTGCAGTACTCGAGCACTGTGATCTACAGTGTCCATGCAGTGTAAAACTTGAGCCAGCATTATAACCCAACAAAAGCCTTATCCACAAGGCCAACGCTTACACGTATACTAAACACCAGTCTTTTTTTTTATATATATATAATAACAGAACAGTGGAAGGAAAAACAAATGAAAAAAAAATAATAATCCATACACCAAATTACTGGTGTCCTGTTCATAAAATATCTGTAACAGTTAGACTTGAACTGCTGCAGGTTGAAGTTGGGAGGGAAACAACTCTGGGGAAGCGAGTTCCAAAGAGATGCAGTACGGGAAATGAAAGAATTCTGATAGGCAGAAGTTCTGCAATATGGCTGAGTGACATTCCAGTCATGAGCACTACCAGATGCCCGTGTAGCACGACGGAAGGCATGGAGAGGTGGCACCATGGATGCAACTTCATCTGAGCATTTGCCATAAAATTATCTGTAAAATAATGCAAGGGAGGCAACATTCCCCCTTACTTGTAGGGGAGGTAGTTTATTTGTAATGGCAGGGTTATTAATAATTCTAACAGCCTTGATCTGAATTTTGTCTACTTGTTTTAATGCAACCTCTCCACATCCATTCCACAAGGGTGAGCAATATTCAAGCTGAGAGCGCACATGACTTATAAATAACAGCCAACTGCTCTTCAGTGAAGAAGTTACGGACTCTGTACATTAATCCAAGTTTTTTTTTTTGAGGTGGTTTTAGCAAGTGATCTAATATGAGAGGTCCAGCTGAGGGCATTGTTAAGTGAGACGCCGAGAATTTCAATACTTTTGGAGTGGGTATATTAGTAGTACTGAAGGTAATATACGAATCTGGCAATATCTGTCTGTTAGTAAATTGTATATATTTAGTTTTACTAGCATTAAATGAAACAGGGTTGTTTTGTCCCCATTCACTGATCTTAGATATGTCTTGATTTATGGAGATGGCTGTACTGAGTTGAGAGGTAGAGATAGACTTTGTAAATGGATGTCTGAGTGTGAATGAACTATGTAGTGTTGAGTCTTCTGCATATGAGTGGATGGGATTGTGGGTAACAGATAAGAGATCATTAATATGAACCAGGAACAGGGTTGGGGCCAGATCTGATCCCTGCGGCACGCCGACGTTAATTGAGTGGAAATTGGAATATACATCATCTACTTTTACTCTTATTTTCCTGTCACTGAGATATGAGGAGATCAAAGGAACAGAAGACGTTAGTCCATAGCAAGGGAGTTTGAACAGCAGGGAACGGTACCATACTCTATCGAGAGCTTTAGAAATATCAAGGTCTACTGCATGAGTTTCTCCATGTAGGTCAATTAACTGATGGATGGTATGAGTTAGGAGATTGAGTATGTCAATGGTGGATCTTTCGTGGCGAAACCATATTGTCTATCACTAATTAAGTAGTAGGATTCAAGATGTTTAACAATGTGCTTATTAATTAAAGTTTCAAATACATTACCAAGAGGAGATGTGACAGCTATTGGTCTGTAATCAGAGGGGTCAGAGGAACTTCCTTTCTTCGGAATTGGGTGGATATTGGCTTCGTTCCATGAATTTGGGAATGAAGAAGAACGTATGCATAGTCTGAATAATTTAGCTAGAACAGAGGCAAGTTCAGGGGAACACTTTTTCAAACAATTTGCGGAATTCCATCTGGGCCTGGAGCTTTGTTGGTAGGTAAATTGTCTAGGATGGATTTTACATATCTTGTCTGTATTTTAAGTGGAACAATGTCGGGAGAGTCAAGTTTTAGTACTGGGACGTTCAGGCTGGCATCGTCTGTGGTAGAATTTTTGGCAAATGTACTGGCAAAAATATCTGCTTTCGCACGTTGGTCATTTTTAATGTTGCCATCTGAAGATTTTAGTGGGGGAATGGAAGATAACTTGTTAAAGTCATTATGGAAAGAGTTAAGAGTTGACCAGAATATTCTATTGTCAATAGGGTTGTTAAGTAGTTTTGATGCTTACTTTTGAAGAAAGTTAGATTTAGCTAGATTTATTACAGCTTTTGCATGATTTCTAGCGATTTTAAATTGAGAGAGTGATTCAGATGTTTTTTATTTTAAGCTAGAGTTATATGCTAATGACTTTTGGGCTGTTGCTCTGGCACAGTTGCCATCAAACCATTTTGGAGAATTTGATCTTTTAGTGAGCTGTTGACCTGGTTTGAATAAATCCATACCAACGCCAGCCTGACACTACCCCGTAAGAGCCACCATAACCAAAGCGTGCCGCAGGTTTTTAAAGTGAGTGTGTTGGTTTCTCCTTGGCGATGCTTAACTTTGTGCTGGTATGATGTCTTCCTCATAGGAAGAGCAGTAACAGAACGAAATAATCCACAGTAATGCAGTTCAGAAGTAATACAATCCAACGTCAGTAGTAACAGCGAGAACAGCAATTTATTTTAGTACGATGACGTCTTATGTTGGTTTATTCTTGCTGCCTTCAGACAGTTTTTCTCGCCATAAGAAATACCTTGTTGTGAAGGTGTTGGAGAAGGATATAGCTAATTAACACTCTCCGATTTGAAAAGTGTACCGTTTTCTGAGGTAAACTTTTTTTTTTACCCAAACTTATCCCAGATTTTCGTCGTTTTGCAACCTAATTCACGTAGCTCATTGACAAAATAAGACAACCATGGCTAAGTTTTTTTCCATAGCACTTGACTAGCATCATTTTCTGGTTTTGTTATTGTTACAACTCAGGACTCAGGATGGGGAATTGTAACTATAGGTCTAGTTAGAGTTAAACCAATATAGCAGGAAAAACATATATATGTGAAGGATATAAACTTCACTTTACCTGCGGTCACTGTCTGTAATAGCCTCACCCTGACACCACCCGTAAGGCCTCAAGAACCACCATTACTGACATATGTTGCAGAGGCTTAAGTATTGTTGGGCACTCTTCTGTGATGGCTTACGATGGCCTGAAATCGTGCCTGTATCATAAGGCAGCGCAGTATCTTAGCAATACAGCCTACAAACAATACATTGCCCAATGAATGATAAACAGAAACTTTGCAGTATCAAAGCCATATTATCCATAAACAGTGCAATACCCAAGGTCTTGTATGTAGAAGCAAAACATCATTCGATTCACATTATCCATTAGCTGTTATGTGAAACAAAGGATTATCTGAGCCATATTATCCATAAGCAGCATAATACCCAAGCCATATAATTCCACAGACAATTTAGTATCTAAACAGTATCCAAAACATAAAACTCTTCCAATATGGACTCCAATCAGTATGATACACAAGCAGTGCAAAGCTCAGCCAGTACCTTCCAGAAACAGTATAATGCCCGAACAGTACAATACACTGCTAGTGTAATTCATAGGCTAAAAAGTGTCTGCACGTCTCATTATAGAAACAGTGCAGTACACAATTATAATACATGCATAATGCTACACAGCACTACACAAGTGAAGAGAGAAACAACATGCAGCACACATAATGATGTAACGATGCAGTGGGTTTTTATTATGTAGTCAGTATAGCAGTCACAATATAGATCACATGTAATACAGCAACCAGACAATATGATACACACGTGACCAGTTCAGTCCTTCATTACTGGGACATTTTTGTCTTTCTATCACGCTACCCCAGTAATATAGAGTGGACCCAGAAAATGTTGCAAATTTTGAGTTGCTGCCTTTAGATCATTCCGCTGAAATGAATTTTAACACGGAAAGTTTTGTATAAGGTCAGCATTAATCTTAAGTATCAGTATTCAGTGCAAGAGTGGGTCAGTGCTGTTGAGGCCTACATTTCGACCAGTTCAGTGGTCATCACCCAGCGACAAAGTAGGGAGTATTTTCCTAGGACGAAATGATCCTAGCAAGCTACCAATCAGACGTCTCATAAATGAGTTCTGGGAAAGAGACAGGGCTTGAAATCGAAATATAGGTCACATCGGCCGCCCGTGTTAGGCTAGGTCACCCAATAAAATCGAAACCTTGAGATAACGTCTTGAAGAGTCTCAACGGAAATCGAGGTGCCAGTCACAGAAGGCGGACATCCCAGGGACCTCATCGGAGGATATTGCACCAGGATCTACGCTCGTTCCTGTATAAAGTACAAAGTGGTGGAAAGAAGACTAGATTTTTTTTTTTTTTTTTTTTAGAACATCAGTCATAAGACGGAAAATTTCCAGACTCCTAGGACGTAATGGTTTTCAGTGATGAGCCTCACTTTCATGTATATAGACACATGAGTAAACAAACTATACTAGCCTGTGCTCCTCATCAACCTCATGAACAATAGACACCATCAGTCAGTGTCGAAAAAGTCCCTGTTTGATGTGTTAATGGCCGTCATGGAATAATCGGATCACATCGGCTTTAAGGTGAACATTATATACCAGAAACGGCCAGCATTGAGTGATACAGTTCTCATATGCAAATGAAATTCATTCTAGCATCGAGGAGGAAACGAGGATTGGATATGAATACTGCAGTTTATCAGTAGGTTTGAGCAACAACTCACTACTCCAGGAGAACCTTAAAGTACAGTATCTATGTCGCTGTTTCCCAGGGGACAGACACAATTTGTGTCGTGCAGAAACCCCGTGGCCATCACATTCTCCTGTCTTGCATCGCCTGACTAATTTTTATGGAGCTGTTTGAAAAACAGCTTCTATAGACAGTGCTCAAACAGTCAAATCTATCTATTGCCAGACGCCTCAATCCCGTTTGGGGTGGCCACAAACAAATCGCCTCCAAAATCGCTGAAGGAAAATAAAAGTAGGAGGGAAATCAAGAACATACCTGCTGAAATGTTAGGAAAGGTCATCACCAACTTGAGTGTTCACGTCGTAGCAGCGATTCAACGGAGGGGAGCCTGGATTTATAAATATTGTTAAAAAATAAATATAAAGGAGCGTTTTGGTGTGGATGTGGATGTGATAGGAAGCGTTATGAGGAACACACTGAGGTGGTTTGGCCATGTGGAGAGGATGGAGGGTGAAAGACTGACGAAGAGAGTGTATGAGTGAGGTGGAGGGGGGAAGAGGGAGGGGGAGGCCGAGGATGAGATGGAGGGATGGGGTGGAGAGGTATATGAGAGAGGGGGGTGTGAGTTGGGAGCAGGGCAGTGAAATGGCGGGGGACAGGGCGACTTGGAGGCGATTTGTTTGTGGCCACCCCAAACGGGATTGAGGCGTCTGGCAATAGATAGATAGATAGAGTGTTAAAAAATACTGATCTGATTGAAAGGAAACTGCACTGCACATTTGTTCATGCATATGCAATGCTTCATGGGTAGATAATTAGGAAAATTTTTCACACAGTAAAATGACGGTCAGTCGAAACGGGCAGCATTAAATTGGACTACCCTATAGTCAGTTTAGGAGAGACTTTTCAGACTGAGGGGGATTAGTTGTAGCCTTAGCCCCTCTGACCTCTAAAAATTCTTCCTAAATAGACTAAAATCGTCAGGTGGTATCTTGGATAGAACACAAAAAAGACGACGTCGTGCTTAAGCATTAACGAAATCACCAAGAAAAATGTTACTGCAGTACCCAAGCAGTTTAATGTCCATCCATTTCAACTTAAAAAACAATGCAGTATCCAAATAACAGAGCATCCACTGAGAGTAGTACACAAGCAGTGCAACAGACAGGTAATGCAGTACATTCAGACAGAATAATACCCAGGTATTGAAGATATCAAGCAGTTTAATACTCAGGCTACCGATATATAATCAAAAGCAATACATTACCCAAGCATTGCAGTCGGAAGCAGCAGCAGTACCCAAACAAATTAATACCAAAGCTACGGTGTCAAGAACGTTGTAATAGCCCAGAAATTTAATACCCAAGCAATGCAGCAACAAACAATGTATTACCCAAACGGTGCAGTCCAAAAACAATGCAATAAACAACAAATAATTATATTACCCAAGCACTGCAGTCCCAGAATAGTGCACTGGCCACTCAGTTGGTACCCAATAACTGTAATTCAGACGTAGCTAAATACCAGAGCAATTTGATATCGAAGTATTGTTATAAAATGCAATACAGTTTTTAAACAATGCAATCTAAATACAGTTGTGCTTAACCATAGGCTGTCTGGCTAAGCAGACCCGTCGACAACAGGTAGGCAACTGCTTCTTTGGGGCCGTCCTACACGTACGGTACATAACACACCCCATTTACGGATCCGGCCCCTCTTTCTAGTAGATAGCTTCTCGCCAGTGTCGGACCAGAATTCTTCCCACGGCGAGGTGCAGGGAGATAAGGTTTGGCTTCCGGGTGAGGTGCACAACACCACCACGGTTAGGTTCCTCGTTAGAAGAGTGATAGGCTACAGAAGTCTAGTAATAAAAAGCAGTGCAATACCCCCAAGCAGTTTAATGTCGAGCAAGTGCAATCAATGGAAGGCACTATCCCAGATAATCTAAAACGTCATTAAAAAAAAAAAAATGCAACTAATGTATGCAGATCCCTAATTAATACACATTCAGTGCAAACAAAGTAATATAATACCTTAAAAAAATTTAGTGGGCAAGCTCTGCAATCAAAAGCAGTGCATTATCCCAAGTAGTTTAATATCAAATCAATTTAACATCAAAGCACAACAGTCAAAAGCAACGCATCACATAAATAAAATGGATCAAACTACTTCTTCATGATGACCACCTGTTTGCTTTGCCAGCCTGCTTGTTGCCTGCTTTCCTGCCTGTGTCTGTTTACCTGCTTGTGCCTGCTTGCTTGATTCCCTGCGCGCGTGTGCCTGCATGCCTGTGCCTGCTTGTCTATCTGTTTGTGTCTACTGGCCTGCCTGTGTGCCTGAATGCCTGAATGCCTGCCTGTGTCTGCCTGCATGTGCCTGTCTGATTGCCATCCTCCCTCCTTGCTTGGTTGCTTGCGACTGTGCCGGCCTGAGGGTAATGGTGACCTGCTTGTGGCCCCTCATCATCACAACTGCTGAACTTGGCCCATTACTGTCGCACCACCGGACCCCACCATCCCCACTTCATCAACACACAACTGCTACCCACACACCTACACCCACACTTACACCTGCACCAACACTTACATTCACACACACAAATGTACCAACTCCTGCACCCACGCTTATATCTGTACTTGCACTACACCTACACCCACACTTACTCCTGCACCAATACTTTCATTCACACTCACAAGTGTACCAACTCCCACGCTTGTATCTGTACTTGCATTACACCTACATCCACACGTACACCGACACCCACACATACGTCTACACCCACACTTACATTCACATCCACAGCTGTACTTGCACACCCACGGTCTTATCTATACCAACATTCACACTGACACCTGCATCCACGCTTACACCCACTGCCGCACTTACATCAAAACATAGGCTACAGTCACTGTTCCTACACCTACACTCACACTAATTAATGCCGCACATGTCGACCCCACCATCCCCACTTCATTAACACATAACCTTTCAACACACCTACGCCCACACTCACACTTCTGCCTACACCCTCACACACTTTCATACATCCACACTTACATGTGCAGCCATTCCTACACCCTCTCACATATCTACACCCAGACCCACACCCTCACCCAATTCTACACTCATGCTTTTACGTTTCGTTTTCGTTTCGTTTCGTTTCGTTTTTTAAAGGCTCCATCATGTTTAAATGCGTCGGCCTTGGTCACCTCATGGCATGGCGGCTCTCCATGCTGCTCGATCTCTGGCAGCTTCCCTATTCAGTCCCTTATCCCTGAGGCCACACTCAATAACCTCGTCCCAGGTCTTTTTTGGTGTACCTCTCGCAACCCTACCCCTAACGTTAACGCTTCTCACTTTCTACACCCAATTATCATCCCCCATCCCCATTCACATGCCCAGACCATCTCAGTCTGCCTTTCCTCCTCACAACAACAATACATTCCAGTCCCATCCTACGTCTCAACTCTTCCATCGTAAACCTAGCCCCCCCAGGCATGGCACTCAAGGACGCACTGCACATCGACCAAACCATCGTCATTCTGTACGTTTGAGCCTGTACAATCTTAGACACAACAACCTTCCCAAAGTTTGACGAATATATAACGGAAAAATCAAATCATTTGAAACACGCGTTAGTAGAGACAGGGTTTTCATTGTATTTTTCCAGGTTTAAATTTTCTTTAGACGGAACTTGGAAGATAGTTGTGTCTTAGATTGTACGTACCTACAAATAAAATCACACCTTATACTGCTGCACTCCTAGCGCCCACTATTCACACTTCATGAACACACAGCTGCTCTCACCACACACCTGCACCCACACCCATACTACACTAGCCGACATACTGTTCTCACGTCTACATCCCCTTCCAGTTTCACCCTCACCCACACCCACGCCTGTACTCAGTACTCACACTTACATTATAAACCCATACTTACGCTCATGTTGACCCCATGGCCTACACCTTCGCACAGTCTTACACCCACGGTTTTACGTACACCCACACCAGCAGCTACACCTGCACCCAATATCACACTCATACTCACTTCTTTTGTACCCCTGAACTCCACCATCCTCAATTCATTAACACATCTGCTCCCCACAAAATCACAACAACACCCACATTTATACCTACACTTAAACTAACAACGTCATTGATATCTCCACCCATTAATACACCTCTACACAATAATCTGTACTCACTTGCCTACCCACTACTATAACCACACCTACAACAAACCGGTTACTATCATGCCTTGCTCCCACCATCCCCATGTCATCGACACAAAACTGCTGCCAACACTCTTACACCCTCACCCACACATATACGTAGACCTGCACATTTAAACCCACAGTTACACTATCCACACCCACAGTTACATCATCTACACCCACACTTACACTAACACCACCCACACCCACAGTTACACTACCCACACTTACACTACCCACACCCACACTTACACCACTCACACCTACACCTACCTGTACGCAGTGTCCTATGTTTACATTTACGCTTTTACTTAAACCTCCACTCACACTCTTTACGGTCTCACTCCTGATCCCAACTTTATTAACACAGTTTCTCTCCCCACGCACCTACACTCACACACAAAACATAAAGCCATTCCTACACCTACCTGGACATCACTTTTCACTAACATTTCCACCTTTTTCACCCTTCTTTGCCCCCCCCCCCTCCCCGAGCATTGCTGTTGACTTTATGTAGGGGTTTTATTCCCCTGTGTGTCGAATACAAGTGGGGAGGTTCCCCACATACAGCTCTTCTCAACAGCGTGGAGTCAAAGGCTTTTCATCTCATTAACTCTCCTCCTCTTATTGGCTCCCTTCAACCTCTCTTTGCCGCACTGCTGCATCGTTCTCTCTTTTTTTACCGTTAGTTCAGTGATCACTGCACTTCTGAACTGTCTGCTTGCATTCCTCCTCCATTATGGTGGGCGCGTAATACCCGTCTGGCAGCAAAGTCTGATTACTTTTCTGTCCAACTCTGACGCAGGAGTTAACCGGTACTCCAAGTCCTTCATATATGCAACAGGTCAACTGTGGAACTGTCCTCCTCTGTCTGTATTTACTCCTGCCTCATGACCTCCAGTCTTTTAAATGCAGTGTGTTCAGGCATCTCGAAGGTAACAAATTTTGAAATGGCTTTTTGTTGATATTGTCTTGGAAGGAGCAATCCTGCGGTCTAGCCGTTGTTCCTTCATCCTTGCATAAAAAAAAAAAAAAAAATCCCATTCCTGCACCTTTACCCACGACCACGATTTTATACCAGCACCCACACACAGTTCTTACTCTCACTTCGTACATAGAGTGTAGTCCACATTTCCACAGTAATCTAAATTTACTCCTACACCCACAGCTAACCCTCTCACATGCTCTCATCAACATTCATCCACACTGTGTACATTTCTCGATTTCTCGTCCACATCTTGAGGTACATACACACTCTCACCACATCCACACTTGCCTTAGTTTGCCAGCTGTCTGAATCCCGCCTCTCCACTCCACTCTGCTCTGTTAGCTTGGGACGTAGTGCATCAAACCTCGTCATACTTACGGATAAATTCTCTTGGCTGGAGGAAATAAGAGGTGAGCCAGAATGAGTTGAAGAAATAAAGGGGAGGAGTAAATGAGGTAAAATTTAATGGCGTAAAAAGGGATCGGTTCTGAGTAGAAACAGAAATGTCTTAAAGGACATAATGAGGATTTACTTATATATTTTTCCTTTTAATCAAACCACCAGCAGTCTGTTCTCTTCAAAGATTATGTATTACTCTGCTAGTGGAAGAGATGGTTAAGGATATTGTCACGTGGACGCATATTTGTGTAGTTAATTGTTCTCCTTCGCGCCACGTGTATAACTAGCTAGTTAAGGTGTTTCTAAATTAACGAACTGGCGACCCAATGAAGTTGTGGTAGGCCTGCATATAAGCACAGGCGCAGAGGCTCGGAGCTCTCTCTCTCTCTCTGTTTCCCTGTCAGTGACGCCGGCTAGCTCTGGGTCGTCCAGGTTTAAGGTTTGTGTATGTCCTTGGTTAGGGATGTAGGATGGACTTTAGCAAGTTTATGCTCTTGTCCAGTAGGCAGGGTGATGTTTTGTGTTTTGCTTTCCCACTGTTGGTTGTAAGTTAAGGTAGTTTAATAGATTATGTTAATTTTGTACGTGGTGTTTTGACTCTCCTTAAATGTTCATATGCTAAAGTAACTCCAGATCTAAGTAGTACAATATGGTCTTGTCGTACACTCAATTATCATTCTATCGTGGTTTCACTCAGGCCGTGCACCCTGTCCACTTGGTGATTGGGTTGTTTGCGACAAATGGGGGCCTGTCCGGGATTGAATATGTATACTAGCCTGTTTATTTAGCTACATTACACGTTCCTGTGTACTCCCTGTGCATTGCAATTCATCCTTTAGCAACAACTGTTTCCCTCATATTTGAATTTGCTTTATGAAACAAGTGTTCTCCCTGGTAGTCCTAATTGTGTGCACTAGTGTATACGCGTGTAGCTAATTCCTGCTCAGTTACCTCATTCAAGAGCTGTGTTCCGTTCACGAAACTGTTCCTAGAGTGTTGTTGCTTTACAACTCTTGTTTGTTCTACTCTGTTTGGGCATATGGGTCATGTATATTGTATGATCTGTATTATTTGATAGTGTGGTGTATAGTGTTTTGTGGAGTGTTTTGTTGTCTTAGCTCCATACACACCACTATCGTTATATTTACTATACCAGTTGTTTTACTTGGATCTATTAGGAGATTATTACGTACCCACGTACAGCAGAGATTAGTACTCCCACTTTACTGGTGACATCGTATTCCCCACGTAATTTTTGTAGTGTGTGTGTGCGCGCTACGTTTCCGTGTGTGGTGGAAGGTTTATTGGCCCACTAGGTGAAGTGGTTTACTGATATTTGAGTGATTACACTATCTAGCTAGCTAGCTTATTTTCGTTGTCCTTCCCTTCTCGCCGCCATCATGTTTGCGTTGGAAGATTTTGTTTCTAATCCTACAGTGACTGCCCTTTCTAGGTTAACCAAGGTTCAGTGGGAAGCGTTGGCAGCTTATTATAAGCTTGAGCTTCGTCCTAGGTTGAAGAAAGATGATATAAAGCAGTTAGTACTTGCACACATGGTGAGGGAGGAAATTTTCAGTGAGGAAGAAGTGAAAATGTTGGAACATCCTAGTGATTTGATGGCTTTGAGGAAAATTGAGCTGGAGGAAAAAAGGCTTGAGGTTGAGAGGATGAAAGCGGACAATGATAGAATCCGTCTCTCTCGTAGTCCCACATCGCCTGAGTGTGAGCCAGATTCCTTCCAAATTGCTGCAGCATTAAAGTTTGTTCCTAAATTTAATGAGGAGGATCCAGAAGATTTTTTCACCCATTTTGAGAAGTCGGCTGAGCTCCATTCTTGGCCCCAGGATAAGTGGGTGTTGCTAATACATAGCTCATTTACTGGTAGAGCTCAGGAAGTGTTTACCGCACTGGATGCCACTCAAATTGAAGATTATTATTTTGTAAAAAAAATTGTATTGCATGCATACAAGAAAGTGCCCGAAGCTTATCGGCAACAGTTCCGCCGTTGCCGTAAGACAGAGGGACAGACTTATGTAGAATTAATCCGCCGCAAACAACGACTTTGTAAAAAATGGGTTGAGAGCGAGTTGACTAGTTTGACGGTTGAGGGCTTGCTGGAGTTGTTTGTGCTGGAGGAAGTGAAATCTTGCCTCCCAGCTAGAGTAAGGTCACATGTGGAGGAAAAAGGGTTACGTACGTTATCTGAGGCTGGCATTGCTGCCGATCATTTCTCCCTAACTAATAGTGATCCCTTCCACAAGTACAGGTTGACTGCTCCCCAGCATAAGCCAGCCAGCACTTCACAGAGTGAACGGCCCCTGAATAAGAAGCTGACGGAGTCCCAGGGACCTTCCTTTAAGGTTGATCCCACTGGTGAGTGCGCTGGTGAGGAGACTCGTGGAGTTACTAATCCAGACGTGAAGAGGTCTCTCTTCTGTAGGTACTGTAAGAAGCCTGGCCACATCATCAAAGGCTGTAGGAAGTTGGCCAGTAAGTACAGCCCCACCCAGGGCAATGCAGTTCTCCATGCCAGTGCACTCACCCAACCAGTGGAGGTGAGTGACCCGCAGGTTAGTGATTTACTTTTTTCGGGGCCATGTGAACATTCAGGTGATTCCCTTGAAGTACCCCCATCATTTAAACCATTCTGCTCAAGAGGTGTAGTATCAAAACGTGAGTCCAGTAGATTCTCTGCTCCTCTTGTTGTGTTGCGTGACACTGGATCTGATCTATCTTTCATTTTAAAGGAAGATGTTCCCAATTTTGATTGTTATACAGGTGAGACTGTACTAGTGTCTGGTCTGCCAGGAGAGGCTAGATATCCCCTTTGCTCAGTGTATCTTCGGTCTGTGTTTGTCACAGGTCCAGTAACACTAGCTGTAGTAGATCACCTCCCCGTTGGGAACATTTCAGTATTAATTGGCAATGATTTAGCTGGTTCCCAGGTTACTGCTAACCCCATGGTTTCAGACAAACCTGTTGATGTCAACAACACTACTGACCTAGAGCTGAAGCACCCTAATCTCTTCCCAACTTGTGCTGTTACCCATAGTCAGAGCCAGAGGTTGTTGGATCCACATACCCCTGCTGTAGAGCCAGAGGAAAACACACCCGAGGGAGATGTTTCCCTTGCGGAATTGTTTGACGATACACTCAGTAAGTCTAGTTCTGGTCTCCTTGACTTTGGTAGCACCCCTATCACAAGGGAGAGATTAATTCAGGAACAGTCTAGTGACCCCGAATGTAAGTTGTTTCTTGCACAGCTTACTGAAGGTAATGAAATAGATGAGGTTCCACACTGTTCTTATCTCAATTTGGGGGTGTTGATGCGTAAATTCAGACCACCTAAGGCTCCTGCCAATCACACGTGGGAGACAGTCCATCAGATCGTCATCCCAAAATCTCTACGTATTGAGATATTGAAGGTGGCACATGATGGGGTGGGTGGACACCTGGGAGTCCGTAAGACTTACCACAAGATTTTGTCTCATTTTTACTGGCCAAAGTTGATGAAAGATGTTAGTACCTATTGCCGTACCTGTCATGTGTGTCAGATTAGTGGCAAACCAGGCACTGAAGTCAATCCTGCACCCCTTCAGCCCATTCCTGTCATGAAGGAGCCCTTTAGTAAGGTAATTGTTGATTGTGTGGGCCCTCTCCCAAGGAGCAAACGCGGGAATCAGTATTTATTAACCATAATGGATGTTGCCACTCGTTACCCTGAGGCCATACCTCTCCGTAGTATCACTAGTAGGAATGTTGTCAGGGCCCTGATCAAGTTCTTCACACAGGTTGGGTTACCTGCCATCGTGCAGTCCGACCAAGGGTCTAACTTCACCTCCAGGCTGTTTCAGCAAGTGATGAGGGCCCTGGGAGTCCGTCAGTGTAAGTCAACCACTTACCATCCCCAGAGTCAAGGAGCCCTGGAACGTTTCCATTCTACCATTAAGACTATGATACGTACTTATTGTTTGGAAACGGGTCAGGATTGGGATGAGGCTATTGATCTTTTATTGTTTTCAATTAGAGATAGTGTAAATGAGAGTCTAGGCTTCACCCCGTTTCAACTCATTTATGGACACCAGGTCCGTGGTCCTCTCAAAGTCTTGAAAGAATGCTGGTTAAATGACGAGAGTACTGTACCGATTGCTGCATATGTAACTCAGTTCCGCTCCAACTTGCAGCGTGCATTAAAGTTTGCCCACTCTAATCTCAGTCATGCTGAAGTAAGAATGAAAGACAATTATGACAAAATTCACAAGGCACAATCCCGCATTTTTCATGTTGGTGATCAAGTTTTAGCTCTGCTACCAGTACCAAAGCAGCCTCTTCAGTCTCGGTACTCTGGGCCGTATCATGTTTTGAAGCGGGTTGGAGACCTTAATTATATCATTGCTACGCCAGAGAGGCGGAAGAAAAGGCGAAGTGTCCATGTCAATTTGTTGAAAATGTATCACTCTCGTGACCAATCACAAGGAAGGGAAGTGGAACAGGTCACCTTAACAGGAACTAGAGTAGTGGAAAAGTCAGAGGAAAATGACCCTACACCATTCGTAGGCAGTAAGCTGTCAAATCTTGAAATTCTAACAAATCTTATGAGTAAATTAGAGCATCTGCCCCCCACCCAGGCAGGCGATATTGACTGTCTTCTACAGGAGCATCCAGACCTCTTTGGTGACGCCCCTCGGCTCTGTACCCTGCTGCCCCATGATGTGGATGTTCAAGGAGCCCCTCCGATCCGACAAGCTCCATACCGTCTCAGTGCCGAGAAGAGGGAATTCCTGCAATCCGAGGTGCAGAGGCTAAAAGAGCAAGGGTTGATCCGTCCAAGTATGAGTCCCTGGGCCTCACCTGTAGTATTAGTCCCCAAGGCTGGAGGAAGTTACCGCCTTTGTGTAGATTATAGGAAGGTCAATGCTGTTACCCTGCCCGACTCCTTTCCACTACCCAGAATGGATGACATTATTGATGACCTAGGAGCGGCCCGCTACGTCACTAAGCTTGATCTCCTCCAAGGGTATTACCAAGTGCCCTTGACAGAACAAGCCAAGTCAATCTCTGCCTTTGTCACTCCAAGCGGCCTTTGGGAATTTCTAGTTCTTCCCTTTGGCATGCGGAATGCCCCGGCCACATTCCAAAGACTAATGAACAATTTGATTGCAGAGTTGCCTGGCGTCCGTGTGTACCTAGATGACTTAGTTGTCTGGAGTGACAATTGGGAGGAACACCTTGAGAGGCTGCGAAAGCTCTTTGATGTCCTGGAGGAGGCCAATCTCACAGTGAACCTCGCCAAGAGAGAGTTTGGGCACGCCCACGTCGTGTTCCTGGGGCATGTGGTTGGGCAGGGCCAGCTAGCCCCTGTTGATGCAAAGGTGGATGCCATTTTACAATACCCACCACCAGCTGACCGAAAGTCTACCATGAGGTTCCTTGGGATGGTGGGTTACTATCGTCGTTTCTGCAGGAACTTTGCCCAGGTCGCTGCTCCCCTTACGGATCAACTTAGCTCCAAGAAGACGTTCCATTGGACAAATGAATGTCAGCGGGCATGTGAGGGTTTGAAGGCCCTGCTGGCTTGTGCTCCTGTGCTCCGAACCCCGGACCCACATCGGCCCTTCATCATTAGAGTCGATGCAAGTGATGCAGGGGTGGGGGCAGTGCTCTTCCAAGAATATTGTGAAGTGTTACATCCCGTATGCTACTTTTCCCAAAAGTTTAAGGTTTATCAAAAGCCTTATGCCTCCGTTGAAAAGGAGGCTCTTGGAATTGTCATGGCAATAGAAAAATTTGAAGTATATTTGTCCAGTAGCACATTCCCCATCACGGTGTTCACAGACCACAACCCCCTTGTGTTTATTGAAAAGGTCAAGTTTAAGAATGCTCGAGTGCTGAGATGGGCTCTAGCCTTGCAACCGTATAATATAAAACTGCAGCATATTCGTGGCAAGGACTATACCATTGCAGATGCATTGTCAAGAGTGTGAACAGAGTGTAGGTTCCCTATGATTTACCATGTCATTTACCCATTCTATGTTTTTAGGTTTAAGGAATTTTTGTAATATTGAAGTAAACCTACTTTTGTACCTCTAATGTTTGTACATGTTAGAGTAACTTTTTCTGGCTTGGTAAAAAGTTCTTTTTTTTGGGGGGAGGTGTCACGTGGACGCATATTTTGTGTAGTTAATTGTTCTCCTTCGCGCCACGTGTATAACTAGCAAGTTAAGGTGTTTCTAAATTAACGAACTGGCGACCCAATGAAGTTGTGGTAGGCCTGCATATAAGCCCAGGCGCAGAGGCTCGGAGCTCTCTCTCTCTCTCTGTTTCCCTGTCAGTGACGCCGGCTAGCTCTGGGTCGTCCAGGTTTAAGGTTTGTGTATGTCCTTGGTTAGGGATGTAGGATGGACTTTAGCAAGTTTATGCTCTTGTCCAGTAGGCAGGGTGATGTTTTGTGTTTTGCTTTCCCACTGTTGGTTGTAAGTTAAGGTAGTTTAATAGATTATGTTAATTTCGTACGTGGTGTTTTGACTCTCCTTAAATGTTCATATGCTAAAGTAACTCCAGATCTAAGTAGTACAATATGGTCTTGTCGTACACTCAATTATCATTCGATCGTGGTTTCACTCAGGCCGTGCACCCTGTCCACTTGGTGATTGGGTAGTTTGCGACAATATATCTAATCAGCCTCAAAGTCTTTCCTCAGCTGAATAAAATCGTCTGGTGGTGGCATGACTACAGAGAAATATGCATCTTTGTACTGAAATAATTAACACCCTCACGGAAATAATCACTTTAAATCGATGACGAATATTTTTCTTGTTGCCACCAGATTTTTTTTTTTTTTCTGTTTTGGAGAAAATTATTGAACTGGAGAGGTTAGATATAAATTTCTTGAACCACTTCCATGCGATTGTTCTTTCTTGAGCTAAAGGTAGTCGTCTTGCAAAGCAAGAGTAAACTGAATACTTAAATAATCGTAGTGAAGGAGTTAAACGTCAGACAATAGATGGATAAACAGATAGGCTTTCCCTGTGCTTCTCTGATTCTCGCCATTTTTTTTTTTTTTTTTTTTATGTGCCTGGCTCTTGGATAAACCTGACAGAAATTACTCGAGGCACAATAGTCCTTGGCACAAACCTATCCATATTTATTTATGTTTTTATCTACAGTACGTAATGAGAAATAGGGAAGTGAGTATGGAAGTTAAAAAGTCACTGCATGATAGTATTGTGATCCCTACCCTAACGTATGGAAGCGAGACGTGGACATTGCTAGAGGGGAACGAGTCAAGAGTGAGAGCATTGGTAATGAGTTACCTGAGAGGAGCATGTGGAGTGACATGGAGGGACAGGTTGACGAATGAAGAAGTTAGAGAACGTTGTGAGGTGGATGTGGATGTGATTGAGAAAATTAGGAGAAATGCACTGAGGTGGTTTGGACATGTGGAGAGAATGGAGAATGAAAGACTAAGAGGGTGTGTGTAGGTGAAGTGGAGGGAGGGAGAGGGAGGGGGAGACCGAGGATGAGGTGGAGGGATGGAGTTGAGAGGTATATGAGGGAGGGGGGAATGAGTTGGGGGGAGGGCAGTCAAATGGTGGGTGACAGAGCGACTTGGAGGCGTTTTGTCTGCGGCCACCCTTTGCGGGATTATGGCATCGGGCTATGGATAGATAGATAGATCAACAGTACCAGTGTGTATCTATGTGCCCATCTATGTATGTCCCTATGGAGCATCCACTGAGGACTGGCCTCGACAAAATGATCTTCAAACATTTCTGTCCCTAATAAATAGCCCCTATTCACGTGATACACCATCCTTCCTTCTGTACTCTTCCACTTTGTGTCTCTACCTTGGTCCCTGTCCTCCTCACCTTCCAACCATCCCACTGTCGTAGATAAAGAAATAATTGCTTCATTTGACTGAACCAGCTACCAGTCAGTAATTACATGGCAACTCCGCTTAGCGATCAAAAGTAAAGAGTACAATTCGTCATTTTTAAAATCTCCTGATTGTACGGAATGAAGCACATTATACTGAGTTGTTAGCATCAAAGAATCCCAAAACATTCCCAGACTTCCATTCCAGCCAATGATGCCTGTGTGGAAGGTATATGTTTCCCGAATTATTGCAGCAGCCGTGCACTACATAAACATGTCATCGCACTGATGTGATGGCTATTGACAAGTTACACGGACTTGGTAGTGGTAAAGAGCCACGTGATATTCCTCAGTCATTTTTCTTGGTTAAGGATGATATGTAGTTAATAGCATTAACCCCTTTAGCTTAAGGACGTATATTTCATGTTACTGCAATCTGCAGACGATATAATTTAGAGTAGGAAATATAGTAATTTACGATCGGAAGGGGGTTAGCTATACACGTAGTCTTAATAAACCCCATGACTACTACTGATCCTTCCAAAGATGAATAAAATAGTATAGATATAGCAAGAATAGACCATAAATGCCCCCACCTTCCGCCCCTCTCCCGGTGACGACTTGAGCTGCCTGGAACCACTGTCTGACTCGCTTCTTCTTCATTTCTGCAACATTCGCGGCCTTTCCTGCTGCCTATGATCTCCAGTCTTTCAAACGCAGTGTGTCCAGGCATCTCGAAATGATCGGATCTTGAATTTGGCTCTCTATTGTATTTTGTTTTTCTCTTGGAGGGAACTGTTATTGCGGGCTCATGGCCTTTGGTTCCTTCTTCCTCACATAAAAAAAAAAGAAGAAAAGGACGTCATCGGGTTAAAATGCTTATCATGTCATGGTCTGGAAGAAGCGGTGCCAAGGCACAGCAGATACGCCCCCGGCAGTCGGCTGACGTATAAACACAACAGGATATCTAGTCAAAGATGTCACATATCAGATTTGGAGTAAATCGGGTGAAAATTGACGATTTTACGCTCATTTGAAATTGTAGGCCCGACCCACCTGACATTGATCCCCCTATCACTAATTTGGCGAGGGAATGACCCCCCTGATGTAATGAGGGACGTTATAAAATGCAAATTTGAAAGATGCACATTTAGGTTTTGGTTTCATGTCGATATGACGAATTTAAAAGGAGTTATGGCCAAAAAAGATTTTTTTTTTTTTTTGGTACATTTTTTGTGTCTACAGCCTGGGCCTTGGCCTATTTTGGCCCAAAATTTAATCAGTTGATCGGAAGGTCATAGCCCATCATCACTGTACTTTTAGTCAAAATCGCAGTTTTGGCGTGAAGTTGTTAACAGGCAGACAAACAAACAAACAAACAAACAAACAAACAGACAGACAAACCGAGTGAAAACAATACTCGTCCCCGAGCCCCTCTGGAGCGGAAACGGGTAATAACTCACACTTCATTCTAGCTAATGCCAGACACTTACTTGACTCTAAAAATGCATTATTGGAGCTTTGGCGTGTAGTTGTGGTACAACGGAATCTCTCCTACTATATATATATTTTTGAACCATCTAACGTCAGACGACTTTATTCAATTCTCATTCATAAGAATGAGAGGGTGCTTAGAAGCTATAAAAATCTTTCCCAACCTCCCATGAAGCCAGCCATGTTTGTGTAGATGGATGATATGTGTGGCTGGAAGCGCCAAGGATTGATTGACGCCGTGCCTCTGCAACCGCGCCTCTCTTTTAACAATGCCCCTGAGAGCTGAAAGGTTAAAGGTCTTGGCCGCAGAGGAGGCGGAGGAAGGGTTGGGTGTCAGAAAACAGTAGGTGCGCATCATTAAATCCGATTAAATAAGATGCGCTGAGACTTTAGTTCATCACGGCCATCTGTAAATCACCAGTAATGACAAGAAATAATGATTTCCACTGTCTTTTACGCTATTAGCAACAAGGTAGAAAGATAATATGCCTTTTAATTCCTATCATATTCTTCAGTAATGATGTCATAAACTGGGTAGGGGGTTGTCTTGTGTGTTCTTAAGTCTAAGAAGAGGACCCAGAAAGCGCATACCTCCGCCAGCGCAACACCATTCCCACATTCTCCTCCCCCC
Source organism: Coenobita brevimanus (assembly GCF_032717465.1). Lineage (NCBI taxonomy): Eukaryota > Metazoa > Arthropoda > Malacostraca > Decapoda > Coenobitidae > Coenobita > Coenobita brevimanus. The sequence continues at coordinate 39,353,437 of NC_136991.1, forward strand.
TCATTATTTTATGACAATGACCTTTGACCCTGTTTTTATCCGGAACTTAATTATTTGTTCGTCAGTGGGTTATCACTTATTTTTCCAAATCTGATGCAATTCAGTACTGTAGTTTTTCCATATCACTACTAGACAGACAGAAAGACAGACAGACGAACCAAACCGAATACGGCCGGTAGTCTCGTGTGCCGCCGACTTTGGGCATAGGTTTATCAGTCCGTTCCCTGAAGCTCAGCAGTCCTGCATGTCACACAGCTTCATGTCGCCACTTAAGAAGCTTTCTATCGACTTTTAACACTGGCGAGCTCGGATTGTTTCACCCTTGTCTCTGCTCACCCTGGAGTACAAATCAGGGACCTGGATGTAAATTGACTACCGTATTGTGAATAGTTTATAGCGGGAAGATTGGATTTTATTAAAGAAACATTATGTACTTATTTTAATGACCCAAACAATCACACAATAATAATAATAATAATAATAGTAGTAATAATAATAATAGTAGTAATAATAATAATAATTCTCAAATCGCTCAGGCAATATTCAAAGAGCTCTACATTCCTCATTTTTAGCAACTTAATGATGGTAGGTCCAAAAATTGCCAAAAAGTATAAGAAAAAATTATTTGTCATAATTGTCGTTATGAAATTTTAGGAAGTAGACACTCTTAGGATTCTGAAAATACTTTCGTTATCATTGTAGACCTAATATTATAGGACTTTTGGTATGACTCAAAAATTTTTTACGGATTTTGACCTGTGACCTTGAGATCAAGGTCACAGGTCATTCATACTATGCAGATCGTGTTGACTCATGACCCGCTACATTTCTACCGAGTTTGGTCAAAATCGACATAATACATTCCGATTTCGTATTTTCAGGCATGAGGCGGCCATTTTGATCTTCCTCAGTATCTCAAAAAGGATTTGTTGGATCTCAGTATCAGTACCCAGGTCCACTCGTATATATTGCCGACTACATACTGGAACATTTGCAAGGCTATCGATTCTGTGGTTTTTGCTGCGCTGGAGAGCAAAAATGGAAAAAATTACATTGAGGCGCAGGAGCTTGGAAAAAAAAAAAAAAACTGTGCCAGAAGAAGACTGCTACCAAGATACATCACTTCTGAAAATTTCAAGTCTTTATCACGAACTGTCTTGGAATGCCAGCCTTCTAGTTCTTCCTCAAAAAAGAAATAAGGGGCACTCAGTGCAGAGCATCTCTCTGATAAGGGCAACGTTATTTCCAAACCACTCTTCATAATGGGTTATGTTTTCTCATCATTGATTAGGGTATCGCAAAAAATGTTTTCTGGATCCAGAATCTGTAATACGATCCGGGTCTCCCACAAAAGGGTATCGATTGTTCCCTCGGCTATGGGCTATCTACCCACCAAATTTCCAAATCTCTCTTTTAGGTTTTGAGTAATCCTGCTAACAGACAAAAAACTAACAAACAAACAGGGGTTAAAACATATTCTCCCTGTCGGAGAGAATAATACCTACAATATCAGTGAGAACTCCGCAGAATGTGGAGTTCTTAATAAGCATTCTTCATCTTTAGCAGTTTACTTGTACAGTGTATTGTATGCCATTTTCCCTTTCACGTTATTGCTATCTCGTCCAATAATTATATAGTTTCCATAAATGATAGTACTACAAGATAATGTCATTGTCATACATTAACAACTGAGGAGGATGTGCTAAGTAACCTCCTAACAGCACGAGAAAACGGTGTATAGTGATGGTGGTTGGTGTATAGATGGGAGAATGGAACTGAAGAACCATCTGCCCCCTAGACTCAGTTTTTTGAAACACAGATCCCTTTAAAACCTCCTGTTCCTTATAGTCTGTTCTAGGTAGGAAACATCCACTTTAGAAGCACCTCTCTTATGTAGTTTGTTCTCTGTATCACACGTGCCCTATGGAACAGGAGATATGAGTAAATTAAATGTGGAGTTCAGTCGGTCGGTAATGAGATCAAAACTGAACATACAGCACTGCGAATGGTTATGATGTTGCTGATATGCAGTTTTCTAGATATACAATCGGATTAGTGTTGCATAACCAGCCTGCGATAATTAGAAAATCTCTCTCTCTCTCTCTCTCTCTCTCTCTCTCTCTGAAAAAAGTGTTTCACCACATTATTCCCCAACAGAATTATGTAAACGTAAGTCCATATTCCTGTAATGCACTAGGGCCCAATATCCAACTGAATATAATTAGATTTTATCCGTATTACAGGTAAGCGAGGCCTGAATTGACTTTAACCTTCCAAAGCACTGTAAAAATCTACCAGGACACTCAGCACCAACACCTTCGAGGCGTCTACAAAACTGGGTGGTGAGTGTTAAATACTTTTATTGCGAATATATATAATCAGGCTCTTGTAGATGTTGGCCTGTCATAATGATATGAATTATAGGTGATTTCGGTTTAGTATTATCAGAGTATGCCTTCTATGTATGTATTCATAACAACAAAAATGGTGACATCGAATTATGCTTCTAAAAAAAATAAAACATAGTTTAATTTCACACGTGCGTTGTGATTGTTAGCAATAATCTTAGAAGACCTTTCAGCGAAAAAATAAATCAGTGATAACATAATTTCATCGTGTTAAATTAAAAGGTGCGTTGTTCAGCTGTGATCATTTTCTCATTTCTTGACACCCGAGCATGGCGATGAGGTCATATAGATAGATGGATAGATAGATAGATAAACTTTTTGGGACAGTGCATTATCTTTCCCTGAATCACGGCTATACCATGGCTATAGTATAGCACTTATATATTTTTTTCGCTACGTTTTGTACTAGAGAAAACATTTTCTATCCTTGCGTGCATAGAACTCTTTATAAACGTTTAATTTAATTAGTTGACACTAACTCGGATATATTTCTAATCATACTTACATACTTACATCGATTTGGGCCATGTGTTAACAAGTGTAGGTTATTTTCTTATCCGAAATGCAGTCAGTAACTTTTTAGGGTGAAAAGTATTTTTAAAAAATCCAGGGTAAACATTTGACTTCTGATGAAAATTTTTATATTTTTCTGTTGGGGAGTAAGAAAAATATGAGGGCTGGAAGCACAAACACGGACGAAGGGGAAAAGTCACATATTTTACTGAAATTATGCTCACCCGCTTCCGGCATAAGAAGTGCGCTGTAGTCGTTTATGAGTTTGGTAGTTAGAGAAGTAGCTGGCCAGTAAATGTAATGAATTTTCCCCGCCCGATAGTTGGCAAAATAATGCAAACATTATACCACACTGATTAGAATACACATTAAAATAATTCTCTAATCATCGTCCTGTCTTTTCCAAAGTACGCACAGACAGAGCAGGATGCTTGTACTGCTGATTAGTAACTTTAAGAGACATTAGCTTGGAAATCAGTACATCATTGTGTTCTATATGTTACTGTATCATATACTTACAGGTTTTGCGGCGTGGAGGGAGCAGGCAATGCCATACCTGAAAAAAAGATAATGTATGATTAATTATACGAACAGTTTATCATTATTTTATTAATTATACGAACAGTTTATCATTATTTTATTAATTATACGAACAGTTTATCATTATTTATACTGACATTTGCGCATTAAAATTATTAATTACATCTGTAGCTATCTACACACACACACACACACACACACACACACACACACACACACACACACACACACACACACACACACACACACACACACACACACACACACACACACACACACACACTGATGCATACATATATACACAGATGGATAGGTAGATACAGATAGACAGGCAGATTGATGGATAGGTGGACAGACAGATAATAACAATTACAGTGGCCAAGATTTGTTTTAAGGTTATTTAATGGTATCTGGAAACATACCTTTAAAAACTAGAGCAGTTTTGGAACAGAACTTAGTGGATCTAGGCAGTAGGTTGTGCCGACTGTTATCCACTTGCTCGATGTAGTGCTACCTACTTCTTCCTTCACCTTTATCGTTCTGTCTCTTTGTCTGCCTTCCACTCGCCTACTTCTTTTCCTTCCTCTCACTTTTTTTTCTCCTTCAGGTGGGATCTACACTAAATGACAAGCCTTATGATTTCCTGTAACCCAGGAAACCCTTGTTGGTAACCATGTAACCAGATAACGGGGTAATTTGAGCCTGCAGTGGTGCCCTTGGTAACTGAGGGGAGAGACACAAATGCGGCATCCATCTAGGAACCAAACCTCCACGCTGTTTCTCGCCGTCAACCGCATCGGCCCAGAAGGGCCGGTTGCTTGCATGTGATTGATGGATCTACTTAGCCCGACAGACTAAAGCTGATCAACAAAAACGGCAGTGGATCTTTTTACGTGGGAGAATCAGAAAAAGGTAAGATGGACAATAGGAGGCGAAGGGGATTTATTTCTTAAAGACATTCAGACCGGTCAACACCCTGCGCTTAAGGTTAATTAAATTTCTTTCATATACTTAAGGACGACTTTGACGATAAACGGGAAAAAAGATAACAGACATCCTATATCTCTTTCTTGTCTGCCACCCACTATGGTCAAATAAATCTGCAAGCAAAGTTTTTTACACCCGATCCTTTTCCTTAGAAGGAGCGTGAAGGGAATTAGGCAAAAAGACGACAGGCTTTCCCAGTCTTCGCATATGTTATGACACCACTCGCTTTTTTTTTTCTTTTTTTTTTTTCTTTTTTTTTTTTTTGGTAACTATCATAATGTGTGTGTTTCTTTTGGTGATTCCTTTGAGTTGCAAAGACTGTTTATTAAATGTTGTCCTTTCCTCCCTTCTTGACCTCATGTCTTACAGTCTCTCTCTCTCTCTCTCTCTCTCTCTCTCTCTCTCTCTCTCTCTCTCTCTCTCTCTCTCTCTCTCTCGATGTAGCCTACCATAACTTTAATTTATTATGATATAAACAACACAACTTTTAAGATCTAGTCCCATCCTTACATACGATGACTTTTTTTTTTTTTTTTTTATGCGAGGAAGAAGGAACCAAAGGCCATGGCCCGCTGTAACAGTTCCTTCCAAGAGAAAAACAAAATACAATAGAGAGCCAAATTCAAGATCCGATCATTTTGAGATGCCTGGACACACTGCGTTTGAAAGACTGGAGATCATAGGCAGCAGGAAATACAGACAGAGGGAGACAGTTCCAGAGCTGACCCGTTGCATAAATGAAAGACTGGGAGTAACGGTTAACTCTTGCATTAGAGAGTTGGACAGAAAAGGGATGAGAGTTTGCTGCCAGACGGGTGCTACGCGCCCGTCGTAGAGGTGGAGGAATGCAAGCAGACAGTTCAGAGGAGCAGTGACCATTAAAGTAGCGATAGAAAAGAGATAAAGATGCAACAGTGCGGCGAAGAGACAGAGGTTGAAGGGAGTCAGTAAGAGGAGGAGAGTTAATGAGACGAAAAGCCTTTGACTCCACCCTATTGAGAAGAGCTGTATGTGGGGAGCCTCCCCACATATGAGAGTTGTACTCCACACAGGGGCGGATAAAACCTCTGTATAGAGTCAACAATTGTGCAGGGGTAAAGAAAGAGCGGAGTCGGCTTAGCACACCCAATCTCTTGGAAGCAGATTTTACAAGAGATGTAATATGATCTTTCCAAGATAAGTCCTGAGTAAATGAAACCCTAAGCATGTTCAAGGATGATGCAGGATTAAGCTGAATATTATTAAACATTAATGGGTATACCTGTGGAAGATTTTGTCGGGTTGATAGGTGTAAGAACTGAGTCTTAGATGCATTAAAGACAACCATATTATTTTTACCCCAGTCAGCGATACGAGCCAAGTCAGACATTAGGTGTGCCATAGCCTCATCCCTTGTTTCTTGAAGTAACTGTTGAGATGGGCGTTGCGGGAACCGAATGGAAAGGTGAAGGGTGGAGTCATCAGCGTATGAGTGGATAGGGTTAGATGGACAGCTTAGAAGATCATTGATGAATAAAAGGAAGAGAGTTGGTGATAGGACAGAGCCCTGAGGAACACCACTGTTGATAGATCTAGGAGAAGAACGATGGCCGTCTACAACAGCGGTTATAGAACGACCAGAAAGGAAGCTAGCGATGAAGGGACAGATAGAAGGATAGAAACCGTAGGAGGGCAGTTTGGAAATTAAAGATTTATGCCAGACTCGATCGAAAGCCTTTGAGATGTCAAGTGCAATGGCAAAGCTTTCGCCAAAGTCCCGAAAGGAGGATGACCAGGAGTCTGAAAGGTAGGTGAGAAGATCGCCAGTGGAGCGTCCGTGACGGAACCCATACTGACGATCGGAAATAAGGTTGTGATAGGAAAGATGCCTTAAAATTTTTCTATTAAGAATTGACTCGAAAACTTTTGAAATACAGGACGTTAAAGCAATTGGACGATAGTTGGAGGGTTGGGAGTGGTCACCCTTCTTTGGGACTGGCTGAATGAGAGCAAACTTCCAGCAAGAAGGAAAAGTACAAGTTGACAGACAAAGGCGAAAGAGTTTGCCTAGGCAGGGTGTAAGCACAGAAGCACAGTTCTTGAGAACAACAGGAGGGACCCCATCAGGCCCATATGCCTTGTTAGTACTGAGGCCAGTGATGGAAGAAAATACATCCACTGAAGAAATTTTAATGTCAGCCATGAGGAAGTCAGAGGGGAGAAGTGATGGAGGAACAGCACCGGAATCGTCTAAGGTGGAATTGGAGGAGAAAGTCTGTGCGAAGAGATCTGCTTTATCAGTAGAAGAAATAGCTACAGAACCATCAGAGTAGAAAAGAGGAGGGAAGGATGATGAGGTAAAGTTGTTAGAAAGATTTTGGCAAGGTGCCAGAAGGAGCGGGAAGAATTCGAGTTGGAGAGTTGAGAGCATTTAGTATGGATGAAATTATTTTTAGTAGAGCGAAGAACAGACTTAGCACGATTCCGGGCAGAAACGTAAAGATGATGTGATTCAGGGGTGGGTTGGCTCCGGTACCTTTTGTAGGCCCTCTCCTTGTTGCGGACAGCATTAGAACAAGCGTGATTAAACCAAGGCTTTCTTGCGTTAGACAAAGGATATGAGAAAGGAATGTATGCTTCCATGCCCGAGAGAATAACCTCCGTAATGCGCGAGGCACACTCAGATGGCTCCCGGCCATGGAAGCAATAATCATTCCAGGGAAAATCAAAGAAGTACTGCCTGAGGGCCTCCCAGTTCGCGGCTCCAAAATGCCAGAGACGACGTTTCCCTGGAGGGTCCACAGGCCGTACCGGAGTGATAGGACAGGTTAAGGTAATAAGGTTGTGATCGGAGGAGCCCAACGGAGAGAAAAGATTAACAGAGTAAGCAGAAGGATTAGTTGTGAGGAAGAGGTCAAGTATGTTGGAGCTCTCTCCAAGGCGGTCAGGGATTCGGGTAGGGTGCTGTACAAGCTGCTCTAGGTCATTAAGGATAGAAAAGATGTAGGCTTGTTCACCAGGTGGATCCGTGAAAGGAGAGGAGAGCCAAAGGTGGTGGTGAACATTGAAATCTCCAAGAATGGAGATTTCAGAGAAAGGAGAAATGGACAGAATGTGTTCCATCGTAGAAGTAAGATAGTCGAAGAATTTTTGATAGTCAGTAGAATTAGGGGATAAGTAAACAGCACAGATATATTTAGTCAGAGAATGACAGGAAAGCCGAAGCCAGAGTGTGGAGAATTCAGAAGAATCAAGTTCAGGAACACGAGAGCAAGATAAGTCTGGACCCAACCTCTCTCATTTAGTCAAGTTTTCGTGACATTTTATCCAAATATAATCAGAGCAACAAACTTCACCATCTACCGTTGCATCCATACCCAAGATCACCTGCTCATCCTATCATGGTCCCAAATCAGGTACCTCATTTAACTATTCTGCTTCATATCGTCCTCAGTCGACTACCCATTCCACCTTCATCCTCAGTCGACCACCCATTCCACCTTCATCCTCAGTCGACCACCCATTCCACCTTCATCCTCAACTAACCACCCATTCCACCTTCATCCTCAGTCGACCACCCATTCCACCTTCATTCTCAACTAACCACCCATTCCACCTTCATCCTCAGTTACCATCCCATCCAACCTTCGTCCATAATGACTACTATGATCGACTGCCCAACATTCCTTCATCCTCAATCGACCCTTACTCATCCTTCCTTCATCCTCCATCGACTACTCATTCCACTTTTGTCCTCATTGTCTTCGCATCGACGGCGTTCCCACAATATGAACAAGAAAAATGGTTCCTTTGCTCAAATACCGTGAAAGAAAATGTGTCCCCTTATAAGAAAACAATACCATCAGTTCCGCTTTCATTGCCTCATCAATAACACCTCGCTGTTATGGTGAAAGCGGAGAGAGAGAGAGAGAGAGAGAGAGAGAGAGAGAGAGAGAGAGAGAGAGAGAGAGAGAGAGAGAGAGAGAGAGAGAGAGAGACTTGTCTTTACATCTGATTAACTACGATGATGCTTATTTGTAGTTTATTACCTCCGCCAACGAAGTTGGAGGAGGTCATGTATTCACCTATGTTTGTTTGTTCACACGGTATCTCCAAAAGTTCGTAATGAATTTCACTGAAATTTTGTGGAAGGGTGGACAATAGGGCAAGAAAGAATTGATTAAAATTGGGGGCGGATCCGAATCCGGATTATCCCGCACAGTATCTCCAAAGAATCACAGTGAATTTCAGTGAGATTTTGTGGAAGAGTGGACCATGGGCCAAGAAAGAACTGATAAAATTTGGGGGCGGATCCGTATCCGGATCCGGATCCTATGTATTCCGCACAACTTCTCCAAAAGTTCTCATTGAATTTCAATAATTTTTTGTGGAAAAGTGGACCATGGATCAAGGAACAATTGATTAAATATTGGGGCGGATCCGGATCCTATATATTCCACACAGTATCTCCACGGATCCGGATCCGGACCCTTTTTAATGGCAATGGCATTGGCGGAGGTATGCGCTGTTTGAGTGCACCCTTCAGTAGGTGCTTTTTTTCGTCTTATCTTCAGGCGATTTTATTCACCTGAGGAGAACCCCCTTGTAGTGAAGATTAAGGCTGTATTGAACCCACGATTTTAAAATATCCACCGAAACTGAAAAAAATCAAGATATAACTGGATTAAAATATAAAATACAAAATCGAATTAAAGAGGTTAATCTCTTCACTCCAGTGACATATTTTTCTGGTTTCTGACTGATATATGCAAACGATTATATTCTGATGATTTTGAATTATAAGAAAATGAAAGTAGTATAGTATTTTATGATTAAATATCATCAGAAGTTTTCAGCGGATATATATTTAATTTCTTCACCATCAAGCGATTTCACACTACGTAGGAAGGATACTTATTTTGGTAATGAGCGCGTTAATTTTCGATGTAGCATCCCCGTCAGTTTGACATTTTTCTTCCAAGCTCCGTAAAATAGTGTAACATTACCAGGTGTAATGTAATGGAGAGAAACGTGCAGTTATTCCACACTTGGAAATTTAAAACGTATTCGAACTATGAGGCATGCTAGTGTTGTTGGTTTAGCTAAGCGAACTGTGTTCCCCCAAACACTGATGAGAGTATTGGCGGATCAGTTAGTTTGCAAAGGTCGACGTTGTGAAGACGCTTATGGACAAAAGAAGATAGAACTTCCATTACGTCAACACCCACAGCTTTGGCTTGCATTTGTAACTCAATTTCTGTGCACAGATTGGCGATTTTTTTTTTTTTTTCATCAGTATGTTGGCGGATTCTGAGAAATGCCACTTAGGTAACAGGTATTACTTTTTCATTAACTTCACAAACATGTGCATGGGTCTGCTATATCTTTAATACTCTGAGATAACTCCTTCTGCTCACATCGGCTCTTTTTGCCTAGTTGTTTTCCTAATAATATGGTGGTGAATATTGATTAAAGCCACTTAAGTAACGCCAATTATTTTTCCGTAAGCTTTGGTGCGCAGAGTGACACTTTTTTGCTGTTTTCTGCATTATATTGGCGATTTTTTTTTTTTTTTTTTTGGGGGGGGTCGCATTAGTAACACTGCATTTCCATAATATTTCCAACAATTTGCGTAGATCCGCTGTTGTTTATATACCTTATATAACCCCTCTCTCTCTCTCTCTCTCTCTCTCTCTCTCTCTCTCTCTCTCCACAGCAGCAGAATCACACACAAGTAAGCAGTCCCTTTCACCTATACATACTGTGCATACATACGAGTATATTGCCACCGCTCTTGTTATGTGCAAAGTTGTATTTTATCGTAAGTGCCTAAAAAACAATTCTCTCCGGCTCTCTCCTATTTTAGTATATCCATTTTCTATTTCTGCTTTCCTCTTCGATGACAGTTAAATCAGACAAGTGTAATCAATCACTTCCATCCACACATATGTATATTTCCACTGTCCCTCTTTTCTTCCCTTGCGACAACAAAGCTCCTTAGAGCGACCGTCCCCTTCCAATATATTCTTTTGTGCATTAGATGCTCCACAGGCAGGATTGGATGAAGCAGAGAAAGATAGATTTTTGGATGATTTAATACATGTAGTGGGTGGTATGCGGGATGGTGAGATAGTGGTTTTGGGAGGGGACTTAAATGGTCATGCAGGTGAAGCAGCACAAGGTAATGAAGGAGTGCATGGGGGATGTGCGTATGGTCTAAGGAATGCAGAAGGGGAAAGGATACTGGAGTTTGGGGAGGCAACGGACATGATTGTGTGCAACACATATTTTAGGAAAAGAGACAGTAGGGTAATTTACATATGAGTCTGGTGGAAATAGCAGTCAGATAGATTATTTTCTGGTTAGGAGGGCCGATAGGAGTTTAGTGAGGGATGTTAAAGTTATAGGAAGTGAGGAGTGTGTGCAGCAGCACAAACTACTAATTTGTGATATGGTGCTTAAAGAACGAGTGATGAAAAAGAGGACTTATGTACCTAGGAGGAAAATATGGAAGCTGAAAAACCAAGTAGTAAGGGATGCCTTCTATAACGAGTTGAGGAGAGTGGTGGCTGAACAGGGAGCTGTAGACAGTGGCGTTAATGAACAGTACAGAGCCCTCAAGAACAATCTCTTGAGAGTTACTGATGAAACATGCGGTTGGACAAGAGGACCACCAAGACATAAAGTAACTTGGTGGTGGGATGAGCGTGTAGAAGCTGGAGTTAAGGAGAAAAGAAGGCTTTTCCGGGAATGGAAGAAGGGTGGTAGCAAAGAGGAATATTTGGCTGCCAAACTTAGGGCTAGAAGAGAGGTATACAGGACAAAGTCTGAGTCACAGAGACTTTTACTTGATAACCTAAATCATGGGGAAAGGAAAAATATGATATTTAGGGTGGCAGGTCAGGTGAAGAGGGATAATCGGGATATTATAGGTGAGCAGTGTTTGAAGAATGATGATGGAAGGGTTGTGGTGAACAGTGAGGATATTAAAGATGCATAGAGAGAGCATTATAACCGGTTGTTGAATGAGGAGTTTGACTGGGACAGAGAGGGTTTGGAGCCAGCAGATCCAGTGTCTGGCCCTTGGCCTTTGATTGATGCTGCTACTGTGAGTGAGGCAATAGGCAGGATGAAGGTGGGGAAGGCAGCAGGTGTGTCTGGGTTGACTGCCGAAATGTTGAAAGCCTCAGGCGATATAGGAGTGAAGTTAGTCACTGACCTGATAAGTAGGATTATTTATGAGTGTGTTGTCCCAGATTATTGGCTGAAGAGCGTAATTGTAAATGTGTATAAAGGGAAGGGTGATGCCCTGGAAAGAGGATACTATAGAGGTATAAAGCTTTTAGATCAGATAATGAAGGTAATGGAGAGAGTTTTAGAAGGTATGATTAGAGAAAGAGTGAATATTGATGAGATGCAGTTTGGGTTTATTTCAGGTAGGGGGACCACTGATGCCATATTCATTGTTCGACAGCTTCAGGAGAAATATATTGGTAGGAGAAAGGATTTTTATTTTGTTTTTGTTGATTTGGAAAAGGCCTTTGACAGAGTCCCTAGAGAGGTGGTGAAGTGGGCAATGAGAAAGCTTGGCTTGGAGGAGTGGTTGGTTAGGGTGGTTATGGCTATGTATGTGGGTGCTCACACCCAAGTAAGAGTGAATGGAGATTTGAATGATGGGTTTTCCGTGAATGTTGGTGTGCATCAGGGGTCAGTTTTAAGTCCAATGTTGTTTATCATGTGTTACGGAACAGAGAAAGATAACGTACACTTTAAGTGAGAATGCTAAAAATCACTACTGTCCCGTAAAGTTCCAGGTTCAAAACAAAAGAGTTAGGTAAAATTACAAGTTAAAGTTTAATGCACAAACTAACAACAAAACATTCAGAACTCATAAGGATAATGTAATGGCAAAAACAGGTTAAATATATGGTTAACTGCAATAGCCTCTATTAACACGAAATTAGCAAGGGTAAATTTATCTAAGTTAGCCCTGATAAAATGAGATACCAGATAATACTCAGTGAATGCCAGATAAATAATTACAGATACAAACTATTATCAAAAATGACTGACATAAAGAACCCCACACGAATTACAAAAACTTCACTAGGCCCACAAATTAAACTTATGCTATACAGTACAAGAAAAAATGCAACAACAGTTATACTCAAATTACACACAGCTGCTAGATGTTTGGAGATTTCTTGAGCACTCACAATAATAATATCTGTACAGGGGAGGACAGAGATGTGAACAAAATGAGGAGCAGATCTAAGTGGCAATGATGCAGAGACTGAGCTCATTATATAGGGGCCAGGAGAGCTTGATACAACTTGTAATGAGGACGCGCAAATGAAGCCATGGGGACAAAGAGATGACAATCCCGCAAAGTATAACAGAGATGTCGACTTACTCTACTATAACGGTAGAAGGGGGGGACTGAGGCAGAACACGCTCGTGATCAAACATGCAGCAACTGTGCGTTAAAATTACACAAAGGATGATGAAATCATAGGCTATGTAACACCTCCCCACAAAGAAAAAGAAATTTACAAAGGAAATTTCTTATTACTCTAAACAATCTGTCTAAAGTCTAGATAAGCAATCTGCAATAACATTTTCTTTCCCCTTGACATGTTGTATGTCTAATGAATACTCCTGAAGAAGTAGACTCCATCTTGCCAATCTCTGATTTTTATCTTTAAACTTACTAAGGAATTTCAGTGGGTTGTGATCGGTATAAATGACTATGGGGTCAAAACCAGAACACAAATAAAATGAAAACTGCTGTAAACCCAAAATCAAGGCCAAAAGCTCTTTCTCAATAGTTGAGTAGTTCTTTTGAGGTGGAGTGAACTTCTTACTGTAATAAGATACAGGATGTTCAATACCCTGATCATCCTCTTGCAGCAAAACAGCCCCAGCTCCTGTATCACTTGCATCAACAGCCATCTTAAAAGGCTTAGCAAAATTTGGAGTAGCGAGCACTGGCTGACTTAATAGAATAGCTTTAAGTTTGTTGAAAGAGGATTCACAGTTATCGGTCCAGACAAATTTAACTCCCTTTTTCAGTAGGTCTGTAAGTGGTGATACAAGAATAGAAAAGTTAAGAACAAATCTCCTGTAATAACCTACCATTCCCAAAAATCTTTGTAGCTCTTTCCTACTTTTAGGTCTGGGAAGATCACTTATAACCTGAACCTTAGCTCCTGGTGGTGCAACATGTCCATCACCAATTACATACCCAAGGTACTGAACTTTAGCTTGACCAAACTCACACTTTGATAAATTAGCTACAAGATTAGCATGAACTAAACGGTCAAGAAATTTACTGACATGGCATAGGTGATCTTTCCAGTTGTCACTGAAGATTAATACATCATCAATATAAACAACACACCCTGCCAAACCCTCTGTTACAACATTCATGAGCTTCTGAAATGTGGCTGGTGCATTCTTCATACCATACGGCATTACAGAACATGCAAAAGCCTTTCCTAGTGTTACAAAACATGAGATCTCCCTAGCACGTTCAGTCATAGGTACTTGCCAGTATCCCTTTAACAAATCAAACTTACTTATGTACCTAGCCTTTCCGATCTTGTCTATGCAATCTTCCACACGAGGGAGAGGGTAAGTGTCTGTTTTGGTTATCTGATTAACACGTCTGTAGTCGATGCAAAGCCTCTGTGACCCACCTGGCTTAGGGACTAGAGTGACAGGAGAACTCCACTCGCTCTGACAGGGCTCAATCATCTTGTGGTCCAACAGGTAGCCAAGCTCCTTCTGGATGAGAGGAACTTTCACTGGGTTCACACGGTAAGGAGGCAATTTAATTGGCTTTGCGTCTCCAACATCGACATCATGCATCAACACAGTGGTTCTTCCTGGAGTGGCACGGAACACTTGCGGGTACTCCTGCAGTAATGCCGAAAACTCCTGCCTTTCCTTGGGTGGTAGATGAGAAAGCTTAGTCTGGAGATCATTCATGATATCAGGATTCTTCCCCAAACTATCACTCAGGCTCATGCTGCATGGGAGAACTTCACTTGTAGACTCGGGTGGAACAGCTACAGTGCAGACTGGATTATTTTCGTCACGCCTGTGATATAACTTTAGCATGTTGATGTGACATAGTTGCTTGCTCTTTCTACGATCTGGTGTGGCGATGACATAGTTGACATCACTGAGTTTCTTCTCCACGAAATAAGGACCACTAAACTTGGCTTGAAGAGGTTGCCCATGAACTGGTAGCAGAATCAGAACCTGATCTCCTGGCTGAAAGTGGCGTAACCTGGACTTCTTGTCATACCAAGTCTTCATCTTCTCCTGAGCAGCTCCTAAATTCTCTCTCGCCAGCTGTAAAGCAGTGGACAGCCGTTCTTTGAACTTCATCACATACTCCAGCAGGTTGACGTCATCTTCCTCCGACAGCCAGCATTCCTTGAGTAGCTTAAGGGGTCCTCTTACTTCATGGCCAAACAGTAGTTCAAAGGGTGAGAAGCCCAGTGATTCATTTGGAGATTCTCTTGCGGCAAACACAACGAATGGAAGACCTTTATCCCAGTCTTTCTGATGTTCCAAACAGTATTTCTTGAGCATCGATTTGAGTGTTTGATGATATCTCTCTAACGCTCCTTGGGTCTGGGGATGGTAAGCTGAAGACGTGATCTGGGTGATGCCCAACTCTTTCAGAGACTGCTTGAAAACGTTTGACATGAAATTACTTCCCGGTCTGACTGTACCTCCTTGGGCAGACCAAACTTTGTGAAGAACCCTAGCATTTCCTTAACCACGTTCTTTGCTGAGATGTTTCTAAGTGGAATGGCTTCAGGATAACGAGTAGCCATGTCAATCATGGTCAACACATAAGAAAATCCTGAAGAAGTCTTAGGAAGAGGGCCCACAATATCCACCAACACACGGGTGAAAGGCGCCTCAAAAGGAGGAATGGGAACTAGAGGTGCAACCTTTTCGGTCTGATTACACTTCCCCACAACTTGACAGGTGTGACAAGACTTACAATACCAGGAAACATCCCTGAAGATACCTGGCCAGTAGAAGTGTTTCAAAATGCGTGCCACAGTCTTCCTCACTCCAAGGTGTCCTGCCAAACTGGA
This sequence comes from Coenobita brevimanus, assembly GCF_032717465.1. Taxonomy (NCBI): domain Eukaryota; kingdom Metazoa; phylum Arthropoda; class Malacostraca; order Decapoda; family Coenobitidae; genus Coenobita; species Coenobita brevimanus. Next base: position 39,368,984 of record NC_136991.1, read on the forward strand.
ATCATGAGCCACTCGAATGATATCCTGCCTACAAACACGAGGGATGACAACTTGATGTACAACCTCCCATTCACAGTCGACTGATGCTGTTGGGGGTCTCCACTTCCTCATAAGTACTCCTGACTTTACATAATAACAAGTAGAAGCACCAGCTGACTCTTCCTCACTGCAAGCAGAGTTAGCTAGACCTTTCAACTCAGGGTCAGCAACCTGCAACTCAACCAACTCTTGACGAGACAAATTATCAACACTACGGGGTACTGCCTCATCTGGTGAGTGGTCCAAATTAGCAAGAAAAGTGTCAGCTAGGATAACATCATCATCATCATTATCCTCTAAATCACCAGTAACTTTAGACTTAGCCCTAGTGACAGCACATGCAGGGAACACATCAGGGACATCACAATCCTGGGTCGCAGCCACTGGCTCACTAGACAACTGAGGAGCTGGACACACTTGACTTCCACCAATATCATTTCCAAGTAAGAAAGTTACACCTGACATTGGGAGTGTCTCAACCAACCCAACCATAACAGAACCATTAACAAAACCAGACTCTAAATTCACTTTGCACAGAGGAACAGAGAAGTAATTATTCCCTACACCTTGTAAGATTACAGTTTCATCAGAGGAATTAACATTAGAGCCTAGAACACTGGTCAGCATAAGGGATTGGCAAGCACCTGTATCACGATATATTTTAACTGATTTCCTGTCATTACTGTCCAGAGGACTGACAAAACCATCAGACAGGAAATTAGCACATGAACTCTTGAGAGTGTCACCCAAATTACTGCTCAAAAGAGGAGCTCCATCATGAGAATTTAAGTTACCCCTCAAAGCAGGTTCAGTTAACTCAGTTAAAGAATTCTGGGAACTCTCAAGAGTGGACACTAGACCAATTGACTGAATATTTAAAGACTCCTTTTTGTTCACATCGCGCTGTCTCCTGAAACATCTCTCCGTAGTATGACCAAGCTTACTACAATAAGTACATTTACTTTTCTGAAATCTAGAGGTGAAGCTGGTATTTACTTCCTGAGAAACATCATCTTTATTCTCTTTCCTGTTACCTGTACTCTGAGTAGAGGCAACGTACTTACTCTCAGCTTTCCCTTTTTCTCTAGAATATCTCTTGTGAGTGAGAACATACTCATCAGCTAAAACTGCAGCATCAGACAAATTATCTATTCTTTTCTCATCAAGATATAGGCTTACATCTTTACTAATACACCTTTTGAAATCCTCCAGCAAAATCATCTGCTTAAATTTGTCAAAATCAGAATCCACATTCTTAGAATTTAACCACTGCTCTAACAGATCTTCTTTGATTTTTGCATACTCAACATGGGATTGCTTATCTTGCTTATAAGTTGTCCTAAATTTTACTCTATAAGTTTCAGGAACAAGCTCATAGGCCTTAAGAATCAAGCTCTTAACTACATCATAATTATCAGACTGATCCTGAGGCAAAGATGCATAAGTTACTTGAGCTTTACCGGTGAGAACAGTTTGAAGGAGTACTGGCCAATACTCCTTAGGCCAATTAAAACCTGTAGCTACCCTCTCAAACAACTGAAAATACTTTGTTAAATCAGATTCATTAAAAGGAGGGACAAGTTTAACATTTTTAGCCACATCAAAATCATCAGAGCTAGATGATCCAGTTCCACCTTGTTTCATGCGATACTCATGGTCTGCCTGAATCCTGGCAAGTTCAACTTGTGCGTGAAATTCAGCCTCCTTAACACGAGCCTCCTGCAGGGCTAGCTGTAACTTAGCTAATTCAATCTGCGTTTGCTCATTTGGAGGAGTTACATTGAACAAGCTTTCATTAATCATGGCAACAATCTGATCTTTAGACTGATGAGAGCGAACAACAAATCCCAATTGTTGAGCAACAATCTTAAGTTCATTCTTTGTTCTATTTTCTATATCACACACTGTTTGCACATTTGACAAAAAATCTTTGGCTTCATCAAGTGTAGAAATAGTAGCCATCATGAATATATCACAGTCACAAAATATCAAACAATATCCTTATGATAATATCCTGAATATCCTGATATGAGGTCGCCAAATTTATGTTACGGAACAGAGAAAGATAACGTACACTTTAAGTGAGAATGCTAAAAATCACTACTGTCCCGTAAAGTTCCAGGTTCAAAACAAAAGAGTTAGGTAAAATTACAAGTTAAAGTTTAATGCACAAACTAACAACAAAACATTCAGAACTCATGAGGATAATGTAATGGCAAAAACAGGTTAAATATATGGTTAACTGCAATAGCCTCTATTAACACGAAATTAGCAAGGGTAAATTTATCTAAGTTAGCCCTGATAAAATGAGATACCAGATAATACTCAGTGAATGCCAGATAAATAATTACAGATACAAACTATTATCAAAAATGACTGACATAAAGAACCCCACACGAATTACAAAAACTTCACTAGGCCCACAAATTAAACTTATGCTATACAGTACAAGAAAAAATGCAACAACAGTTATACTCAAATTACACACAGCTGCTAGATGTTTGGAGATTTCTTGAGCACTCATAATAATAATATCTGTACAGGGGAGGACAGAGATGTGAACAAAATGAGGAGCAGATCTAAGTGGCAATGATGCAGAGACTGAGCTCATTATATAGGGGCCAGGAGAGCTTGATACAACTTGTAATGAGGACGCGCAAATGAAGCCATGGGGACAAAGAGATGACAATCCCGCAAAGTATAACAGAGATGTCGACTTACTCTACTATAACGGTAGAAGGGGGGGACTGAGGCAGAACACGCTCGTGATCAAACATGCAGCAACTGTGCGTTAAAATTACACAAAGGATGATGAAATCATAGGCTATGTAACACATGGTACTTGAAGCCTTTTCACATGACTTTAGAAACGGTCTCCCGTGGGAGTTGTTGTATGCTGATGATTTGGTGTTGATTGCAGAGAATGAAAGGGAGGCGGAGGAAAGGTTTAGGAAGTGGAGAGATGGTATGGGGCACAAGGGCTTAAGGGTAAATGCAGATAAAACAAGTGATGATATCTAGGGTTGATGGCGGTACTGTCAAAGAAGAGGGAGAGTGGCCATGTGCAGTTTGCCACAAGGGCGTGAGAAGTAATTCCATCTTGTGCGGTGTTTGTGATAAATGAGTGCATAAGAGATGTAGTGGTATCAGAGGTAGACTGCGAAATAATGCTGATTTTACGTGTACGGCGTGTCGGGGAGAGCAGGTGGAGATTGTCAGACGTGAAAGAATTGAACTTGCTGGTGAATCTCTTGAGTGTGTGGAAGAGTTTCGTTATTTGGGAGACATGTTGTGTGCTGGAGGTGGGGCTGGAGCTAGCTCTGTGGCTAGGGTGAGAAGTGGTCGGAAGAAGTTCAGGGAGATCTTGCCTCTCCTGACATTGAGAGGACTCTCCCTACGTGCTAAGGGGTCTTTGTATGCAGCATGTGTTAGGAGTGTAATGCTGTATGGTAGTGAGACCTGGGCAGTGAAGGAGGAGGATATTCGCCGGCTCAGACGTAAAGAAATGACAATGATTAGGTGGATGTGTAGTGCGTCCCTGCGTCCAAGGTCTGGGGGAGCTGGGTTCACGATGGAAGAGTTGAGAGGTAGGATGGGACTGGAGTGTATTGGTGCTGTGATGAGGAGAGGTTGATTGAGATGGTTTGGACATGTGGAGAGGATGGGGGATGATAATTGGTTGAGGAAGGTGAGAAGTGTTAATACTGGGGGTGGGGTTACGAGGGGTAGACCGAGAAAGACATGGGACGAGGTCATTAAGTGTGACCTGAGGGTTAAGGGACTGAACAGGGAGGCTGCAATGGATCGTGCACCATTAGGTGACCAAGGCCGACGCATGCAAGCATGTTGGAGCCTTTAAAAACGAAAACGAAAACGATTAGAGATCTGTGTGTGTGGAGGAACGGGGAGGGAGCGGCTGTGGCATAACTGTCTGTACCCTTCCCTTCCATCCCCACATTGTTGTATATTTCCACACTGCCCTTGTTCTGTCCTGCGGTGACACAGCCCCCTGAATCCACAGCCACCCCCCAGAACATTCTTTTGTTTGTTTGATGGGAGGCGGGGGGAGTTGTGACATGACTCTCTATACCCCAAAATACCCTGGGTGTCTGATTGCGGTAACACCGAGGCCTTGTTCAGTCACAGTGTTACAGTGTTCCCTTTAACTGGATCCTGGATTGGACAGGAGAGTGACACCTGCTTGCCACTAGATTGACTTTCATTCTCTTTTATTGTTATTATCTTGGTACTTTCGGATGATTTCATTCAGCTTCGAAGAAACTTTCCTTAATTTAAAATTTAAACATAGTCTTCATCACTTTTTCCAGTATGTGGTATCTTTTCTAAGTTCAATAATGTTGTCTGGAGGTAGCATGATGACACTTAAAACGACGTGATCGCAGCGGACTGGTTAACCTCTTCTCAGAGATGACCATTGTTTATATTTTATTCATGATAACTCCAAACTTTTTTTTTTCAAGAGAAACCTGATCAGGCCTGTTTCTAAGGGTGTGGCCACACTTGGTTCAAACGTGATCGACAAGAGGAAACAAGGCTCAGGGGTCCGTCCAACGTTTACACTTGGGTATTACAGTGGCTCTTAACCGGTGCTTCCGTTCATCTTGTCAATCACATGTTTCGGACAAGTGTGGCGGCACCCTAACACAGCCAGTTGACTATAACAGTTTGGAGGTAGCAAGAACATACTGTACCAAGAATGAACGTCATCGTCACTATATCTTCTTTCACCGTGTTGATGCTTACCCCATATTCATCTTTGGAGAGTTTTCAGACTGGAGGGAGTTGGCCTTCATTAACCTGTTTAGTATATGAAGCCTTTCCTGAGTCAATTGAAATCTCCTGGAAATAGCAAGGACCAACTAAAAACGATCACATTATGGTGAAGTGGTTACCCGTTCACTACAATGACGTAATTTTTTTTCTTACCTGGAAGAGTTCGATACAGCCTGCAGTAATATTACCCTAATTGGTTACGATCATAAGCTGAATAAACTCGCCTGGAACAGCAGAAATAAACTTCATACAATATTCTTGAGTTGAAGAGGTTACAGTCGCCTCAGCAGTACCGAGAATATGAAGAGAAAAACGATGTCCTAGTATGGAAATAGTCAGCCTCTTCACTACGATTAATTTCAGCATGGGAACGCACTCATAGTAATGAATGTATTAATGAACATTGTATCTGACACTTCCAGTTCGGAAGGTATATTCTGAGGAGAATAAAAATAGCGACAACTAGAGGGGCACTCAGTGGAGCGCCTGTCTCCGACATGGGCAACATAATCTCCAAACCACTCTTCATGATGGGTTAGGTTTGCTCATCACTGATTAGGGCTTTGCCAGAAGTGTTTTCCGGATCCAGAATCTGTAATACTATCCTTCTGAATCGATCCCCAAATTTAATCGATTGTTCCCTGGGACATGGGTCATCTACCCACCAAATTTGGTCCAAATCTCTCTTAGTTTTGAGTAATCTTGCTAACAGACAAACAAACAAACAAGCAGGGTTGAAAACATACTCTCCTTGTCGGAGAGAATAAAGAAAAAAAAAAGTACACAGGCTTAAGAAGATATTAACTACAATATGGGTGACGCGAATTTATATCATTGTTTTACATCCCCTTGAGTGGAGAGGAATTGGTGGGTTTTGTGTTGGTTAGCTATACTTCTTGTGGGGAAAAGAGTCAGTTTGATGATGATGGTGTAGGTTTCTTGTTGTTTATGCCTTAATTTCACGGTGACGTAAAATCAGATGATAGAATTTACATCAACATATGAAAACTTTGTACATTGTGAGGATAGTAGTTTGCAGTCCGAATTTGATCTTTCATTATACTGAAGAGAATCCAAGTCAGGCCTGAAATGTTATTGCTTTACAAGAAATTATACGTACAGGTATGTTGGTACTTGCATTACTTCTTCATTCCTTTTTTATTATTATTAATTTTTTTAATGTTTTGTGTTGTGTACGAGTATTACCTTCAGCTTCTCACTCTATTCTGTTTTTAGTCTTTTCATTGTTCCGAATCTGTCTTGTTGATTACTTCTCCTTTTCCCTTTTATTTTTCCACTCAGCATTCTTGTCCTGTTACCTTTTCGTTGCAAAGTGATATTTTTGTGCTCACTTTCCTCCACCGTCTGTATTCGTCGACTATATTCCGTTGCCTTTCCCGTTACCAGACATCTTTCTTTCTGTAAGTTCCTGGTTATTCATTGCCTTTTCTTTCCGTGCCACGATGCTGTCACCGAATACCATCTCGCTTTTACCTTCCCTTTACGTTAGTACTTTCTCGTTCTGTGTGACACTTCAATACATCTTTTTTCAATAACTTGGCCTAAAATTGTCATGTCTCCATCTTGAATGCTGAGTTAAAGCAGTAGATTAACGCTTGGATGTACTGCAAGTCACAAAAAAGTGCTGTGGGAGAGAATTAGAGCCGGAATAATAACTTTTCCTGCCACTGACCTACGTGAAATAAGCTACAAAGGACGAAAATCTTTCCCAAGTTAAGGTAAAAGAACAAAAGTACTGATTACCTTCTCGCTCTGTTACCCGTCCATTGCTAAATACCTTCTTTTCAGTACTACATTCCTAATAGTATTTATTTTCTCATTAAGTTAGCTGCACGGTGTGCTACTTTTGTGTTACTCGTTGTTACTTTCCTTTGCTAAATACCGTACCTTCTCATTCTGCTACCCTCCTGTTTCTAAATATCTTCCCCTTCTCTTACCTTCCCGTTTCCAAATACTTTCTCGTTATCTTACATCCTCGTTACTGATACTCGCCCATTTTAGTGTTTTCATGTCAATTAATGCCTTTCCAATTGTTTTATATCCGGTATCATTTCTCCTCTCCCCCTGTCACTGGTACGCTCCTCTTGATAACGCCTTTTCCGTTCGTTGCTACTTCTTTCTCTTACCTTCTCGAATCCAGGTATGTCTTCGTTTATATATATATATATATATATATATATATATATATATATATATATATATATATATAGCTTCTCCTTCTGGTATATATTTGTCGTTTCTCGTTGCCTTCGGGTTACTGACTCTCTCTCTCTCTCTCTCTCTCTCTTTTCCTTTGTTATGTTGATGATTTTGCCTATGTGATGGAGCCGCAAAATCAGAGACTGAAAGGAAAACTGACCCATTTTCCCTGATAGCAATTTTACACATTTAACTTCCCTTTTAGTGTTTTTTTTTTTTTTTTATCCTACTTATCCAGTTATGATACTGGGAATAGTGTAAGGAAGATGGCAATGTTGTGTCTCTGTTTTTCCTCCTGGCTTCAGTTGTATTTATTGAGGGGAGAGGGGAGTATTCCTGCATTGCCATCCTTGTTTTTCAGCCACATAATAGTTACATTACGTTACTTTAGTTGTATCCTGCCTTATAACAAACAGTCGGGAAAGGACCGATCGGGCAGCTGGGGTTTGCTTTTCTTTGTATGATGATACTGAAGATGATGATAATGATGATAATGATTTTTCTTCACCCAGCTTTGCGCGTCCTCCTAATTTGGGTGTCTTATTTCAAAATTTTTACCTACAAGGACCTCTAAATTACCTCGGGTATAATTAAGTTGTTACAAACTTTCTAAAAAAAAGTTGGGTAACTTTTAGCGACAATATTTAAAGATTATATTTGGGGGAGGGACGGTCAAGAGAGGAGGAGGGACGGGGCATGAGGGAAGGTAACAGGGGTAATGACATTATGCCCTTTTTTTCTTTTTTTTTCAGTCTACAGGCGAATTTGCTTAACTTCGGAGAGATATTTTGGGCTTGAGGTGTTAGTTACATCCTTCATTACCTTCATCGCCAGCAATGTATTCTATCCCATGCACTCACTCCTACAACTTATCCTGGTTACCCGACGCTAGGCAGTGAAAGCAAGGTATATCATTCTTCTCCTTCTTCTTCTTCTTCTTCCATCCATCAATCCATCCATCCATCATCCAATCCTACGTTGCCCCACGAGGAGCGTAGGAGCCCAGGGCTAGGCTAGTTGGTACTGACATTTAAGATGAGCGTGACCAGCCTCACTCATCCCTGAGTGGCATTACTTAAGCATTAAACCCCAACCACCCCTTGGATAAAAACCTTCACCGGCTGAATCCGATGGGAGTGCCGTAATTACCCACTAAACCACCAAGCGCCAAAATTTGGATATATGGTTACCACCCAGCGCAGTAAATGGTTTCCTGGTGTACAGGAAACCATTTGGCATGTCACTTAGTGTAGAGTCACCCACAGGCAAAAGTAAGAGGAAAGAATGAAGGAAAGAAAGACAGAAGAGGGAGTGTACAGTCACCCGTAGGCAGAAGGACGAGGAAAGAATGAAGGAAAGAAAGACAGAAGAGGATAGCAGGAAAGAAGGATGGAGGAGAAGATTATGTTATTATTATTATTATTATCATGACTAAAGAACCAGATGATCATTAAAAAAAATTATACTTTTAGAGAAATCTGAATTTAAGAGAGCCAGAGTCAATACATGTTCATTTCGAGATGCCAGGACACATTGTGCTTGTTAAATGGCCAGTGATCAATGGCAGAGAGAACTACTGACTGTGAATGAAAGTTTCAGAAGTGACCTGTTGCAGCCATGAAGGACAGAGAGTGCCAGATAAATCATACATTGGAGAGCTGGACAGAACAGGGGTGAGAGGGTGCTGTTGACCGGGAATGATAAAACGGATCAGTCGATGTCCATTGGCTTTGTTGGTTAGGAAAGCGGAAGCATACATGACTACCTGTATTCCACAGTAATTTTTAATGTGCCACATACTTATTGCTCACACGTCCATGTCCAACCCAGCCTTCATGAACCTTGTCAGAACGGTGACTTTATTGTTGCTAGTTCCAGTCTTTTTTTAAGCTTAGGAGAACTCCCTAGATGGGAAGGGGTTCAGGAAGATTTTACATAACCCGTCTACTTTCAAAAAATTCTTTCGAGACAAATAAAATCGTCAGGAGATACTCAAATAAAGTAAAAAGGACGGTCCTCGTGTGAAGGGTTTTAGGGGATTGTCGAAGTGCATTAGTTTTTCATGATGCCAACTTTTTTTTATTCCACGTGTCGTGATTCAACCCTGCCGTCATTAAGCCTGGTAATTACAGGATGGACAGCAGCTCAATTGATGCGCCTCAACTCTTGCTGCAAATTAAAGTCAGGTGACAAGGAAGGCGAGGATAATCGAGTGGGACTCATTAACAGCATTTTTTTTTCTTTTTTTTTTTCACCCCGACGGTCGGCTTGCTAGCACTCTGAAAGCAAAGGTAAACTTAATTCGTAAGGTTATAATCGGCTAATTGGTATTCACGACAGAATTCATTAGACCGGAGTGAAAGACGAAACTGATTAATTAAGACCTCCAGGCCCTTCAAAACATCCCTCTCTCTCTCTCTCTCTCTCTCTGGGACTAAAAACCTCCTGTGTTGATGTTAGGTACAGTGTAGGAAAGACGTATCTTGGTGTTACTAAATGGGGAGTGATTCTGATGACAGTGATGCGTAGGAAATAAATAGACTTCAACCATGACCATCCTTGAGATTATATATATATATATATATATATATATATATATATATATATATATATATATATATATATATATATATATATATATTAGTACCAGTAACATGTGTACTTTAAAAGATCTTACCATGTAGGATGAGAAGTGACGTGACTTTCTCAGTCACATTCACTTATTCCTAGGAATCAGCTGTTCTGTTCTATTGTTTCATTCATTCTGCATTTAGACGTTTTCATTAAACATAGCACCGGCATCTTTTATTGAAGGGATTAATAATGGCTGTCTAACTAACACTGTTCGAAAACTCTGTCCGAAGCTGAATGAAACAGTGTCTTGTTAACAGGATTTTATGACGACCTCGGGTTGAATGGATTCAGCTTTCCGCAAACGACAGAGATAGTATGAGACGGTCACTCTACTCTTTCTTGCAGACATAGTTACCCTTCCGCCTCTCACAGCGCCTGAGTGTGAATGGGCTGTGAAGCCTGAGTGTTGCCAGTCCCCCTGCGTGAAGTCGCAAGTTAGGCTTCATTGTATGAACTTCATGTGGACATCCCTCTCAGTTACCCCGACACGCCCTTACTACCTCAGACACTCAACACCATCACCTAACTTTATATATATATATATATATATATATATATATATATATATATATATATATATATATATATATATATATATAGTGGAAATGAGTTATTTAAGAAAAGCCTGTGGAGTCACATGGAGAGAGAGGCCGACAAATGAGGATATAACGGAGCGTTGTGGTGTGGATGTGGATGTGAAAGGAAGCGTTAGGAGGAACACACACTGAGGTGGTTTGGCCATGTGGAGAGGATGGAGGATGAGAGACTGACGAGGAGAGTGTATGTGAGTGAGGTGGTGGGGGGAGAGGGAGGGGGAGGCCGAGGATGAGATGGAGGGATGGAGTGGAGAGAGAGAGAGAATCTCTCTCTCTCTCTCTCTCTCTCTCTCTCTCTCTATCGTTTCGTTTCGCTTTTGAAGGCTCCAACCTGATTCCATGCGTCGGCCTTGGTCACCTAATGGCGGCTCTCTATGCTGCATGATCTGTGGCAGCCTCCCTCTTCAGTCCCTTAACCCTGAGGTCACAGTTAATGACCTCGTCCCACGTCTTTCCCGGTCTACCCCTCGCAACCTCACCCCCAGTATTAACGATTCTCAATTTCTGCACCCAATTATCATCCCCCATCCTCTCCAGATGCCCAAACCATCTCAGTCTACCTCTCCTCATCACAACACCAATACACTCCAGTCCCGTCCCACCTCTTAACTCTTCCATCGTAAACCCAGCCCCCCCAGGCCTTGCACGCAGGGGCGCATTGCGCATCCAAGTAGCATCCACCTAATTATTGTCATTTCTGTACGTTTGGGCCTGCGAATATCCTCTTCCTTACTGCCCATGCAGTATTACCGGTACACTCCTAACACATGCTGCATACAAAGACCCCTTAGCACGTAGGGAGAGTCCTCTCAATGTCAGGAGAGGCAACAGCTCCCTGAACTTCTTCCAACCACTTCTCATCCTAGCCACAGAGCTAGCTCCAGCCCCACCTCCAGCACATACCTAACATGACTCCCAAACAAAAAAAAAAACTTCCACACACTCAAGAGACTCACCAGCAAGTTCAGTCCTTTTACGCCTGACAATCTCCACCTGCTCTCCCCAGAACGCCGCACATATAAAATCAGCATTATCTCTCAGTCTTCCTCTGATACCACTACATCTCTTGTGCACCCACTTATCACAAACACTGCGCAAGATGGAATTACTTCCCACGCCCTTGTGGCAAATTGCACATGGCCACACGCCCTCTTCTTTGACAGTACCGCCACCAACCCTATATATATATATATATATATATATATATATATATATATATATATATACGGTATGTAGAATCTTAAATGTCATGACCAACTTGCCTAGACTCGGACTCCTACGCTCTTCATGGGGCAACAGTAGATCAGATAATGAATGAATGAATTATATATATATATATATATATATATATATATATATATATATATATATATATATATATATATATATATATATATATATATATATAGTTACGGAACAGAGAAAGATAATGTACACTTTAAGTGAGAATACTAAAAATCACTACTGTCCCGTTAAGTTCCAGGTTCAAAACAAAAGAGTTAGGTAAAATTACAAGTTAAAGTTTAATGCTCAAACTAACAACAAAACATTCAGGACTCATAAGGATAATGTAATGGCAAAAACAGGTTAAATATATGGTTAACTGCAATAGCCTCTATTAACACGAAATTAGCAAGAGTAAATTTATCTAAGTCAGCCCTGTTAAAATGTGATACCAGATAATACTCAGTGAATGCCAGATATATTATTACAGATACAAAATTTATTAATAATGGCTGACAACAAGAACCTTTACACAAATTACAAAAACCTTACTAGGCCTATGAATCAACCTTACGCTACACAGTACAAGAAAAAATGCAATAACAGTTATACTCAAATTACACAGCTGCTAGATGGTTGGAGACTTCCTGAGCACTCACAATAACAACTGTACAGGGGAGGACAGAGATGTGAACAAAATGAGGAGCAGATCTAAGTGGCAATAATGCAGAGACTGAGCTCATTATATAGGGGCCGGCAGAGCTTGATACAACTTGTAAGAAGGACGCGCAAATGAAGCCATGGGGATAAAGAGTTGACAATCCCACTCTGAACAACAGAAAGGACGACTTTACTATAACGGTAGAAGGGGGGGACTGAGGCAGAACACGCTCGTGATCAAACATGCAGCATACTGTGCGTTAAAATTACACAAAGGATGATGAAATCATAGGCTATGTAACAATATATATATATATACATATATATATATATATATACATATATATATATATATATATATATATATATATATATATATATATATATATATACACAACACAATTAAAAGCGAAAGATCAGTTACGAAAATCAGATATGCAAATGTCACTCTTAAGGACAGCAAAAATATACGCTTGGCCACACTGCATCAAACAAACTGGACGTCACTGGCAGGACTGGATATAGAGTAAAGGTGACATTTGCAGAACTGACCAGTGGTGTACATCAAAGACTGGCAGTATCAGCAAACTCGTGCATTAGAGGGCAGGACTGGAAATGGACGATAGTGTGTGAATAAGTGCTGCTATATGCCGAAGGAGAGAGGCGTGCGAGTGTTAATACAGGACTAACACAGTTTGTAAACTCCATCATCTAATACAGTTTAACGAAAAAAGTATTCATGTTTAAAGAAGTATTGAGGTATATAAACTCGACGATATTCCTAGCCCGTGGTTCGTACGTGACAATTTCCTAATCGAATTTGTGAAAGCATCGTGAATTTTACCTGCACATCTCCTTTTTGTGTTTTTCCCCCGCTGCGTTTTGTCAGTGTCGTGTGTGTTTTTATTTTCACCCCACTTTTATTTCACTCTAACTTTACTGTATTTTTTTTTTACCCTCGTATGTCACTGTATTCTTTCACACGAGTCTTGACTTTTTAGTTTATACTTTCGGTGTGGTCTTTCTTGCCATTCTTTCCAAGCTTTTATTTTATTCTTTGCTTTCACTACAGATATTATTTTCGTCCGGCTCTAGTATTTTACTTAATGCATTCGTTTTTATCTTTGCTATCTCTGACAGCACTATATTAATCTTCATCATCACTTAATATTAAAATTTTACTGAGTGTATCTCTTTTGGTTTATATTTTAATCAAAATTTTCACTGTGAACTTTGGAGCCTCCGATGGTCGATTCAGTAGTGTGTAATCTTACCAATCCTTCATCATTTCATCTCTACTTTAGGGCGGACATTTTAGCGGGTGCAGTAATGTCTTTTCAAGTGTACTTATATGTTGGCATCCTGTCGAAGTTCTGTACATGGGATATACAGGCATAAACAAACGCAGCCAGTATAACCAGCTTGCTGCTGTACATGCACTACTCGTCCTACGCTTAGAAGCATCTCACACATATAGTCGTGCTTGAAGCAATGAATGGAGGCAGGTCACCAGGCCAGTGACAAGGTGATGTGTTTCGGCCTTGCGGATCAGTTTTCTTTCAGGACCCGTAAACAGGACTTAAGCAGCCCGCCCATGCCTGGCTACAGTACATACATAATTGCATACATTCATACATGGTATATACCTCTCTCTCTCTCTCTCTCTCTCTCTCTCTCTCTCTCTCTCTCTCTCTCTCTCTCTCTCTATATATATATATATATATATATATATATATATATATATATATATATATATATGTATATATATATATATATATATTATATATATATATATATATATATATATATATATATATATATATATATATATATATATATATATATATGTATATATATATAGTAATTGTTTAAAACATTCTTTTCATTCTTTCATGTCGTCTTATAAAGATTGTTTTATAATTTACCCAGTATTTCACATTAAGCATTCATTTAATTCTTTGCCTTGCCCGTATAATTTATCTTCTCTAGTGTTTTTGTTTTGACATAAAGTTCTGTCACTGTTATTAATTTCACATCATTAGTTTTATGTATCACGCAGTTTGTCATTTTAAGCTTTCATTTCATTCTTTTCGTTTTCTACATATTTTTGTGTATCTGATGTTTCATTTTAAACAGTCAGTTATCCATTTGCCCCCATTTTTATTTCATCGTATTTCTGTGCACCTGTGTCCTTTTGCAGTTCTGTTATTTCATTTATCTGCTTTTACTGAATACTGTATTTTCGTCTAGTCGTAGTGTTGTATTTTAGCCTTGCATTTCATTCTTTGCTATCACTTTCACATTTCTGTATATATTTGGTACCCTTGTCTATGTTAATTCATTAACTTCATTCTTTATCATCACTTTATGCTTTCTCCTCACTCTACTGTTTACTTAGAGCTGTTCACTTCTATTTTTGCTATTGGTCACTTTTCAGTATACGGTACTGTATTTGTTTTACACTAGCCTTTTGAGCCTCCGGCGATCGGATGGTATCATATGTCTACTAGTTCTCCGAATCAAAACTTGATTCAGTCCCACCAGGGGGCAGACATTTAAGAGGGTTCAGTAGAATGGCTTTTCATGTAAATTCACATGGTCACACCCTCATCGAAGTTCCCTCGAAGACACAAACTCATCCACTCACATAGCCGCTATAGCATAGTTTCCTCGTGCACTTTCTCATCGTACACTTCAAAAGCCTTCCAGGAGACAGTGAGGTGAACCTTGCAGTAGGGTATATACAAGATTATTTTTGCTGTTTCTAGTCCTCCTGGGTGTCCTAATGAAGAATCTGACGGATGCCACTCTGGCACCCTTGGGCATTTGTTTTTATTAACAGAAATTCAAAATGGCGGCCGGACCATATTTATCACTGTGGTACTGTGCAGAAGATCAAGAGGATACCTGCTTTAAATACTATGTACAAGCTGTCACTGCTATTATAATAACGTCTATGAGTTTTATTTAACATCATACACATTCATCATGACAATACATGGACATAGTATGGGCAAAAAGCTACCAAAAGGTATAAAAATAGCATATAACAGCAACAAAATATACGATGCCAGCAGTGACTTCACCACAATATGTAAGCTTTAAACATTTACATCCATTGCTCAAAACAGAGATCTATTCATCCAGATCATCCTCACTGTCTGATTCAAGAGGATCATCGAACATCTGCTTAACTGTATGTTCATTGTTGCACTTGTCCTCTGTTTGGCAGCTGCAGAATGTGGTGCAAGACATCTTTGCACTCTTACAGCTGCACTGCTTACGACTACATGGTGTGCTGCTTGTGCATCCACATGCGATAACTTTCATCAGGTCTGAAGGTGCTGCAGGCCTATACATTGTTACTGGATAGGGGTCCCCATCTCTGTTATGCCACCCATAGTCTTCTGCATTCACATCTGGGGGTTGCTGCTCATCAGCAGCTTTCCACAACATTGCCTGAAGGTGAGCTCGCTTCATGTGGTGAGTGAGTGCCTAGTCTTTTTGGCGGAAGAGAGTGGAGATTGGAGCATTTTTCTCTCTTTGTGGTGAAGAGCATGTGGCGAACTTCAGCCATGGTTGTGCAGATCTTGGCACCATACAAGAGGCAAAACAGACGACGACCAGTCTCCATCAAGACTTCTTCAGAAGTGTTTGGTTGACCCACTGGAGTAAGATCAAGGTTGTCATGCTTCATCATGACATTAATGGCAGATACTTTGCCTTTCCCAAAGGGGTATGAGACTGTGTCACACCCGGTAATCACATGCAAGGGCAAAAGCTGCAAGCTTTTATTTCCAAGCTTTCTAGCTGTAGCCGTTATATCGGTAACTGTTCCATCAAATTTCCTCAATGTGACCTCCTGGGAGAGGTCCTCACTCAGTACCTGAATGTATTCCCTGTTTTCCTCTCTTGCCAAAAGAAGAGTGTAGCTGATGATGTTGATATCGGCTTCTTCATGTCCAAATTCTTCATCCTCCTGACCAATCATCTTCACATTCACATCATCATCATCATGTGCTGAACAAAGCAGGCCAATGAGTTGCTTTTTTCTTCATGAGCACATTCCTAGCTGGCAGAGGAGTGGTCATTGTCATTTTGATGTCAGGGGGCAGAGCTCCAGATGTACGTCTCTCACGTTCATGGGACTTAATGGATCCCTCCTGGTACCGGTCAAAGATAACATACACCTCATGACTTTGAGATACTGATTTGCTGAAGTTAGCTACCAGCTGTTCCATTGTTGCATTCTTTGGCCAGGAGACGTGGTACAGCACTGCATTACCATCAATGATTTCAACCTCGGGCTGAATGGTTGAATGCTTCAATACTGCAAAATTGCTGACAAGAGAGGATTTGTTGCCTTTCCTCATATCACCATATTCATCGAACAGACTGAATGGGATGGGTGCCAGTTCATAACTGAGGACATCCTTTAAGTCAAGGCCCATGTGAGCACTTGTCACGAACATTCTTGCATACAACCTTTCTGTGTCATACACTGTCTTGTCTCCGACTCTGACTCCTTTCTTCACTGTCTCCATAGTGACCACCTCTTTTTTCACTGGTTCATAGAAACCTCCAGGTAATTTGCCTAGAAACCTGGCAGCCATATTTTGCCCAATTGCAACAGCATTCTGGACATTGACCTTGCTGTCTGCAGTGCACCCATTGACAATGTTCACAAGCGTTTCATTTGAGGATTTCAGAGATTGGAAGCATTTCTGTAGTTCAGTCCGTATTTTCCGTCTGTCCATTGCATCGAGCTCAACCTTTTGTGATCCTTCCTCCTTATGCCTTTTCTTTGACTCTTTCCCTTCCACACTGATGCTATCTTCATCCTTGAACATTGTATCCATAGACAGAGAAACCGTGTTGCAGACACCATATGAAAGGCTCCATCGTGCCACCTGATCTGGCGAGAGGGTGATACCAGCAAGTCCACCTCTTGCTTTTCCATACCGGATGTATGTCTGTTCCCCGAATTGATCTGAAAACACAGCATTCCACGGTCCTTCTTCATGGCGGCAGACATGCTTCCCTCTTAGGAACACATCTTCAGTTACTTAATTTCAAGAAGATGAAACTGGGAGCCGTGTCTGAATATTACAACGGCTGACCAAATCGCTTATAAAGGAGGGGGTACTTATTTGCCCCTATAACAAATTTTGCCCAAGGGTGCCAGAGTGGCATCCGTCGTATTCTTGTTCAGGACATGTGGGAGAGCAATAAACAACCAAAAAAACTTGTATATACCCTAAAGCAAGGTTCAGCTGAAAAACCCCACCCGTCTCCTGGACTTCCAGTGACAGAGTGGTGTTCCCTGCCGATCATTTGCCCATCAGGACCTGATCGTGTATAGCACAGCTGTGCCCATTGTCAGGCGTTTTTGGGCCGGCCCTTATAATGCTGTTCATACATACCCGAGTCTTTTACTTTGATTATTTCGTTTTCTATTTCATTCCATAACTTCATTTACTTCGTGTGTGTCATTTTATACATTCATTTCATTCTCATACAGCATTCTCTGCCTTCACGTTGTTATCAACCTAGACTTGGATTAAATTTTTATTTTGCTATTACATCATTCTTTGCTTTCACTCCATTCTCTGCTTTCACTCCATTCTTTGCATTCACTTCATCCTCTGTACTCGCTTGATTCTTTGCTTTCACATCATTCTTTGCTTTCTCTTAATTCTGTTTTCACTTCATTCTACCTTCACGAGTATATTTTTGCCTTGCGCTTTTTTCCATTGGTGCATTCACTTCCACACGCTTACAGTTATCCATTCATTTGATAGTTCTCTCATGCTTCCGTTTTCCATGCTTTCACTTCTCACACTTTCCCTCCTAAAGTATTCCGTCATATAATATCTGTTATGCTTTCGCTTTTACTTCCCGTCCCTCCACTTCTTAGACTTTCTGTAATCTTTTTACTTTAAATTTCACTTCTAATGTGGCTTATAATATGTTCACTTATAACGGCGTTTTTAATACTTTCACCTCTAATGCATCCACATCTTACCCTTTTATTTCTAGTACTCCCACTTATAGTTTTCCTTCATTTACTTTCACGCCATATGTTTTGACGTTTTTACTTCCACGTCGCATATTTTTTTTACTTTATATACTTTCATCAATTACATTTTAATTTCTTATACTATTACTTTAATCTACTTTCACGTCGTATGCTGTATATACATTTACTTCAAACATGTTATTTCATATATATACTTTTACTAACACCTTTTTCGTTTCACATCATATATTTTTTACTTATGTACTTTAATTTCATGCATTTTCATTTCTTATACGAGTACTTTTAGCTCTCTTTTTTTTTCTTTTCTTTTTATTTCATTTGTCTGTCGACTCACTATTTTCACGTGTTCCTTCACTTTGTACACTTACTTTACAATTTGTTTTGTAATTCGACTTTCACTTATACTGCTACTTCCTACTCTTTCACTTTTACGCACGTTTTAATTCATTCTTTCCTCTGGGAGTAAAGTATCGACCTACTACCAAACAGCTTTCATTTTTCTGTACTTCACCCTTTGTGTTTATTTTATTGCCTTCACTTCGTTCTGTGATTATATTTCACTTCTTCCACTTCAGTTTTTTATTACACTTCTTTGCAGCCACTTCATTATTTGCCTTCACGTCACTGACCACTTCCTGATTTGCCTTCACTTCACTGACTTCACTTCGTTATTTGCCTATACGTCATTGTCGTCACTTCGTTCTTTGCCTGTAACTCACTGTCTTCACTTCCTTCTTTGCCTATAATTCGCTGTCTTCATTACATTCCTTGCTTTTACTTTAGTGTTTTCACCTCATTCCTTTTTTTTCTTTTATTCTACTGTTTTTCTTTGTTTTGCTTTACTGCTTTCACTTAATTATTTTTCTCCCTTCACTGCCTTCACTTCTTATTTTGTTTTACGTCACTGCTTTTACGCCTTTCTTTGTTTCACTGAATTCACATCATTGCTATAACTTCACTTATTTATCTTTAGTCTTTGCTTTAACTTCTTTGCATTCCAGTTCATTCTTTACTTTCATTTCACTGCTTTCATTTCAGTCTTTGCTTTAACTTCACTGATTAATTTCATTATTTGTATTTGCATCACTGCTTTCACATCATGGGATAAGGAGGGAATGGGGGTGAGGGGTATTTGTAAAACTGGGCAGCACTGCAACGCTCATCAGCTTGACGTTTTCTTTTAACATAATGTCTGCGTCTTCCTATTAATTATAACACCCATGTACAAAAACGCTTGGAAATTACTCTATCTGTATGGTTCGATTTGTCTGTCATTTTGTTTTTCTAGCGAGATTTATATATAATTCCGCTTAGGCTACATAATGAACAATCGCGGGGATTTCACACATCCTTGTCTCGTTCAAGTACTGGATGGTAATCCATACTTTCAGACATCTATCTAGTCCTGTACTGTTCATGGTTTGTTACCATTATGAAAAGTTTGTACGGCATTAAAGCAGTTTCTCTTCCACACCATACATACGTGACACCATCTATAGCATCTCCTTCTTCACCTTTGCATTTTACCATAAATATCCTGGTCCTTCTCACAGGTTTTCACCACTGTCTGTCTTAATGCAAGTATTTGATTTAAACATCGCTTGCCAATCAGGAAGTCACCGTCTTCGTCGCTTACCAGATTTTGTGATACTTTTTTTATTATCTTACCTTATCAGTCACTCTTCTGTACACCCTTATCCACAACACACAACATGCTGTTATAAAAATAACTGTGATGCAGACATGGATATATGTACTGAAATACAATAATATTGTCATAGACTTCACCTGTACAACATAGCATAGCTCTGCTCAACCTGGCTCTTCTGTATATTACCCACAAACAATTCGTTACAACCCTTCCAGTATGTTTTATCATTTCTAGATGTAGCCTACCTCGTTCACCCCTGTTACTTCGTACCTGTTTATTCTTCAGCCATTTCAGGTATTCTTTATTTCTTTACACGTGAATTTTTGGTGCATCACTGTCACATTTATTCCATGTGAGTCACGCAGTTCGGTCATTCCTTCAACACTTTTTTCAAAACTTTTTCCAGCTGTTCCTTATTTTCTGTGTATTCTTCTATATTCATCTTTCACAGTGACCAACTTATTGTTTTGGCGTCAATGTTCTAAACTGTTTTCCCCGTTAATTATGGCAGTGCGAAAGTGGAACTCATGTGTAAAAATACTTCTGTTATTTTAGTCTACTTTCTGTGTCAGTGTCAAAAGTAACCCAAGCAAAAGTAATGTTGTTGACGTTAGTGTTGCAAAGACAAAGTCACTTTTAAGATGGTATTGTGTTTCAATGAGGTGTGATCTGTGTGGTCTATTGTACCAGGTTAATGAGGGACTGGGGGGCAATTGTCTTGTCTTGTGAGGCCACCAGGGTGTTCACGTGGGATATACAGGCTCCCAACACCTCTGCATTACAGTCTATTGCTGCCTATGCCGCGTTACCTCCTTCACTGCCTGGATGTACCATATACGATATTTTTTATTGTGTCTGGTTATCACACTGCAATAGTAGTAGTAGTAGTAGTAGTAGTAGTTGTAGTAGCAGTAGTAGTAGTAGTCGTTCAGCTTCATTTCATAACTCCGGTTAAAAAAAAAAAAAGAAAAAATCCGTACATTACACGAAAAAAAAAAAAAAAGCTGAAATGGTTTGAATAAACGAATGTACGAAGAAAGTTTTTTTTTTTTTTTTAATCACTGCACAACCCCATAAAAGCAAATTAAAGCAATAAAATGATAACAATGATAAAATTCAATATACAGGATATCGCTAGGAGTCGTATGTCCTAATGTAAAATACGTTGTACATAAAACAAAAGTTAAAACTACTAAATCCATCTGCTCAGGTTTTAAAGTTTGGCCAAAAATGTAAATACATATACGTATCCTTTCAAATATATACGTATACATGTATTCACTTACATACACATGTATAGATTGTATACATACATATACCTACACACATCCATCACGTAGATACATATCAATAATAAAAAATATTAAAACTGGAAGTACACTGTATATATACAGAGAATTCATATGTTTAAGTACACCTGGGTTCTCAGATTATCACAGTGAACATCTTTGAATAAATTAAAAACATGAGACAAAATATTCATCTTTTAAAACTTGGATATTACACATAAAAAGTGAATTATAAGAGTTAAGAATCCTTTTCAGTGCCCTTGACTGCACTAGAGCTATATGGTGCTTCAGGAGCAAGTGATTTCACTGATTAGCAGTAATGTGGCTGCTAGCAAAGATGGGAACTACACACTTACGTTTCAGAGCATTATTTTAGGCAGCATTAAAAGTTTTGACGTTAAAACTAAAAATTTCGTTCGAATATCATAACGAAGTCCATATTGAGAGAAACAAAATGAATTAACGAGAAAGCGCTCAAAGAGCGCATGCCTCCATCAATGCCATTGCCATTAAAATGGATCCGGATCCGTGGATATAGAATCTAGATTCGTGGATATAGGATCCGGATCCGTCCCAAAACTTAATCATTTCTTTGTTGATCCATAGCCATCTATCCAAAAAATTTATCGAAGTTCATTGAGAACTTTTAGAGATATTGTGCGGGATACTCCGGATCCGGGTCTGGATCCGCCCCAAAATTTAATCATTTCTTCCTGGGCCCTTGGACGACTCTTCCACAAAAATTCATCAAAATCCCGGATCCGGATTTGTGGATATATGATCCGGATCCGTCTCAGAATTTAATAAATTCTTTCTTGGTCCGTGGCTCACATTTCCACAAAATTTCATTGAAATTCATTGAAAACTTTTGGAGATATTGTGCGGGATACTCCGGATCGGGATCCGGCCCAAATTTTATCATTTCTTCCTTATTAAATATGTTTATCACACTGTGTTGAAGACTAAGGTTGCTGAGTTCATAATAATGTCCCAAGACTTATCACATGATTTTAGGTACCGTGGCTTCATTCTATGGTGTTGTTTTACGTTATGGAAACACTTGAAATATGCCGACTTTTAAACTTAGTCTTTCATCCCATTTGCATGAAATGTTAGAATTACGCCTCCCTTGAGCCCGCAATTCAAGGGAGACTTTGAGGGTATCAAACACTATTCATTGTTGTAAAAAATGTCTATGATCTGGGAATGTCGCACCATGAATCTTTGAATGGTGTACTAGTATCCAGTGCCCATTGCATATGGCCACATACTGGTCTGATTTATAAAATATTTACTGTACTGGGCGTACAGCACCAAACTCTAAATGGTTTGCTTCACTCCCCTCCCCCTCCCCAAGTGGAAGGCAGCCACTGTCATAGCTGATGAAACACACTGACCTACTGTGAACACTGTTTTATATTTGCTAGCTACATGCTGTTTCATTCAACTGGTGGAGGATCTGTAGTAGTGAAGGGGATAATTGTAGCTATGTTTAGCCCTTACAGTTTGAAAAGTCTATTCCAGGCTATTTTAAAAAAAAATCTGGTAGCAGCAAAATAAACATCATTAAAGACGTTCTCGGTGTGATTGAATTAATATCTTCTTGTATGTTTATGCTGCAAGTAGAGTCAGATGTTAAAAATACTGATATATAAGAAAATGTGTAATTTGCAAAGTACAGTATATTGCTAATGACATGGAGCTAGTAAACCTTTTAAGCACAGTCAGACTTCTGTTTTTTTTTTTTTTTATGCGAGGAAGAAGGAACCAAAGGCCATGAGCCCGCAGTAACAGTTCCCTCCAAGAGAAAAACAAAATACAATAGAGAGCCAAATTCAAGATCCGATCATTTTGAGATGCCTGGACACACTGCGTTTGAAAGACTGGAGATCATAGGCAGCAGGAAATACAGACAGAGGGAGACAGTTCCAGAGCTGACCTGTTGCATAAATGAAAGACTGGGAGTAACGGTTAACTCTTGCATTAGAGAGTTGGACAGAAAAGGGATGAGAGTTTGCTGCCAGACGGGCGCTACGCGCCCGTCGTAGAGGTGGAGGAATGCAAGCAGACAGTTCAGAGGAGCAGTGACCATTAAAGTAGCGATGGAAAAGAGATAAAGATGCAACAGTGCGGCGAAGAGACAGAGGTTGAAGGGAGTCATTAAGAGGAGGAGAGTTAATGGGACGAAAAGCCTTTGACTCCATCCTATTGAGAAGAGCCGTATGTGGGGAGCCTCCCCACACATGAGAGTTGTACTCCACACAGGGGCGGATAAAACCCCTGTATAGAGTCAACAATTGTGCAGGGGTAAAGAAAGAGTGGAGTCGGCTTAGCACTCCCAATCTCTTGGAAGCAGATTTTACAAGAGATGTAATATGATCTTTCCAAGATAAGTCCCGAGTAAATGAAACCCCAAGCATGTTCAAGGATGATGCAGGATTAAGCTGAATATTATTAAACATTAGTGGGTATACCTGTGGAAGATTTTGACGGGTTGATAGGTGTAAAAACTGAGTTTGTGATGCATTAAAAACAACCATATTATTTTTACCCCAGTCAGTGATACGAGCCAAGTCAGACATTAGGTGTGCCATAGCCTCATCCCTTGTTTGTTGAAGTAACTGTTGAGATGGGCATTGCGGGAACCGAATGGAAAGGTGAAGGGTGGAGTCATCAGCGTATGAGTGGATAGGGTTAGATGTACAGCTTAGAAGATCATTGATGAATAAAAGGGAGAGAGTTGGTGATAGGACAGAGCCCTGAGGAACACCACTGTTGATAGATCTAGGAGAAGAACGATGGCCGTCTACAACAGCGGCTATAGAACGACCAGAAAGGAAGCTAGCGATGAAGGCACAGACAGAAGAATAGAAACCGTAGGAGGGCAGTTTGGAAATTAAAGATTTATGCCAGACTCGATCGAAAGCCTTTGAGATGTCAAGTGCAGTGGCAAAGCTTTCGCCAAAGTCCCGAGAGGAGGATGACCAGGAGTCTGAAAGAAAGGTGAGAAGATCGCCAGTGGAACGTCCCTGACGGAACCCATACTGACGATCGGAAAGAAGGTTGTGATAGGAAAGATGCCTTAAAATTTTTCTATTGAGAATTGACTCGAAAACTTCTGAAATACAGGACGTTCAAGCAATTGGGCGATAGTTGGAGGGCTGGGAGTGGTCACCCTTCTTTGGGACTGGCTGAATGAGAGCAAACTTCCAGCAAGAAGGAAAGGTACAAGTTGACAGACAAAGGCGAAAAAGTTTGCCTAGGCAGGGTGTAAGCACAGAAGCACAGTTCTTGAGAACAACAGGAGGGACCCCATCAGGCCCATATGCCTTGTATGAACGCAGGAGTTAAAAAAAAAAAAAAAAGCCAAAGCATTTACCTACAAATGCTTATTGCCCGGTCTCGCTATTCGCCAAAAATACTAGATCAGTAATCCTCTGGCAATCGGGGGCATACCATCGCAGCTTGGCCAAAATCGATAAAAAAGTCTACGGATTTTGCTGGTTACTCCTACTAAGTTAAATGTCACGCTAGCATTCAAAAGTCAGGGGTATTATGGTGGTAAATGTCATTCGAGTATAACAAGTCTTTGAAGAATTTCTAATAGCTCCCCATTAAATAGCAATTCTCTTCATTGAGGGTACAATAGATAATGGTGAATAATGGCAAGCAAAGTGAAAAATTTTGTGTATTATTTTCTCTCAAAATCCTCTGACAGTCGGAGGTATATCATCGCAGCTTTGCCAGAATTATTAACAAGCCACATATCGCTTGATGCTGCCCACAAAGCTTGGATACAATTTTCCCACTTGAATTTGAGATATTTTTGGCAAAACACACACACACACACACACACACACACACACACACACACACACACACACACACACACACACACACACACACACACACACACACACACACACACACACACACACACACGCAATTACATTATCGCCTCGCTAGGCGGGCAGTAACTACCCAGGACCCAGAATATATCAAGGGACAGACAACAAATAAGTAAAGATGAATAAATAAAAGCTGAAATTAATGAGAGAGGTGCTTGTAAGTGTCCTAAACTCAGTATCGCGACTCACTTTAAGAAACGCAGTTGTGAATCAGTGGATAAATAAATAAATGAATAATAAATGTAAAGTAAAACTTGCAGTAATAATAGACGAAGGTGCTTGCAAGTCTCTGACCCCACAAGAACACGTCCCACTCTAAGAAACCCAGTAATGAATAGGTAAAGGAAGAATGGAAGAAAGAAGGAAAGAAAATTTGCAATAAAAAAAGGGGGAGGTGCTTTTGATCCCTTAGCCCCACAAAAACGCGTCCCACCATCAAAAACAATTAGGAATAACTAATTAAAGAAAAGTGACGAAATAAAGAAAATAGAAGTTGTAATAAAAAAGAGAGAGGTGCTCGTGCCTTCCTAAGCTCACAAAAACGCGACCCACCCTAAGAAGCCAATTAGGTTGACGCTCCAGTGAACCCCAACAAAACCCAGCTAGACAATTCACCCGCTACTAATTAAAAAGATAAGCGCAAAAGGCTCCTGGGGGAGGGGGGTGGAGTTTGGAGTCTGTTGTTCCTCATCACCACCAACAATGAACACCGAGTTCATTACCTTTTAGAGATTATATATATGATAATGATATTTACACAGTTCCTTTGTATCTCGGACCTGGCCCACAAATATTTTCAACCCACTCAGTATTGAAGTTTCTTTTGTTCCTCATCTTTGGCCACGATGTACTCAGAATTCATTACATTTAAGAGATGATATAAAACTCTGTGATAGCGATATTAGCACAACCCCCAAACTCTGTGGAAAACGTTTTTTTTTTTTTTTTTCTTTGTCTTTGTTTTGTTTTGTTTTGTTTTCGACACCTGACTAGAATTTTG
This sequence comes from Coenobita brevimanus, assembly GCF_032717465.1. Taxonomy (NCBI): domain Eukaryota; kingdom Metazoa; phylum Arthropoda; class Malacostraca; order Decapoda; family Coenobitidae; genus Coenobita; species Coenobita brevimanus. The sequence goes on from NC_136991.1 coordinate 39,395,039, forward strand.
CTCCTCACTGCTGGCGAACTCGGAGACTGGATTCATTATATTTTTGTTATGTGCGCCGGCGTTGATATCATGTTGGAAACGATAAAGTAAATTTGCGCGGTATTTTTCATCATCCGAAATATACATAACGGTAAAAAAAGATCTAGGTCTTCTTTGATGCATTTAAGGGGTAACTTAGGTCAATTTTTTTTTTTTTTTTTTTTTTTTTATACGTGTCCGACTCTGGGCAAAGGCTTCATGGCCTATGACTCGGGGGCAATGACCTATCCCAAGGCCTAGTAGTCCTGCTACACCTCCACATTCTTTAATTTGGTGCAATGAAAGGGGATAATCTCGTTTAGTTATCTTCCTCAGTTGAGCACACACACTTTTGAACCTTTCCTGTACGATTTGTGAACTCACCTTCCTTCAGTAACGGTACATGGCAGTGTGTTCACTGCACTCCAAAAGTCAGTAGGCAAGTGGGCAGCTTCAGTATTACGTAAGAGTTATGAAATGGTCTGACAATCACTGCCGAGAGTAGATGTAAAAAAAAAAAAAAAAAAAATTGGTGCCCTTTCCCTATGAAAATTTTGGAAGGTTCTCATCTACTTTCACTCATAAAATTTTCGAAGCTAGGAAAACAAAAGGCATGATGAAAGAGAAACGTTGTCTTATGAAAACTTGTTAGCGAACTGAATTTGCAGTAGGGATTGATAGTTTGTCTTGCTCTGAATCATAAGTGTGACTAGGAGCAAAGCAAACTTTCACCCGAGAGGGCGTGGAAGGCCCCAATGTGGGAGTGGTTGAGTAAAGCCTGTCACGTGTAAATTATGATGCTCTTTATTTTGTTGGTCAAGAACTCTCATGCAAGCGGTTTGGTCCTGGGTTGGCCATGGAAAACCACTTCTACCTTTCTCTTTCATCAAATTCTGCTTGCCTTTCAGATGAATGGAACAGCTGCTTGTACGAGTCATTTTTTTCCTTGATAAACACTTAGATGAATACAGATTTTACCTAGGTTATTATAAGTGTTTATATATCATTAGACTGAGCGCGCGCGCCCTCAGGCCGTCAACTTGTGGATGGCTTTACAATCCATCCATAATCTATTCCTGTGTTGCCCCATGAGGAGCGTAGCAGACCGGGGCTAGGCAAGTTGGTGGTGACAGTTAAGATGAGAGTGACCAGCCTCACTCATCCCTGAATGGCATTACGTGAGCAATAAACCCCAATCACCCCTTCGATATAAACCTTCACCGGCTCAATCCGATTGGAGCGCCTTAATTACGTACTAAACCACCAGGCGCCATAATTTGTTTATATGGTTACCACCCAGCGTAGTAAATGGTTTCCTGATGTACAAGAAACCATTTGGCTTATCACTCAATGCAGTCACCCACAGGCAGAAGGAAAAGGAATGAATGAAGGAAAGAAAGACAGAAGATAGAGTGTAAAGTCACCCATAAACAGAAGGAAGAGGGAAGAATTAAGGAAAGGAAGACGGAAGGGGAAGGAAGGAAGGAAGGAAGAGAGGAAAGGGCAGTCACATGAGAGCAGCACTACATCGAGTGAGTGGATGGTGAGCGCCCCCACCTACCAGATCGGATGCTTTATCTGGTACAAATATATATTATAATGATATATACAGATCTCCCTATACCCTCTTTGCTCTAAATTTGTAGTCTCACCATTTTGAATACTTAGCTGTGACAAGGGATAAATATTTAAATATGGTGCTAGTCACAGAGTTATGGAACGGATGCCCAGCCATCGTATTGTCAAATTCTTCCATTCTGCTGCATGAAATAAACTACAGAAGGACAAAAATCTTGGTCAATTTAAGGTAGAACGACTTTAGCTACATATATTCTGCCTTCTCACTGCGGTATGATTTATTTTTCTCTCCTCCTACGACATATTTTCTGCCTACTGGCTACTGTACGATTTCTTTTTCTCTTCCTCACTGACGACAATAGTGACTGGATTCATTACCTTTTGGTGGTGATATAAATGATAATGATATTTACAGAGCACCCTAATTGCTCGGGAACTGTGACATACTTTCCATCTAACTGACTACCAAAAAAAAATTATTTTATTCTTCATCACTGGCAACAACTGAACCTGAATCCATTAGCTTTTGGAGATGATATAAATGATAATTAATTTTACGACTCCCCTAACTGCCCAGAAACGGACCACAGTTTTTGAACCTTCAGAGTATGAAATATTGTGCTTTTTTCTATTGCCGCGCGTCATGATAAAAAAAAAAATAATCGCACCAAGATTTTTTTTCAATCACCTCTACCTCATGGGAATGACTCTGGCCAGTGCTGGGGTCTTGTACTTTGTGGCATTAGTCGATGTTAACCCTTCAGGCTAAGGACCTCTTGATAATTTTATTCTTGCTACTACGTGGCGATATTTTTCATCTTCTGGATAACCTCTTCAGAGTGGAGGAACCTAACCCATCAGCGACCAGAAAACAGGAGTATAAGCATGGGATTTAGCTACAGTGATACTTAACCATACTGCAGAGTGCCCCAAAAATTACTGCGCACAGGAATATTTAATATATACCTAATAATAACAACAAGCGGTGCCAAGGCACTGTAAACCCGTCCCGGCAGTAATTTTTGAGCTGACGTATAAACACAACAGGATGTCTAGTCAGAGATGTCACATATCAGATTTGGAGTAAATCGGATGAAAATTGACGATTTTAAACCCATCTGAAATTTTAGGCCCGACCCACCTGACACTGACCCCCCTACCGCTAACTGGGGGGTGACCCCGCTGATGTAGTGAGGCATGTTATTGGATGCAGATTTGATAGATGCACCTTTAGGTTTTGGTTTCATGTCGATATGACGATCTTGGAAGGAGTTATTGCGGGAAAAAAAAAATACTCGTTTTTTTTTTTTTTTTTTTTTTTTTTTCATTTTTTGACCTTACAGCCTGGGCCTTGGCCCAGTTTGGCCCAAAATTTAATAAGGTGATTAGAAGGTCATAGCCCATCATCCCTGTAATTGTAATCAAAATCACACTGGTAGTTTTCGCATATAGTTGTTGACAGACAGACAAACAAGCAAACAGACAAACCGAGTAAAAATAATATCCGTTCCCGAGCCCCTCCGGGGCGGGACCGGGTAATAATAACATTGGCGAGACCTTTGCATGACACGGCGTGACTTTGGCGAGACTCTCGCAGCTGCTCGCACAGTCGTCCAGGTACCGGTGCATAGCAGGAGTAGGAGTACTGCGGTGGAAGTGTGAGCAGGGTTAACTGTCATGGCCGAATGACAGTTGTGTTGACGACTGAGGAGAGAGTGTTCCTGGTGGAGCATATGCTTTGTAATGGTGATAAATACACTGAGGACGTTCAGCAAAAGTTAGCGAATCAATTTCCAGATGCACTAGTTCCCTACCGTAATGTGTTGCTAAATCTGATAAACAAGTGTCGCGAAACAGGCAGTGTGCAAGATGCCTCCCAGTCTGGTAGGCCAACCACTTCAGAAGAAACAGTTCTTGATATTCAGAACAGGGTGCTCCAGAGTCCAAGTAAGTCTGTGAGACGGTTGACTCAACAGGCCCACGTGTCAAAGAGTACAACTTACAAAATTCTGAAGACACAGTTGAAGTTGCATCAGCACAGGGTGTCTGCAGTGCATCAGCCGAAGGTGACAGATCACTAGATGCATGTCAGTTACTGCACCTGGTTTCAAAACTTCCTTGTTGAGGAAGGTTAGGAAATCCTCGTTGTCTCTTCATTCTATCCCTTCATCTCTCTGTCTCATCCTTTGTCCCTCCTTCTCTCCCCCTCTACCTCATTCACGTATTCTCGAGTATGTCTCATTCTCCATCTTCTCCATTTGGCCACCGTAGTAGTGATTATAGTAGTAGTAGTAGTAGTAGTAGAGAGGGGCAGGACCGTCAGGCCTGGATGCAAAATCTTGGCGAGTAATCCTCAGTAACATCGAGTCTGGGGAGGCAGCAACAGACCTATGTTTGGCGAGGAAGCTGGCTTCAAGTCAGTGCAGTAACATCGAAGCATTGACGGCTTGCAGACTAATCCCCCTTGATAAGAATCCTGGATCCAGGCCCATCGGGGTGGGTGAAGTCTTAAGACGGGTTATAGGAAAATGCATCATGGAGGTGGTGAAAGATGATGTGAAGCAGATAGTTGGCAACCTCCAAGTGTGTGCAGGCCAGCAAGCAGGAGGTGAGGCAGCATTTCTTTCCATGAGGAAAATATATGAAGAAGACTGTCAGGCAATATTATTAGTTGATGCCTCAAATTCATTTAATTCCATCAACCGGGAGGCAGTGCTGCACAACATCAAGGTTAAATGCCCAACATTTGCTCAGTATGTGGAAAACACGTACAAAGAACCAGCAGACCTCTCCATTGTGGGTAAGACAGCTGCTCACGCTGTCGGTGTAATCCAGTCCACAGAAGGAACTACGCAGGGGGACCCCGTTGCCATGGCTATGTATGCCCTGGCTATGACAGCGGTGCAACAACAGATCAAATACGAGGCCACCAATGTAAAACAGGTAGCCTATGCAGATGGTCTCACAGGTGCTGGCAGGGTGGAGGGTGTGAGGAAATGGTGGGACCTTGTAACATCTCATGGCCCTGAAATAGGTTACTACCCTAATGCAAGTAAGTCCATCTTGATCATGAAACCAACTTACTATCAAGATGCACAGGAAGCATTTGGAGGCACAAACGTGATAGTGACCATGGTAGGTCAGAGGCATCTAGGTGCTGTGATTGGGACTAAGGAATTCAAAGACAAATATGTGAGTGATAAGGTAAAGACATGGGTAGAAGAAATTCATACACTATCCAGCCACTCAAAAACAGAACCCAATGCTGCATACAGCGCATTAACTATGGTGTAAAGCACAAGTGGACCTTCGTGATGAGGACCATATCAGACATCGAGTTGCTGCTACAACCACTGAAGGATGCTATCAGGGATTCATTCCTCCCATCTCTAACCAATGGCCACATCCCCACACCAGAAGAGAGGGACCTTGGCATTATAAATCCAGCAGCCGTGGCAAGCTACAAACACAGAAATTCACTCAGGCTCACCGAATCCTTGTTACAGAAGATTTGCGCCCAGGTTGAGACGAGTGAAATCAAAGGCAGAAAGACATAAAGACACAGATAAGCAAGGAGCATGAAGTAAGACAAAAGGACCAGCTGCAGCACATATTCGAACTTCTAACACCAAACCAATGCAGAAGAGTTGAAATTACACAGGAGGTTGGGGCATCGAACTGGCTCACAACCCTACCTCTCAAGGCAAAAGGCTTCCACTTCAACAAACAAGAATTTATTGACGCCATAGCCTTGAGATATGGGTGGCCAGTAGAGAACCTACCTCAACATTGTGCCTGTGGCATTGCCTTTGATGCAAACCATGCAATGGTATGCAAGAAAGGAGGCTTTG
>NC_136991.1:39405485-39425485 GCF_032717465.1 Coenobita brevimanus
TGAGTAGGCCTACGTGGGATGAGTGCAAGTGTGAGGTGCGTGAGTGTATGAAATGAGTGAGTGAGTGGGTGGGAGGTGAGTGAGTGTGAAAGGTGAGGGAGTAAATGAGTGTGAAGTGAGCAAGAATATTGCGTGAGTGAGAATGCGAGGTGATAAGTTAAGGTGAGTAAAAGGTAATGAAATGAAGGGGAAGGTGGAAAAGGTGAATGAGGGTGAAGTGAATGAAAGACTGTGACTTGAATGCTACGCTGTGAGGTGAAAGAGATTTTCAGATGAATATTAGGGTGTGGGTGATCGTCGAAGAGAAAATATTTAGATGGGAGATGCGTAATAAGTAAAGATGGGGGTGGGTGGGAGCGAAGATATGATGGGTGAGAGAGTGTGAAAAGTGAGAAAATAAGAGTCAGAGAGTGAAAAGGTATAAATTGAAAATAATGATGATACATATGATAAGGGATAGTGAGCGAAATGCGGGTAATGAGGTGAGAGAACGTGAGAAGAAGTGAGATGATGCAGGGATTTGTGAGAGCGAGTTTAATGTTCAGTCCCTTGGTGAAAGATGATACCAGGAAGGAACTGACAATACTCTGAGAGAGAGAGAGAGAGAGAGAGAGAGAGAGAGAGAGAGAGAGAGAGAATGAACGGCAATATAAAATGGCGAGAATCGTGCTCCGACTCGTATAATTTTAGGTGAAAATGTGTATCGGTCATTTTTTGTAAAGGATCATAAGAAAGAGGCGGAGGACGACAGGGGAGGAGAGACAAGCTGGAGATAAGAAAGAGGGCTGGGGGAAGAAGGGAAGGACAAGGGGGCGGGAGGGGGACGAGGGGGCAAGGGGAGGGAGACAAGAGAGAGGGAGGGATGAGTCAGAGGATAACAAACAAGGAGGGGAAGGATTGGGAGAGGATAAGGAAGGGACAAGGGTAGGGGACCAGGGGACCAGAGAGGAGGAGGAGCTAGAGGTAAGTGTGGACAAGATGGGAAAAATAGGGAACACAAGGGAGAAGGGAACAAAGAGAGACAGACGAGGAAGGAGACAAGGGAAGGACAGGGGAGGAGGAGGGGGAAACAAGGAGGGGAAGGCAAAATGAGAGGGAGACAGGGGGATAATGGGGGATAATGAGGGATAGTCAAAGGGAGGGGAGGGACATGGAGAGAGAGGAACAGAGGGAAGACAAGGAGCTGGGAAGGGGAAACAGGGGGGAGATAACCGGGAGGGTAACAAGGGGAGAGGATGGACAAGGGAGGATGAGGAGGGGATGGGAACAGATTAGACTAGAGGAAAACAAGGGGGCAGGGGGGTCAAGAATGGGATGACAAAGAAAGAAGGGACAGAGGGGGAGGGGGGACTAAGGGAATAAACAAGACGGAGGGAGAAAAGGATATTCAGTACTAGGGGTAGACGGGGGGGAGGGGTCATACATTGTGGTGAAACAATCCAAAGCTCCTATGACTCACTCTCAGCTGAATAATATCGCTAATCAGTAACTGTTGTAAAACACGAGAGAAGACGCGACAATGACAGGGTTAGTTGCCGTACTCTAACGAAGGCCTTAACTCCCTGAATCCAGTAAATAACTCTATACTTACTGTCTTGCTATCTTCAGACGCTTGTATTCTGCTTAGGGATACCTTATGTCTGGAGAGGTTTGATACGGACTTCAATAACCTTTGACTATTTTGATGTTTCTTTGCAGTGAATAAAATTGTCTTGTAGCAGGAAGAATACAACACAAAATTACGTCCCCGGACCTCGTCTTAGTTCGCCCAGCAGTTTAACTGGGATCCTGCTGTAACATCGAGTACTGCTGGTTGTACTTTGGAGGAAGATTGAGACTTCACAAAAACTAGGTGTCTTCCAAAATGACCTTCATGCAGTGGATAAATATTCTAAGTAACTGGGGATTTCGTAACATTTCTTCATTATCTATCTGTTCTGCACATTACATTGTCTAGCGTTGCACAGTATGTATGTCACTAATACAAAGTTTGTCGATATGAAAGCGTATAAATAGCATAAAGAGGAATGTTCAAGTGTTGCATGCAAGATTTATTGCTCAGAAAGAAGTGCTACAAAGCTTCCTGTACCACATATAATCTTTCTCTCAACTGGCAAACGCCGTAATCCCGTAATCCAAAGCCTTCGCCGTTGTCGTCCTCGAGCTGAAAGGGTTAAGTTGGTGGCTGTGAAAATAGACTGTCAGGCCCCAGATTCACAAACACCTACAATCAATTATCTGCTGGAACTGCGATTTTGTTTTTCCAAGGACAAGGAAATTAGTGCTGCCTTTCCTTGTCTCATGTTTCTACTACACACTATAAAACAAATCTTGGTTATGAAGGAAAAATTATCGCATATGTCTTTGGAGGGCGGACAAGGAAGGGATTGTGCAGAAGTTCTCCATGTCTCATGTGTTTCTCACAAAAACAAATCTTGGTTACGAGAGGAAAATTATTGGTCGTATATTTGTCTTAGCAGAACGTACAGGGAAGGGAGCGGGCAGAAAAGTTCTCAACGTCTCTTGCTCTTTATACAAAAACAGATCTTGGCCACGAACGGATAATTATCTGTCGTTTATATGTTTTAGAGAAAAGGATACAATAAGAGTAAGAAGAATCTTTCCGTCTCTTGTTTTTCTGTAGAGACAAATCTGAGTTGCGACTGTGAATGCGTTGTAAGTTTGTTTGATAATTCTTCTCCAGACTCTAGTCCGCTTACTTTACCCTAGCCTAAATTGCCATTTTCCCTCTTGAGTGCTGAGTTGTAACAAGAAAACCAAAATTAAAATATGATGCTATGATCGATGTGTTTTCATCCGACGGGATCCAGAACGTGGGTACTATGTTGTATCAGCATCAAATTCCGTGAGCCTTAGTGATAAGGTAGGAACGAGTCTTTGGCAACTGCAGTGCGCATACTAACCCTATAGTGACTAGTCTGACTATGCTTGGCCATCCACTGAGTTATGGGATGTTAGGGAATTTTGCTGGGTTAGAAGTAAAAGTGTTGTGTGCTGTGCAAAGGATACGGAGTCTTATTCAGTCACTGAGCAACGAGAAACTGGCTGGAAAATGGCGAAAAAGTCTGCTAGGCTAACTCTCAAACCCCGGCGATTTATCGAAGCCAAATAAAATCCTCCGGCGTTAGCAGAAAAGCAAAACTAGAGTTGTTCCGACCATCAGATCGTTAAGTGACATTATTAACACTCGGGTTCCTTTTACTCACCTTTCAGTCAGTAAAATCATGTGGCGTTGTCTGGAAGAGAATGCTAGAGTTGTCCCGACTGTGAAGTGGTTAAGGAGAACGAACTTTAGCGAAAAATCCATATACTCCCTAAAGAGAATGAACGTAGAGTAGGCAAGTGCATTTAAAGTGGAACAGCACGGAAGCTGTTTTGTTCTCTGATTACAGCACACACACACACACACACACACACACACACACACACACACACACACACACACACACCGCTCGCTGGCGCAGTGGTAACGTTCTCGCTTGCCATCTGGTAGACGGGAGTTCGCGCCTCGCTCAGGTTGCGAAAAGTTTCACTGAAGAAGAGGGTGGTTACTGTCCTCCTCGAGCAAGGGGACGGGTGTGTGGGTGTGTGAAGGTCACAGCCTTGCCCTTAGATCGGACTATATGAGCTCTCAGCTCCCTTCCGGGAGGATAAAATGCTGACGATCACGACCATGAAGTGATCCTGATCGACTCGGTGAATTACACACACACACACACACACACAAACACATACACACATTCTCTCTCTCTCTCTCTCTCTCTCTCTCTCTCTCTCTCTCTCTCAATATATATATATATATATATATATATATATATATATATATATATATATATATATATCTCACACACACACACACACACACACACACACACACACACACACACACACACAAAACATCGAGGATCATTTCTTAAGTCAATCAATTTGTCTGGAGGTAGCATGAATCAGAATTAACTCTTCGCCATACTGAAAGTGTTACTGGGTTCTCTAAATATAGTAACATAAAAGGTAGATTGCAGTGTGTTTGATGTAATGGAATACGTATCAGGAAATCGCAGACCAAACTTCACTTTTACCACGTCTACCTAGTTCACTAAGACGAGTGACCGAAGCAGGGGAAAAAATCGTCTTGCCGTTGTAGAATTAAGATAAAGGAACCCCTGTAATCCGAGGACGTGTTTATTTTCTATCGCCAGGCGATTTTATTTCGATCAGCAAAGGACCAGCTGGAGTGTAGGAGTCATCGAAAGCTGTATCCAACTCCTCGGACTTTAAACGTCCCTCATAAGCTGAATGGAATCTTCTGCTCTACATTTTTCACCTTAACTTGGCGCAGAATTCGTCCTTGAACAGCTTATTTCATGCAGCATAGTGTCAAGAAGACAATGGCACGACTCTACATCCTCTTCAAAGCACTTCCTCGTGATTAGAATCATATTCAAATGTCAATCTAGTGTTGCAACTCCTCATTTAATATTGAGAGATGTCAATTTTAGGCCAAGCTAAGATGGAAAAGCAGCAAAATTAAGTGGGAAATATATCATTGAATTAAAAGTGTTTGTGGAGGATGTTTCTGTCCTTTGCACAACTTTTTCCCCCTAAGATGAAAAAAATCGCCTGGAGGAAGCAGGAATAAAATGTGAGCGTTAGGAGAGGAAGGGGACTCACCTGCGACTTAATTTCAGTAATGGTTTTAATGCTTTACGTCAGTCCAGGAGGGAGAGAGAGAGAGAGAAATCTCATTTCCATGTTGCAGTAGTACGTTTTTTTAGTGTCGTCTCAAAGGAAATACATGAAAATCGTGTAAGCAAAGATACACTGCACGAACATGACTTCCATTAAATTTCATTGTCGGAAAAAGAAATGCATAATCCACATGAATTTTTAGAACCTGAAAGATTTTTTTTTTTTTTTTTTTTGAGGGGTGAAAGGTGAGGAGCATATAAGACTGGGATTAGGATTATTTTGTTCCTGTTGTTCATGTTTTAATTGTTGTTGTTGTTGATGATGGTGATGATGATGATGATGATGATGATGAGAACGAGGAGTCTTCACGGCTTTGTTAGCACGAAACAAGGATATGATAATGACGATGGCTGTCCTGTAATGGTTCGTCCAGTCGGTAATAGCTGACAGCCTTGTGTTTGCTGTATTTGTGTTAAGAATGAGAATTTACCTGAGATGGTTTATGGAGTGCTTAAGTTTATGTGCTCATCTCTTGTACCATAGCTAAGCTAGGTGAATTCAAAGGTTTTCGTTTCATGAACTGATCATGCAGAGTATAAGACTGGACAGAGTCAAAGGCTTTTCGTCTCATCAACTTTCCTCTCACTGGCACATTGTAGTCGCTCTCTCTCTTTGCAGTAGTGTTGCATCATTCTTCCCCACCTCTCGCTGGTATAATTAGCGATGCTTTTCAAAAGAGTATCTGAGAGTTTTACCATTACGGTGGGCAAACAGCTACTATCTATAGTTCTAACACATTAACTTGGCCCAGATTTTCGTCTTTCTGCAGTTCAGTGGCGGAAGAAGACAATACCACGTCTCTACTTCCATTCCATAGCACATCTTCACGAGCATCATATAATGTTAATATGTTGTTACAACTCAGCATTCAAGACTGACTGATACCAACTTTTGGCCAGGTTATCGTAATTGATTAGAGCTGTTCACTCGCAGGCTTTTCATGTCCAACTCCCTAATGCAGGAACTACCCGGTATACTCAGTTCTTCAGTGAGCAGACCTAGTTACCTCAGGAACTGCCTTCCATATCCTGTCTTTCCCTCTGCCGATGAATTCCAGTCTTTTGTACAGACACATCCATATGAGCAGGTCGTAATTTCGACATACTTCTTTGGAACTTTGCTTGGACGAGATCATTTTCACAAGTTTCCAACGTATGCTTAAAACATGCTCCCATGAATCACTGTCAGCTAAATAAAGTCTTCTGGTCTTGTAATACTCAAGAACACGACTGAGAGAAAATTAAGATAAAAATTGGAGTGGGTTATAGACACGTATAGAGTAGATAGATAAGGAGATAGACAGATGGATGTAGTCTCAGGTGATAAAAACTACTGTGAATAGCTATCATTAAGAGACGAGGAGAGAACTTCCCTTTCATTCCTACCTAAGTTTGCTTGGTTATTTCCAGCTCACTTGAGTAGAAAAAATCCTCGCTCTCCGGACATTGCTCTTCCTCCTCCTCTTCGGGCACTTCTGTTCTCGTACAATACTCTCCCTCCTCCTTCCTCTCCCTCTTCTCCTCCTCCTCCTCCTTCTCATCATCATCATCATCATTTATTCTTTTATCTTGATCATGATCATCATGATCATGATCATCATCATGATCATCATCATCATCATCATCATCATCATCTTTATCATTTATTCTGTTTCTTCATCTCCCTCTTCATCCTCTATAATAATAATAATAATAATAATAATAATAGTAATAATAATAATTAGTATTAATGATAAGCCATAATTAGTATTAACACTAGAATTGACATTAGCTTTAGTATTAGTATTAGTGTTAGTACCACTATTAGTGTTGTAACAAGGAGCATTCATGGAGTGCAACACCCGTCCCTACTAGGTAATTCAAGGGACGAACATACGACTTCGCTTTGTGACCTTGACCTTTAACCTATTACTCTCATAATCGAATTATTTCATCCATGCCTGACCCTCAACCCCCGTGCCAAGTTTGGTCCTATATAGATCACAACTGTTTGGATTAACCTTTCCCTGTGACCATGACCTTTGTCCTTTTCCTGTCACCTTCAGCTGTGACCAATTGTTTTAAAAAGCGAATTCCTTTATCCTTGCCGATAATTGAAGTCCTCCACAAAGTACCTGTTGTTCTCAAATGCAATAAATCATCCCCTTTTATGATACTCATCTCTCTCACCAACTTTGATTTAAATCGGATCAAAACTCATTTACTTGTTTTGTTTAACTTATTTTGCTTGTTATATTCACACACGGGCACCTGAGTGAACTTTGACCTTGCCTGGTGACGTTGATCTGTGACTAACTTTTCTCAAAATAGAAGCCCTTCGTTCCTGCCCGTCTCTTAACGTACCGGCTTAAAGAATCCCACAGCTGACCACCAATTTTATATGTTCCAGCTTGTGTAGGAATCTTGCAACTGACCACCAACTTTATATAGTCGCTTGGCGTGACTCCACTGAGTTCCGCAACTAGCACTTTATTGGTGTAGATCCTGAAATCAGAAGTGTCGGTAGCGTGTAGGTGAACAGAAGCAGGAACAGATGTGTTTTTAACTCTATTCGCCACAGAAAAATACAACTGCGACAAGAGAGTATTTCAGAGTAGTACGTCTCTCTCTCTTAAAGGCTGAGTGTAATCTGCACATCTGCCCTGCTCTGCTCTGGGAATGGCCCTGAGGTCAGCCGTTTTAGAGATGCCATACCCCTTAGAGATTCTGGGATTTGTACATGAGTAGAAGTGAATTACAACTCTACCATGCACATTAGACACCTCAACAAGGCAGTATTAAGTACATTAAAATATACCAACAGGGTTTATGTGTTTTTCCAAGACTTAAACATATATACAATTCATATTCTTTTATCGCCTCCGTTACCCTCATGTTTACGTCAGAAAATGCTGACTTTCGCAGGTCTGGCACTCATCTTATTCCCACACCACACTTACACTGAAGTGGCATTTGGATCTTTATCTCAACACTACAGCACATTTTCTCTAAATATGAATAAACATAATGTGTATAGTAGCGAGAGACATACTTCCAATGTGGAAATGATGTCGGCACCAGAACATTAACCCTTCCTCCAAGTTTGATCTAAATTGGATAAATAAGTTTAGGCTGACCTCACCAAGCTAACTTTTGACCCAGCCCTTTGACCTTACACGTTGTCCTCTTGTTGTAAGAAACCGTGGTTCAGCTCCATGGTTATCCGTCAACTCCCACACCAATTTGGTTAAAATCGGGTAAAGACTTTTAATTATTCACACACACACACACACACACACACACACACACACACACACACACACACACACACACACACACACACACACACACACACACACACACACACACACACACACACACACACACACACACACACACACACACACACACACACACACACACACACACACACACACACACACACACACACACACACACACACACACACACAAAAGAAACTTGTGTTCGCTTCATGAGTGCTGATGTAATTATTTATTATTATATATTGTTTTTATTGTATATTATTATTATTATTATTTATTATTATTATTATTAATATTAATAATATTATTATTGTTTATTATTATTATTATTATTACTAATATCATTCTTCGCTACTTCATCTTCATTGTCTTCCTCGATTCTTCCTCCTCCTCCTCCTCCTCCTCCTCCATTCAAAACCTTACTCCGACACTCTGCTAATGAGATCAAGCTCCTCTAAGGCAAGGTTATAATTCCCTCACAACTTCTGGCCTCATAAATACTAAATGGCACATCGTCGCCCTCACTAATGAATCCAAAGGTGAGTGAAGTGGAAGTGGAGGCGAGAGATTCACAAGCCTAACTTCAGCTACCATCATTAGAGGTCACAGTTTCCCCCCACCCACACATTTAAGGACTTCCAGCCTTAGTTAATGCGGGGATGGGTAGTTTTCAGGTTTTGTGTTTGATCATGTATTGACTCAGTTTCTCCAATGTTTTTTTCTTGCGATGGTGTTGGGGTGTAGAGTTCTTTGTGTTTGTTTTGATTATGTGTCGATTTACTGTCATTGCAAATATTTCTTTAGCCTTAGTGTTGGGGTAGGTAGCTTTCTTTTCTTTTTTCCTGTGTCGGTTGAATCTTAGTTTTATCTCAAAATATAGCTCTCCGACTTTTATTATTGTGTGTGTGGGGGGGGGGGGGGCAAGTGTAGTCTTGCTTTGACGTTGATACGATGCCGATTGAGGTTAATTTCCACACAGATATTTTGCTCTCCGGCTTTGGTATGGGGATGCTTAGTCCCGTGTTTTTAGCAGATTCATTCATTGTTTTTTTTTCATTCCACGGTTATATTGATTTCCGATCTAAGTGGGTATTTCTGCGGCCTTCTTTGTGTTGATTATGTGTCGGCTGAGTATTGTCCATGTTTGCTTTGATTTGCATGGAGTTTGGGCTGCTGGAGGTACAGTCATGGGCAAAATTTCGCCGATGCTTTTCTCAGGTGTGTGGAAGTTGAAGGTCTAACATGAACTAGTTTTATGTGATAACTGTATGGAGTACACAGGAAAAAAAAAAAATCGAGAGGGAGGGAGACTCTCCGGCGTTTGGGGAGGGAAGAGAAGTGAGGAAGGCAAGACACAGCGCTGGTAGAGGGACTGTTAGCGAACTTTTGCTCATGGCTGTACGTTGCAATTGCCATTAAACTTTGGAATTAAAATTTTTGATGAGACACACACAAATAAAGTGTTACTGTAACCAATGTTAGACTTCAACACAGCGGGAAATTTCTCTTAACCTGAAGAAACCCGTTCAGTGGTAACAGGAATAAAAAAAAAAAAAAAAAAAAAAAAAAAAATCGTTACTGGAGATACGAATTCTAACCCATTTATTACAGAAAATGACTCCTTCACTACAAAAGTCTCCTCTAGAATGAATAAAGTTGTTTTCCCGGGGGCAAGAATAACCTATGTAATACGCCACCTGATTCTAAGGAGTTAACCTCTGTAGTTTGATGAAGTATTTTCTGTTTTATTTTGGTACCTTCAGGGCAGTTACATTCAGGTCAGGGAAAGTCAAACGGTTGTGGGGGTATTAAAAGATTCTGTTCTTAAGCCCGTCACTGCAAGAGGCCTCACCAAAGAAGAACAAAATTGTCTGGATGTGGCAAAAGTGAACCTAATACTAAATGTTTTAAATCATTTAGTATAGACTTGAAAAGAATCAAGTGGAGAAATGTGAGGGAAATGCGAGGGGAATTAATAGACATCACCGAATGAAGGGTGCGAATCCGGTGGTGTTTGAGAGTGAGGGTAACAAATTGGAAGGGTTTTAGGAGGGAAGATTAAGGTGAGGAGGGGAAAAGACAGGGAAAGGAGGAGAGAAGAGGAGGGAAAGTAGAAGGGAAGGAAGAGGGGAAACGCAAGGAAATGAGGAGAGAAGAGGAGGAAGAGTTGAAAGGAAGGGAGAGAAGTAAAGGAATGAGTGAGGAGACAAGAAGGAAAGGGAAGAGGTGACGGGAAGTGAAGCGTAAGGAGAGGGGGAAAACGGTGAAGAGCAGGAAGGGAACGGGTGAAGAGAGAAAGAACGGGAAACGTTAGGAATGGGGAAAGGAGGAATGAGGAGAGAGGTAGTGAAGTGTGAGGCAAAGAGTAAGGAGGCAAGAGGAAAGTGAAATGGAAGGCTGGGGAGGGGGAGAAGGAAAGAGAGAGGAGGGAGAAGGAAGGATGGGGAGAGGGGAAGGGAAGGGTGGAGTCAGGGGAATGGAAAGAATAGGTAGAGGGGAAAGAAAGGGGGAGGAGAGTGGGAAAGGAAGGAATAGGAGAGGGGACGAAAAAGTGGGGACAAGGGGAGGAGATGAAGAGAAGAGTGGGAAGCAGGGATGAGGAAAAGGGAAGGAAATGGATTAATTACACCAATCCGAGATGTGTTTCCTAAGCTGAATGAGACCTTCTGTAAGTGGTATGATTTTATAATATATATATATATATATATATATATATATATATATATATATATATATATATATATATATATATATATATATATATATATATATATTTATGTATATATATTTATGTATCTATATTTATATATACTGCATATCTATCTATCTGTCTATCTCTCCATCTATCTATCTATCTGTCTATCTATCTATCTATCTATCTATCTATCTATCTATATATATATATATATATATATATATATATATATATATATATATATATATATATATATATATATATATATATATTTTTCAAAGTATTTAAGGGATTTAACATTTCCCGTAATATATTATTTATCTAGGCTAAAAACAAAGGTGTACTATAAATAAGTGTAACAATGTTCAGTTACGGGAAGATGTGTCTGAGATAGAGTATGTAATGTGTGGCATATCTGCCTGACGCACCTGCCAATACTAATTATCGCACCTGTCCGTCATAATACCTCACCTCACCACCATAACATTTCAGGACATTTCACCTTCTTCTTCTTCTCCTCTGCATGCTCATACGCATTATATTCTGTCACAATATAATCACTTCTCTATCAGATTTACCATATTTAGCCTATTTCATTCATCAACTTTGCCTTCTCCACTATAATGAATGAATTATCCACCCAGTTCACTACTAAACTCGCTGAAATGTATTATCCATCCAGTTTCCATTAAGGAAATATCTGGTGTTTAAGTTTCTTCATAAAATATATAATCCATCCAATCTGCCGTAACAGAGTAAATTAAACTAAAATAATAAGAAAGCTTTGTCTTTGAAATCCACAAGAATTTAAAAAATATCTATGTATCCATCCACTCCCACCTTCATATAAACAAGTTTCTGGCCATTTCCTGTTGATAGAATAATTTTTCATCCACTCTTTCATGAACGCATTTCTCTTTCCAGTCAACTGTAATAAAAGAAATGCTACATCCTTCCCTCCATATAACATTTATTTTGCATCCATCCCACCCGGATATAAAAAAATGTCTCCCTTCAGCTGCCCACAACTCCTGTCCTCTTCACCATAATAAAATATATACTATATCAAATAAATTCTCACCTGAGCTACCCGCCGCACTTATTCGCTCGGTCCCGCAGTATGTTTGTGCTACTATACTCCCCTCTCCCAGTCCCGCCATACCTGTACACTCACCATAATAGATCATGTCGAACCTCCCATTATCCCCCCCACATGCCAACACATTCACTACACCTCGTTACCTGTACACTCACCATAATAGATCATGTCGAACCTCCCATTATACCCCCCACATGCCAACACATTCATTACACCTCGTTACCTGTACACTCACCATAATAGATCATGTCGAACCTCCCATTATCCCCCCCACATGCCAACACATTCACTACACCTCGTTACCATACTTGACCGGCGCTGACGAGGAGCTTACATGTGGTGTTTCTGTGCGATCTGGATGGAACAAAGCAGTTTTGGTGTCCACCTTGGAACCAAGCCTCCTCAACCGTCTCTGTACCTCGCCGCTGGGAAGGACACTGGTCCGATCCTTGTGAGGCGCTGTCTACCACAGCTGGGCGCTGGTTCCCTACACGGTATCTATACAGCTTAAAAAAATAGTTTACTTTTTGTAGGACAGCCTCACAGAAGCAACTGCTTACCTGGGTCGACGGGTCTTCTCGGTCAGACTAACAAGAGTTAAGAAGCAACAACAACATCGACAAAAACCACACTTCTGCATCAATCCTGGTCACCTCATCTTCATTTCACAACACACCTGACTGCCACATCTTCCCCTGCCTTTTACAAAGTATAGGCTACTTTGCTTCCATATTTACCACCTTTTCTGCTACACCTTACATACTTATCTCACCGTAACTACACACCTCATTCCCCACCTACACCTTCTTCCTACAAATCATACCAGGCCACCGCACTGTTTCAGCTTGTGTGCTATAACTTTCACACCTGTCTCACATCAACTGGATACCCGATTTCCATATATATATATGCCTGTCTCCCCACACCTACACACTTGCTTCCCATGCCTACACTTGTGCATTTTGTCTCTAGATTTTACTTCCCACACCTACACATTTTCACTTCATGTGCACACCTGCATTCCCCACATATACCTGTCCAGTTTGTCAACACGTATACCTCCCACCTGTCTACTGCGTCCACAGTACGCACTTGGCTTCCACACCTACATTTGTCTACTTCATTTACACACTTGCTTTCCACACCTACATTGTTTACTGTACTTCATCTGCACGTTTACATCTATTTACTGTAACTACACACATGACTCGTACATATTTACCATACTTCCACGCCCACATCTGACCCCCACACTTACACCTATCACTCAGCCATATTGCAGAACTTCTGCCTATCAAAATTCTTTCATTCCCCGAACTGCATCTCTTGGGAACTCACTTCCCCATAGTTATTTCCCTCCAAACTTCAACCTACAGCTGTTCAAGTCTAACTGTTACAGATATTTTATGAACAGAGGACTCTGGTGTATGGATTATTTTTTTGATTCATTTGTTTTTCCTTCCTCTCTTCTGGTATTTAAAAAAAAAAATTGCAGCACAACCAACTCTCACAGCCACATCTGCCATCTACTAATCATACCTTGCAACCATTACAGGTAGTCCATATCGTCTGCACCACCAACCACACTTGTCAACTTGAACCACACTGCTCAATAACATCAGATTCTGGGACAGTTAATTTCACTTGCCCATCCCCACATTTCATCTGATTACCACACCTGTTCATCATTCCTACCCACCTCATCTGCATTTTACTACACACTTGATTCCCACACCCACATCCACCTCTCATAACGTGTATGACAACCACATCATCCACCTTGTCTTCTTCATTACACCTTCCACACATGTCCACATTATCTACACACCTGCTTTCTACACCCACACCTGCGTCCCACACATACACCTGCCTCCCACACGCACACCTATCTCCCACACCCGCACCTACCTTCTACACGAACACCTACCTCCCACACCCACATCTGCCTCCCTCACCCACACCTGCCTCCCATACCTACACTTTTTTTCCACAACCACACCTGCTTCCCACACCTGCACCTTCCTCCAACACCTGCACCTTCCTCCAACACCCACAACTGTCTCCCACACCGACACCTACCTCCCACACCAACACCTGCCTCCCACACCCACACTTACTTCCAGCACCTACTCCTTCCTCCCACCCCTATCAAACCTTTATCCCACATATCATACCTCACTGCCACATTAGTCAACCTCGTCTGTCACACCTTCCACATCTATCCACACAAAGTACACAATTAGGCCAAGATTAACCAACAGACCTGCAATCAACTCCCTCTCGCCACTAGGATTTCTGTTTGTAGGAAGAACAAGATACGTGGAAAAGATCTGCACTTTCCTTTCTTATGATCCCGCCTGCAGAAAGAAATGGTCTTTGTTGTAACTTGATTATGCTTATAGAGGAAAAGACACATGGGAAGTTTCTGCAGTCTCCTTTCATCGCTTTCTCTCTCTCTCTCTCTCTCTCTCTCTCACCTTATCTTCCTGGTACAACACTGGTGAGTTACATCCTTTTCCTCCACACACCTGCCTACTATGTCTACCCCTATCAGACCACCTCCCTGCCTCTCTCTCTCTCTCTCTCTCTCTCTCTCTCTCTCATAATCTCCCTTCTCCCTCCTCCCCTTCACACCCATTGGATCAGCAAATTTTCCCCTTTTTCTCCACCTCACCTAACCCCTTCCCACTCCTCCTCTCTCCCTCCTCCTTCTCTACCATAATCTTACGCATACTTCGTATCTCAAATCACCCCTTCTTCTTCATCCCAAATCCACCCCTATACCCTTGTCCCCTCTGACTTCACCCCTCCCTCCCCAACTCTGTCCCCAAAATATTCCTCCTCCTCCTCCTCCTCCCCATTAACTATACTCCTTGTCCAGATCATCCCCCCTCTCGTTTCCTTCACTCCATAGCCTCCACCCCCCTCTCCCTCTGTCCATACCAGGAGGCCGCTCTCCTTCCTAACATCTCACTTCTCTCGCAGATCATGTCCCACCTTCGTTTTCTTCACCTCACCCTTTTCCTAAGCCAGTCACCCCCACTCTCTCCCCCCTTTTCCCTCTCTAATATTCCTTTCACCTCTCCTCAAATCTCCTCTCCCTCAAACGCCTCCACTTCCCTAGCTCATCCTCTCTCCCATCCCTTCCTTAAATTAACTCCCAAGTCATTTCCCTAAATCATCTTTTCTCCCTTATTCACTCCACCTCATTGCTTCTCAGATTGTCACTCCCTTTCTCCCTTGCCCCAAAGCCCCCCATATTTATCGTCCGCCCCTACCAAGGTGGAGCGATAATGTTTTTGCCCGCCTCTGTGTGTGTGTGTGTGTGTGTGTGTGTGTGTGTGTGTGTGTGTGTGTGTGTGTGTGTGTGTGTGTGTGTGTGTGTGTGTGTGTGTGTGTGTGTGTGTGTGTGTGTGTGTGTGTGCGCGTGTGTGTGCGCGCGCGCGCGCGTATCTGCCCACATTATATCTCATGAGCGGCTTGAGGTATCAACATGAAACCTTCAGGGTATCAAGGTATGACCAAAATCTTGGACGAGTTCGAAAATGGGCAGTCGGGGTCAAGGTCAATGTCACCAAAATGGCTGCCAAAGGTCAACTAGCTTTTATCGCTCACCTTTAACACCATTATATCTAATGAACCGCTCGAGCTATCAACATGAAACCCTCAGAGTATCAAGATAAGGCATAAATCTTGGATGAGTTGGAGAATGGGTACTCGGGGTCAACTTTAAGGTCACCAAATTGGCTGCCAAAGGTCAGCTAGTTTTTATCGCCCGTCTTCAGCACCATTATATCTCATGAACGGCTTGAGCTATCAGCCTGAATCCTTCAGGGTATCAAGATATGGTCAACATCTTCCGGCGCGGTCCCCCGGCCCCCCCGGGGGTGGAGCCGCCCCCGGGCCGTGCATGTAACTTGGCCAAGAGCATATTCTGGCGGGCGATTAGCATTCGGTCCCCGAATGCTTTCCTTTTATTTCTTAATGCGTCCGACTCTGGACATAGGCTTCACAGACTGTTTACAACGCCCAGTAGTCGTCCTACATACCATAGACCTCCACATGTCACCACTTGGGCGCTGTCACCTACCGTCCATATTGAATGTATAATAGAGCAGTCTCATACAGGACTGGTGTATTGATATTAGCGGGGGCATTTTTACATGTCGGCGGGTCTTGTGGTAGATCAGTAAATTCTGCTTTATGAAATTCAGAACCTTAAATTCTTCCTTGCCCCAGCCAGGATTCGAACCTGGGTCCATTAGGACTGCACGTCACCTCTCTACCGATCTTCCTTAACCTTTTCCTTTCCTAAAGTCACTCTCTCTCTCTCTCTCTCTCTCTCTCTCTCTCCCTCCCTCCCTCCTTCACACCCTTCTCGAGTCAGTCACCCCCCTCTCTCCCTTAACACAAAGCCACTCCAAGACCCTTTTCTTTACCCCTCCCTCAGAAAAAAAAAAAAAAAAAATGTATTTACGGGGTCGACACCCAAACAGGCTATTGGCCCGTAAATGTTTCGCCAAGACTTACAGCCTGGAAATACGAGCAAGCTGAGTCCCAACACACGGTTACTGACGACCCCCTTTGTCTTACAGGGTCCTCGTCCACCCCGCCCCCGCCCCCACATCCCCCCCTCACCAACCTCCACTTCACCGCATTGGCAAGATTTATTGGCATTTTATTTTTAGATTTGCTAAGACATTGAACCAGGCAACATCGACAGCTTATTATTATTTTATATTTAGATTTGCTATGGCATTGAATCAGGCAACATTGGCAGTTTAATTTATTTGTTTTATTTTTTGATTTACTAAGGCTTTGAACCAGGCAACAGCAATAACTTCTCACTTTTCTCTTTTCATATCCAGCCAAATACAGACATTTGTAGTTCTGTTATATTTGGAATCACTTCCCCCCACTTGTCACCCCGGCAGCAGTGGCAGGTTTCTGTATTGACATTCTTAGATTTACGCAAGAATTTGTAATCCAGTATTATCATTCTTCTATTTACGTAGCATTTGTAGTACAATAATTTCTTTATATCCCCCCCTCCAGACAGCAGTGGGAAAATGTTTTTTCCGATTAATTTCCAGCTATAGCAAGGTATTTCAACTCTCATTACTAATATACTGTTTATTTATTACCTATTTGTATTATTTTTCGCTTATGGATTTCTAAGGCGATAGTACACCTTTACATGTGCAACTTCCTGTACAGATTTGTGAAATTTTTATTATTTTTCACATCCAGCTGTACATGGTTCTTTGTGCTTCTGTTTATAATATTCATTTATCTTTCAAGGGAAGAATCTGGGTGTGTTCCTTTGGATCGCATTTTTGTCAGGTTAAGAGGCCTCTTAGCATCTCCTGGTGATTTAATTTTGATATTGTTCCCTATTTTTCTCCTGTCCAGTATTCAAATAGATCTGGGCATAAACTCCATAGATAACATACCGGTAAGTAACATGCAAGAGAATACTAACGTGTCATGTGCAGAAATATGATGGTAAGAAAGAGATGTTACGATCTTCCTTAGCTGACGAGACTAGAGGCTAGGAGGCACAGGAGGATTTGTAAGATTTCGCGTCGGCGATTTATTTTTATATCACACATTAATATTCATCTGGATGTGGCTAAAGCAAACTCTCTCTTTTCCAGAATTATATATATAGCATTAAAACAGTATCAAAGAATAATTTGATAATCTTTGTACCAGAATTATACAGACAACATAAAGATTATCAGAATGTAACTTGAAGGATTAATGGCTAAGAAAATGGTGCTACGACAGGAACCTACAGTAGGTATACTGGTTGTAGTTGTTGCCTGTAGCTTATGTATTTGTTATTGTTTGTAGTTATCAGCGGTCCTTATCTAACTATTCAGTACTACATCTGTATGTCCGTTCCACTTGCTTTGGTGATGGATACCGTCAATATTTTAGCATCTCCACTGCGACGATTTTATCATTCCTACTATCTACCGACGCATTATTTAGCTTTGGAGAGAATTTTCGAGCTGGGGATGATGTATATAGCCTTCATGAACCTCCATAACTGCGATGGGGGTTTCCTGTGCTGAGTTAAATAGTCTGATGTTAGCTAGAGCAAAATTGGAATAGACGTCATTGGGCTGAAGAGAATCTGGTAAACAATTGATATAGCAGCGCCGCTTTATGGCACCAGAATGTTCCCTAACGCCTTCAGTTAGAGGATGTATTGTACAGTGATATTTTCGCTGCTCCTGGACGATTTAATTTTGTTTTGAAGAGTATCCTAGAAATTAAGGGGTTAGTGAAGGCTGTATCAAACCCCTTCAGCTCAGAGGGAGGTGATTTAGTTTTGGGAAGTATCATAGAAATGAATGTGTTATCGAAAGCTATTTCTTACCCCTCCAGGTCAAAGGGAGACGATTTCATTCAATTTTGGTTAGCGTCCTAAAAATGAAGGGGTTAATGGAAACTCTGTTTAACTCCTTCAGCTTTTAGGGTTTCTGCTAAACTGAGTATGGTCGTTTGGAGGATACAAGAGAAAATAAACATTACATCTTGCTGAAGGGGAAGAAGTTGAAATACGTAAGTGGCAATCTCAAGTGGGTCAAAATACCTTTATAACGCATATTCTCTGGCAATTTTAGATTGTGAAAGTTGAGTCGTTGTTACTATCAAAATTCTTTCAGTACCTAAAGATATATACATTTTGCGGTGGACGAAAAATATACTTCGCGATATTACCACTCTGTTAATTAGGTATATTCGTTTTCTGCACTGCATGCCATATAAGCCTACACGGTGTTAGAACGGCTTCATGAGTAGGAGACAAAGAGAAAGTGTGAGGTGTGACTGTGAGGTGTGGCACTGTGTTTGGTGTGGCAGCTTGAGGTACCGAATAGGAAAAAGTTGTGACTGTGACGTGTGACAAATGTGTGATAGTGAGATACCTTGTCGTAGCGTGAAATGTGGTAGTGTGTGTGATGTGACTGAGATGTAGCAATGTGAAGTTTGGATGTGTGTGTGTGTGTGTGTGTGTGTGTGTGTGTGTGTGTGTGTGTGATGTGACAGTGTTGACTATGAAGTGTTGAAGTGTGAGATGCGACTGTGAGTTGTAGATGTGTGAGGCGTGACTGAGATGTGACTGTAAGGTGTGGCAGTATGAGGTGTAGCAGTGTGAGGTGTGACTGAGAGATATTGCTGTGTGAGGTTTGTCTGTGAGATGTAGCAGTGTGGTGTGCGACTGTGAAGTGTGATTGTGAGATATGGCAGTGTTACAGTATGTGCGACTGTGATGTGTGGTAGTATGACTGTGATATGTGGCACTGTGAAGTGTGATCAGGGTATGGTAGTGTGAGTCATGGCAGGTGGCAGATGGCAGCAAGAATCAAGCAATGTTCTGTCGTCATTATAGGGTCAAGCAAAGAATAAAATATGTCTGATAATCCATTTAGTAGATGCCACATGCTCATTTGCAGTAGTAGATATTTTTTCAATTCTTGGCATTGTATTCAGGGTTATTTATATTATCCATGAGCATTACAAAATAGCCTTTAGAAACGAGGTAGGAATTCGTAATATCTTGCTTTATATGTCGTTCTTTACAACTGAATCCGCAGTTTAATTCCAAAAAGAGAGCCAGGAAAGATTCCATGGCTACCTGTAAAGTTGATATACCATATTCACCCAGTTTTAATATACCGGTTTTAGGAATTCGTGTAAGGAATTTTTTGTCCAATAAAGAGTTGAGTTGTGATCCTCTGCTCTTATCAAATTAACTTGAAACTGTTAGCATGTAAATTGTTTCAGCCTCCCTGTTGCCTCTTATTTTCGTTTTTGGAGTATTATTGAGACTGGGTACATTTTGTGTGTCTGTGTGCGTGGACGTTGCCTGTGTGGGTACACGTGTGTGTGTGTGTGTGTGTGTGTGTGTGTGTGTGTGTGTGTGTGTGTGTGTTGGCGCTTTATGTGTGTATGCACATGTTTGTATACGAGTATGTACGTCAATGGGTGTTCAGATGTGTGTTCTATTTCTGTGTCTCCTGAGTGTTGTGTTGAAAGGTTTAATGGTGTTGTGGAACTGGCTGCAGCTTGTGACAAGGTGTATGAAGTTAAAAGGAAGTAAAATATCCCATTCTACACTCAATAGTGTAGTTTAAAAATATCCAAACCTTGTTTGTCTCCTA
>NC_136991.1:39427985-39445485 GCF_032717465.1 Coenobita brevimanus
TAAGGTAGATGGCGTACTTTCAATAATTTTTGCTGTCACCAGACAATCTTAATGCATTTAAAAAACATCCCTGGTGGTAGAGAGGTTAACGGAGCCTATATCTAATTCCTGCAGATTGAAGTCTTTCCTAACCTAATTGAAGTCGTTTGCAGGTCGCATATTTGTATCTTACGTCATCAGAATTACGAGGTGAAAATTGGAAATGAAATCATTCAGCAAAATATGAAAAAAGCAATAGTTTAAGATTTATTACGTCCTGAAAGTGTTTATCACGTCTACACAACAGTGTTTCTCTGTTGCTTCCTCCAGACAGGTTTAGGAAGCTTGAAAATTAGAGAAAATCTTGTAGTGAGGAAGTTTGGATCAATTTCCTTTAAACTCATTCATTACGGAAAGTCATCCCAAAGCAAAGTAAAATCTTCAGGTGGTAGCAAGAATTATGTAAAGAGGACGGCATCTTTTCGAAGGGTTTAGAGGCGCAATAATAAAGCCATAAATATAATAATAGTTCCAGTTTTGTACAGCTAAGCACAGTACAGGAAATTGCAGTTGGCAGTACATAACACGTGCCGGAAGATTTAGTTACCTGCACTGATTGTGGAGTGTGGTACGGGTAATAACAGCAGTAGGTGATGGTAGGGTTAATAACGGTAATAAATGGTGACAGTGACAGGAACGTTAGTAATAGCAGAGACAACAGTGCTAGTAGTTAATGGTAAATAGTAGTTAATGGTAGTGATAGTAACGTTAATAGTTAATGGTAGAAATGGTAACGTCGGCAGCTGTTAGTAGTGATTGTAACGTTCGTAGTTAATAATCGTAATGGTAACCTTAGCTGTTGGTAGTCATAATAACGTTCGTAGTTAATGGCAAGTCTGAGAACTTTAATTACTAGGTACAGTATATCGTTTGTCACTTCCATATCGATTAAGAGTTCCTAGTCGAATTTCTCTCCTCCCTCTCCTTATGCCTCTCACCTCCTTTCCTTACGATAATACTCATTTTCTCATCTCCCTCCTTTTGCTTCTCCCTCCCTGCCTTCTAATCCTTTCCTTATTTTTCCTCGCCTCCTCCTTCATTACTTTCATTTTTCCCTCCCTCCCCCTTCATTTCTTTCATTTTTCCCTCCCTCCCCCTTCATTTCTCTCATTTTTTCCCTCCTTCCCCGTTATTCCCATACTAAATTACCCCTCCCTCCCTTCTTTTCCTCCCTCCCTCCCTATTTCTCATACTTTCTTCCATTCCCCCTCCTTCCCTCAATTTCCTTCCTTCCTCGGTTTCGTTCCTCCCTCATGTTCTTGCCACCTTTCTTTTTTTCTTTTCTTTTTTTTTCATTTCTCCATTTCTCCCTCCTTGTCACTCTATCCCCTCCCTCCCTCTCTCTTATCTATTTTTTATTTCCGCATCACGGCCACTATCCCCCCCCCCCTCTCTCTCTCTCTCTCTCTCTCTCTCCCTTTTTCCTTATTAGCCTCCATACCTGAGCCCAGGCCTTCTCTCAGTTCCTTTTCTCCATTTCCGCTTCTCTTTCTTTCCACCCTACCCCATCTTTTTCTCACATCCCACCTTTCTCCATGTAACCTCTTCCTACCTCACCCTAACACACTGATGCCTGACACAACCCCTTTCCATTCTTCACCCTTCCCCTTTCCTGCACCTCTTTCCTCCACCCTTTCCCACTCTCCATCCAACCCCCTTCCTCCCTTTGCCCTGCCACCCTCTCTCCACTGTCCCCTACCTCTTCTCTCCTCTCCACCTCACGCCTACCCCTCCTTTTCTCTGCCTCTATATCCTCATCACCCCACCTCCTTCCTTCCCCACATCCCCTTCCTCTCTCTCTGCCCCACACCCCTGCCATACCCCTACTCATTGATCCCTTGCCACAGCCCGTCTTCCTCATTATTCTACCTTCCCTTCCTGTCCCCTCCTCCCACCAGGTTCTCTCCCCTCCCCCCCACCGCCTTCCCTGTGTCTAACCCTTCCCCACCCTCTCCTCCCTCCCTCCTTCCGACATTTCTTTCAATTGATCCTTTGCTCCACTTCCACTCTCTTCACTTCCCAGAATATTCCCACGTGCCCTATTACGGTTACTGTTATTATTATTATTATTATTATTATTATTATTATTATTATTATTATTATTGGTGGATGAGTTTGAGAGAGTGTGTAAGAAACGGAATCTAAAGGTGAATGTAGGAAAGAGTAAAGTGATGGTCTTTGAGAGAGGTGAAGTCAGTGAATGTATAGCGAGGTTGGATGGTGAGGAATTGGAAAATGTGAGTACGTTTAAGTACTTGGGTAGTGTGATGAGTAAGGATGGAGGTTTAGAGGGTGAAGTGCTTGAAAGGGTACAGCAGGGAAGAAAGGTTGCTGGTTCTTTGAAAGCAGTGATAAGAAACAGGGAAGTGAGCATGGAAGTGAAAAAGTTACTACATGACAGTATTGTGATACCAACTCTAACGTACGGAAGTGAAGCTTGGACGTTGTTGGAAGGACACAAGTCAAGGGTGAGAGCAGTGGAAATGAGTTATTTAAGAGGAGCCTGTGGAGTCACATGGAGAGACAGGCTGACGAATGCGGATATAAAGGAGCGTTGTGGTATTGATGTGGATGTGATAGGAAGCGTTATGAGGAACACACTGAGGTGGTTTGGCCATGTGGAGAGGATGGAGGGTGAAAGACTGACGAAGAGAGTGTATGTGAGTGAGGTGGAGGAGGGAAGAGGGAGGGGGAGGCCGAGGATGAGATGGAGGGATGGGGTGGAGAGGTATATGAGAGAGGGGGTGTGAGTTGGGAGCAGGGCAGTGAAATGGCGGGGGACAGGGCGACTTGGAGGCGATTTGTTTGTGGCCACCCCAAACGGGATTGAGGCGTCTGGCAATAGATAGATAGATTGATAGATTATTATTATTATTATTATTATTACTACTGCTACTACTACTACTACTGCTACTACTATGGCCATTATTTACCGTTCCCAGAATTATCAGTATTGTAAATAAAGTTTTTGCCGTTCCAATTATAATGATGACACATTCTTATCATTTATTTCAGCATTAATAATAATTTATTGTTATCATCAACTGTTAATCATAGAATCTTTTATATTTTCATTTCGATGAAAACAGGTTGGTTTTGCAAGCAGATGTGTCATTTTTGCAATAACGGTAAAGCTCAAGGGTAAATTTCTCTTTCTCTCATTCTCTCTCTCTCTCTCTCTCTCTCTCTCTCTCTCTCTGTTTCTGTGTGTGTGTGTGTGTGTGTGTGTGTGTGTGTGTGTGTGTGTGTGTGTGTGTGTGTGTGTGTGTGACGTAGTGATATACCTGTGAGCTTCATCCTTGTTAAACATTTACAAAACACCAGTTCATTTACCCTCACATACACATTTATGTCAAATTCGTCGGTATACTTGCCCAGTAACAATTTAATTCACCTACCACCCTTTTCATCAGGATCAGCATTGTCATCCTAACATTATTGCCCATTTATTCTTGGGGTGGGAGGATCCAGGAATAGGAAAAGGAAATCAGTGGCCGAGTCGGTAGAGAGGTGGTGTACTGGCCTAATGGACGCGGTTTCGAATCCCGGTTTGGGTAGGAAACAGTTTAATATCTGAATTTCGTTGAAGCAGACTTTACTGATCAACCAGTAGATCCACGGCCATGTAGTAAAAACGCCTCCGCTAATACCAATACCCCAGTCTTGTATACGACAGCTCTAACACGTCTTTAATATGGACGTTGGGTATTATCACGTTTTTTATTTTTCCCACAAAAGATGGATAGAGGAAAGAATAACAAATTAGATGAAAAAAATAATCCATACACCATATTACAGATGTCCTCCATTTATAAAACATCTGTAACAGTGGATTTGAACCGTTGTAGGTTGAAGTTTGGGAGGGATATATTCTGGGGAAGTGTGTGGTGCCATTTGTAGGTGTACGAGTATACTTCGTAGGAAGACTGCAGGGATTTGGGGAGAATCGGACACTCAAAAATATAAGTGTATAAAAATAAGGAAAACTAATAACAGTGAAATTACAATACATCCACTCACTTGTCTTTCAGGCCTTCAAAATTTTCGGTTCTACCTCTTAGGCGTAAAAATTCAACCAGAAACGTACTTCATAATGTCTATAGGACAGAGACCATTTCGTCGACTGCCTAGTTAAAATATGGGTGCGACCCTTGTCATGTACATTCGTGATCACTAATCTCTGACCAGAGAGTTAGCCAAAGTCGTGGCCAGGCGTAGGCTATAGTGTCAGACACACTCCACCATCGTTTCAGAAAGGTTTAGTGCTTCAATGAACAATTTTCTAAGCATCACTGAGGCACTTTTGTTTCACAGATTATATTACTTTCTCAAGTAATATATGCATGGTAAGAAATAGACAAATTAGGTTATAGCTGTTATTTTTAGTCTATAATGAGTGCGTGATATTTGAATTTCACACTGTTTTATTAATCTGTTTATTATTTCACTGACCTATTTCTTGAGGCGAGCCTTTAACCGAGCTGTTGGTAGGTGACAGCAGAGGAATATCCACGATTGCCACAGCAGCCGGCATTCACGCGACATATTCTAAGTACGAATGCTTTATAATACTTATATCATTGACAGAAATTTACTATTACTACTACTTTGAACTGAATGTTTTTCTCTAGAGATAACAGGCCCCATTGCCCATAGATATAAATAAGCCTAGATGCCACATGACACTACTTTCGATGCGTCTGCGCGACCGCCATCTTGGAACGGTCGAGGCAGACGATGTCGTGTTCCTGACGATGGTCATAGCTGACCACTATTTACGTAGAAATGCAACAACACTGTGCTGCTTTTGGGTGTAGAAAGCGTCGGAATATACCTATGGTGACACCGATAGCATGAGCGGCTCAACTGTCTGGTTATGCATACGTCCCTCAGCTGCTTCTCTATCCTCCGAAAGGAGGATGGTGGGTTGCAGAAGGGAAATTTAAGCCTGCAATCCACCGAGTTCACGTTTCAGATGAACCAGGAACCACAACCATTACCACCACAACAACAGCCACCACCATAACAACCACCATCACCACCACAACAACAGCCACCACCACCACCACCACAACAACAGCAACAACAACAACCACTACCACCAGCACCACATCCACCAACACCACCACCACAACATCAACAACATCCACATCCACCACCATAACAACAATCACCACCAAAACAACAGTCACCACCAAAACAACAATCACCACCACAACCACCACCACCACCATCACAACAACAACCACCACCATCACAACAACAATCACCACCATCACAACAACAACCACCACCATCACCACAACCACCAGCACATCAACCACCACCATCACAACAATAACCACCACCACAACAACAACCACAAAAACCACCACCACCACAACAACCACCATCATTACAACAACCACCACCACAACAAAAACCACCACCACCACAACAACAACAATCACCACCACCACCACCTTCACAACAACCACCACAACAATAACCACCACCACAACAATAACCACCACCACAACAATAACCACCACCACAATAACCACCACCACAACAACAACCACAAAAACACCCACCACCACAACAACCACCATCACAACAACAATCACAATAACCACCACAGCAACAACCACAACAACAATCACCATAACAATAACCACCACCACAACAATAACCACCACAACAACAACCACCATCACAACAACAACCACCACAATAACCACCACAGCAACAACCACAACATCAATCACCACAACAATAACCACCACTACAACAGCAACCACCACCACCACCAGTGCAGCAACCACCAACACAACAACCACCACAATAACAACAGCAACAACAACCAACACAACCACAACCACCACCACCACAAGAACAACCACCACCACCACCACCACCACCACAACAGCAACAACGACAACAACCACAAAAAACATCACCACAACAACCACCACCACCACCACCACCACAACCATCGCCACAACCACCACCACCACCACAACCATCACCACAATCACCACCACCACCACAACAACAGCAGCAACAACTATAACCACCATCACAACAATGACCACCACAACAACCACCACCACAACAACTACAGCATCCACCGCCACCACCACCACAAGCACCACAACAGCAACAACAACCACTATCACCACCACAACAGCCAACCATTATAACCATCACAACAACCACCACCACCACAACAACAATCACCACCGCAACAACCACCACTAGCACAACAACAACCACAATTAACACAGCAACCACCACCACCACCAACACGATAACCACCACCACCACAAGAACAACAAAAACCACCATCACCACCAACACAACAACAACAACAAAAACCACCATCACCACCATCACAGCAACAACCACCATTACCAATTACAGTAACTACCATCACCACCACAACAACAATAACCACCATCACCACCTCCACCACAACAACATTCATTTTCATAGTCTGAATTCTCTCTAAAAAAAGGCCCCACTATTACATGCTTGACCGCTCCAAGATGGCGGCCGCACAGACGCATAGCCGCTGTACTGAAGAATGGGCGATGCGGCATCTAGTCCTATTTATATCTATGCCGTTGCCATCCAGTGGGAATGGTTGCCCTATTCCTACAGTACGTGACGTCTTAGCTGCGTGCCCTCTCTGGTCAAAATGTGTGCCAGTTAATGCCGCTAATTCATAAATAATTATTACGGTATATATGATGCCAGTACCCACTTATCGTGGCACATGTTTTTTTACTTCTTGGAAACTGCTAAATTGCACACTGATTGAAGAAATGTCAGCCCCTGTCAATAAACACAGATTATTATATTATGGGGAAGAAACCATAAGAATATGGTACTATCAATGATATGAGGAGTAGTACGCTTCGGATCACCTGGTTACAGTTCTTTGCCCCGCCCACTAGTGCGGAGGCTGTGTTCGAATGCGTGGCTCGTGTGTGGTCATAACACTGCCCGCCACGCGTCCCTGGTCAGAGATTAGTAATCATGAGTGTACATTTGCATACACATTTTATTAATCTGTATCTGTTCTTTATTAATATTTCGCCGGTTCTTTATTACTTATATGTAGATAATCCATTTCCTGAGGTCCAGCAGTCCTCCTGTGCACCCACAAATGAGTCTCACACCCACACATAGGCACGAATATCGGACCATCTGTACTGAAAAATACAAGGACTGTCTTATACAATGCGTGTGTGATATTAGAATTTGTAAGAGTCCCGATGAGTTGTATGGATGAATAAAGTATTAGAATATCTGCATCAGCTCCAAAGGTGCCTGATTATAGATCAGGTTACACACATGTAGTCGTGAGAAAAGTAACCCATCGCTAGAATGACGTCTTAGTATAGATTTTGTTTTTTCTTTCCACTACCCTATGATGTTCATATTGGGAGAGCGCCATGATATTGGAGGGCCTAGTAGAAGCTAGATCTAGTTCCACCAGTTTAAAAATTTCGTATAGATTAAATAAAAGAATATATTACAGAGACGTTATCATGTGAGACAGGTGAATCAAAACATTTAAAGTCATTTGTAAGATTTATCTTAACTGAAGAAAGAAAAATCATATCTCGACTCAAAAAAAAAATAATAATAAGTTCTTCCATAAGAAAGAGAAGTTCATGATTTATATATATATATATATATATATATATATATATATATATATATATATATATATATATATATATATATATATATATATATATATATATATATATATATATATATATATATATGGCTGGAGAAAAACTTCGTCTTTTGGTGAATCTCTGGAAATTTGACGAGAGAGCGAACGAGTCGTGGACTGGAAAAAAGTAAGTCAAAAATATTCATCTCCACTCGCTATGATTATTCGGGGCTGAAATGTGTGTGTGTGTGTGTGTGTGTGTGTGTGTGTGTGTGTGTGTGTGTGTGTGTGTGTGTGTTTTCTGATTCAGGATATCCTGCTGCTGGTGTTACAAGGTATAATGGTATTATAGAGCTGACAGCAGCTTGTAAAGAATATATATGTTTTTAAAAGGAAAAAAAAAAATCCAGCCTGCACTCAGTGGTGAAGCCCAGAAATAGCCTGACCTTGTTTTTCACTTACAGAACACCGGTATTAATGCTCTTCTTATTTTCTGTTATTTTGGCACTCGAACTAATAATTCTTCAGTCGCTTTGGAGAGACTTCGAATACTGAATGGTGTAATGAGGGCTACTGGTAACCCCTGAAGATGGAAAAGCATCTTCTCAGGTGAATATGAAAGTATGAATGCAACAAGAATGAACAAATAAATGACACCAACGAAATTCACTCTTTCGCGTATGCCAGTGTGCGTCAGTGCCTGTGCGTACGCGCGCGCACGCGCGTGTGAATGTATATGTGTGTGTACTAGTCTGTGCCAGTGCGTGCGTGGGTGTGTATGCTGACTCTTAAGCCGATTAAATCCAGGGGATCAAACTTTCAACGCAGCCCCTCCAGTGTGGGCGCAACCCTTAAATAAAAATGAAGTGATTTAACCACAACTGTCCGGTGACGTACTTTTTCATTATATTACTGTTACCTTTATATTGTTGTACTCAGTTCAGGGACAATCTGTCTCACCGGATAAGATAAATGTGTTCTTCTTTTGCCCCTCAGTACACGAGGCCTCTCTCAATTTGAGTGAAGTCGTGTGAAGGGAATTATAACAATGCTTAAAATTTTAAGTACATCATCTTCCGGTTATGGGGTTAAAGATCAAACACTGTTACTCTCCGTCTTAACCCCCTCCACAACGGCGACATTCATAGGGTGAATACAATGGGCTGGCGGTAGCAAATGAAATGGATCTAACTGTATGCAAAGGGTTAATGGAGTAAAGACATAAAAACATCAACAGCCTCATATATCAGAGTAATGACTTGAACTTCGGGAAATGTTAAACCTATACTCTTTTTACTCTAACTTGACTCTCCATCCTGAACGCTGCGCTGTACCAAGAGAGCAACATTAGAATATGGTGCCAGCCATGAAGAAATGCAATGGAAAGGATATGGAGCCGCAGTATTTCCCTTTGTGCCTCTTGAGTTACGTGAAATAAGCTGCAAAATGACAATAAGCTTGATCAAATTTAGGTAAAAAAGATAAAGTTATTTATTGACAAGAACTGTGAAAGTTTCGCTGCAAAAGGACAAAAATTGGGCCAAATCAAGATGAAAAGAACACAGTTATTTATTAAGAGGGTCTGTGACAAAGTTTCGATATCTTCCAAATCGTTCTTTCGTTTTTCACTGTAATTCTGTATTATTTGTGTACCACTCGTCGTCATCTGCGGTAGATCCCACTCAAAGGGAGATACTGAATAGGGTGCGTTAGTATGTTCTTTCCTGTGTTCTCAAATATCCCCAATCTGTCGTGTTTCCCAGCCTGATGTATAGAGTCTCTCATTCACAAACACTGCCACTCAGCACCACATAAGTTTTCAACTCTCATTCACAAACACAGCCACTCAGCACTACACATATTTCCCACTCTCATTCACAACACAGCCACTCAGCATCACACATATTTCCCACTCTCATTCACAAACTCCGCTGCTCAACACTACAGACATTTCCCGCTCTCATTCACCAACACAACTACTTAACACAGCAAAAACATTTCCCACTCTCATTCACAAACACAACCGCTACACACCACACACACTCCCAAACGCACGCTTCAGAAGCCTTCGATACCTTCGACCTATGCTTGAGACCCTGGGCAGGTGCGGGTCACTTCTCCAGCAGTGTATAATGATGTTCCTCGTCTCCATTAATTACTTGTCCGTCAGGATCCATGAACCACCAGTGTGTATTGTATAGTTCCTTCCCTCCTATCAAGTATAAATCACCAGGAAACAGTAGGCGAAAGCTCGGTACTACCTTTCTTTTTTTTCTCAGCGAGTTATAATTCATATATATATATATATATATATATATATATATATATATATATATATATATAAAATATATATATATATATATATATATATATATATATATATATATATATATATACAATATGTATGTGTACATGCATACACAATAACCCGTGCGTTTTGACAGATTCATGTATTGATAACACTGGCCACTCGAAGCACTTCACATCAGTGCATGTATGATCATAAATGGGTTTTCATGGATGAATAATACTCGCGTCATTAAAAGCGTGTTGATTGCCATCCTCACAATCAACACCATATCACTATCTGTATATAATTTATATATAGTTAAAGCATTGTGAAATACAGGTATCTTTATTATTATTATTATTATTATTATTACCACTACTACTACTACTATTATTATTATTATTACTATTATTATTATTATTATTATTATTATTATTATTATTATTGTTATTATTATTATTATTATTACTATTATTATGCCTCGTCTTGCAGACAGTGGTGGCGACCATCATCCACTCACTTGTTGTAGTGCTGCCTACATCTTCACTTTATCATTCTTTTTCTGTGTCTGCTCCCCATTCTTCCTGATTCTCCCATCTTTCCTGCCACTGCTTATTACTCTTCTTTACGTTTCAGGCGGCTTTACAGTGAGTGACAAGCCTAATGGTTTCCTTTAAACCAGGAAATAACTTACAACGCTGTGTGGTGACCATGTAACCAACCCATACGTGTTCCCTACGTGTCAGCAAGTGGGTTGGTGGAAGGTTAGTGCCCTTCCCCGCAAAACTACTAAAAGTCAAAAGGCCACCCATTGCAGGATTGTGTCATCTGTCCATAGGCAGATAGATAGTCTTGCCGACATCATTGCCTAAATACGCCTGTTACCCTGATGTTCAACTGCTATGAATTATTCAAATCGTTAAATATGCAAAATGACGGAATCTGGCAAGGAAGACAGACGAACGTAGTTATTGTAATACTGAAATACGGTAAACAACTGCTACGGTAGCGTTTATGTCCCTAGTAACCCCTTCACTACTGTGACGTCTACGAGTATACTTCATTTAACTCGTGCTGCCTCATGATGATTTCCTTCAGCTCATGGGAGACATAATGTTGTGAAAGGAGTTTGGGAAGGTTGCATCTTACCCCTCCAGTTCGAAAAACCTCTCAGGAACTAAGTATCATATTTGAGAGAGAGAGAGAGAGAGAGAGAGAGAGAGAGAGAGAGAGAGAGAGAGAGAGAGAGAGAGAGAGAGAGATCTAAAAAAAAAAACTGATTCACCGTGTCAACAGAACCAGGTTTTTCCTCTACTGAATAAAATCATCTGACGGCTAGCCAGAAAAATACCTTTTTTTTTTTTTTCATGTGTCCGACTCTGGGCATAGGCTTCACTGCCTGTTATCAAGGTGACATACACCTCTACATGTCACCACTTCGGCGCTAACACCCACCGTCCATATTGAATACATGCTAGGGCTGTCTCATACAGGACTGGTGTATTGGTATTAGCGGGGGTATTTTTACGACATGTCGGCGGGTCTTCTGGTAGATCAGTAAAGCCCGATTTAATGAAATTCAAATCCTTAAACTGTTCTCTGCCCCAGCCGGGATTCGAACCTGGGTCCGTTAGGACTGCAGGCCACTTCTCTACCGATTGAGCCACCTAAGTGGAACAACCTGCCTATGTGGGACTTTTTTTCTCTATTCCTATTTACTGTTATTAAGCCATGAAATTTGGGATGCATCATTATGGACTAAGTTCCTCAGCAAAAACCTGCACTCGTGGAAATAGCAGGATTTTTTTTTTTCTTTCATTCGCAAAGAAAAAGTATATCGTTATTTTCATCCACATCATCATCATCATTTCACCTACTCTAAGTCCCGCAGAAAAAAATCGTCCAGCCAGTTCCATAAGAAAAACTCCATCATCACGATCATCATCATGATCATCATCCTCATCATCCTCTTTCCCACCTAATGACGGAGTAAGGTTCCAGGAACAAGGGGGAAAAGTATAATTATCTCCCATTCCCCACTTTCTATTTCAGTGCATCTGGATCCTGCCCCACCTCATCCTTAGGTGGGAAAGAGGATCAGAGTAATGGTGATGATGATGATGATGATGATTTTATAAGTGAGAGTAGAGGAAATGGCTATTGTATGTGTTTAGACAGGCCTATGCTCGACCCCTTTACTTTTTACTTTTTGGCAGATACCTCCAGTGGACTAAATTTTTAAGCTTCCAGAATTAGCATGAACATATAATTCTCTGCGTGGTAGCTGAAGTAGATTTAAGTGCTGCCACATGTAATTGCTGGTATACATACTAACCCATTTGACTACAAGAGGTCTCCCCTAAGGTAAATAAAATCATCTTTTGGCAGCAAGAACAATATGCAAGACGTGATCATGCATTCCTAATACTGTATAGGTCTTCTCAAAACTGATTATTATCGTGTACCGGAAACAAAATAACATAAATAAACGCCTTGGGACCAATCGAGATAGGTTTATTAGTCTTTTTTTTTTTTTTCCCATGTTGGTGTTTGAGTTTGTTTAACTATTTTAGTGTCCCTTATTATTTCTTGGTACCATCAGACGATTTTGTTATTTAAAACAGGATAAATTTCTCACATTGGAAGGATTAGAAATAGCCTTCATTACATCCTTCTCTACAAAAGTTGTTCCCGAAATGTAAATAAATCGTCAGGTAGCGGCAACAACAGGACAAATTCTGTCCTTGTATTAGAGGATTTTTTTTTTTTTTTAAATGTGTCCGACTTCTGGGCATAGGCTTCACAGCCTGCTCTCAAGGCCCAGTAGTCCTCCTACATACCATACACCTCTCTACATGTCACCACTTCGGCGCTAACACCCACCGTCCATATTGAATACATGCTAGGGCTGTCTCATACAGGAGTGGTGTATTGGTATTAGCGGGGGTACTTTTATGACATGTCGGCGGGTTATCTGGTAGATCAGGAAAGTCTGCTTTTATGAAATTCAAATCCTTAAACTGTTCCCTGCTCCAGCCGGGATTCGAACCTGGGTCCATCAGGACTGCAGGCCGCCTCTCTACCGATTCAGCCACCGCCTCCCCCCTCTGTATCTATATTTATCCATCAATCTTTCTGTCTAGATAGATAGATAGGTAGGTAGGTAGGTATTGTTTGGTCACTAAGTTACGATGACGTAGTTTTTAGTGTTTATTCTTGCCGCTTCCAGGCGATTTTATTAAGCAAAATAAGTCCCCTGATAGTGAATGAGTTAGCTGACCCCTCCAGGTCGCCGTTTCTTCTGTATTCTGTAAAATCAGCAAGAGTCATCAAGAATAAGATAAAAGTTTTATTGTCTGGCAGCTGGAGTTTACCTAGACTGGAAAAAAAGGTATACTGTATATATACACAGGACTTTGGATGCGTAGTTTTGGAGAGCAGCTTCGTTTTCCAAGGTAATGTTTTGCCAGTTTTTGCGCACAATGATACTTAACAGTGCTCATGAAGCGGCTTATGGTGCCCGGGAACTCAGTGCTTTTTATGCATTTTTACTTCATTGTCATCGGCATAATATTCATAGCCATTGTATTGCTGGTCATTTTCCTCCTCTTATTCGTTGCTGTGTTCGTCCCAGTACTCGTCAATGTCATCGTCATTGCCGTCGTTTTTATTTTTTATTTTAAATCTTTTTGTATTAGTCTTTGTCATCGTCACTGTCATTGCCATTGCCATTGTCTTCGTTTCAGTATCATGGTCTCCATCACTGTCATCCTAATACAATTCTCAATATTTTATGTGCAGTTGGTAAATTCCAGACACAGAGAAAAGGAAACAGAATTGCACATTCCATCGTAACAAACCTAATGACGTCTGTTAGTGTCATCATCATCATATCGATATTTTACACTAATATAAATGAGGTACGCAGATATTATGGAAATCTTGTTAATATCATCATCATCATCACCACTGTGACCATTAGTGTCACTGTCAGTCATTGTCATTATGACAGTCCTCCTCTTCCTCATCATCGTCATCATCATCATCAACAGCAGCACTACCACCACCATCCAAAAAAAAAAAAAAAAAAAAAAAAAAAAATTCACAATGAGCAGGATCGTAACACAGGAGCAGGAAAACATTAAAATTGCAGTAATTGTTGTTTGGGTAAACAGTAAAAAATATCAGAAGCTGATCACCCAATCCTTGCTAATCTAATCTTATTTAATTACACAGACGCCGTAATTCGTTGAAAACCCCATACATGTAAAGCGATTACTGACTGTGATTGTGGGAAGGATGCAGAATAGATACTGAATTTCTGCGATTTCAGATTTCCAGTTTTAGATCCATTCTTCTCTGTGCTGTTAAATGAGCAACCGAATTTGATGATGATGATGATGATGACAGCTCTACTCGTCTTTAATTACAGAATCTTATATTTAACCCTAGTACAACGACAGGTCTCTTCCAGGCAGAATACATCAGTCTGTCGGCAGCATTAACAAAATCATTCTGATGTAAAGGTGCCGAACGGATTACCAAAGATGTATAATGCAGTCACCTTAAGGAAGGCCACCAGTATCATCTATCTCTATCTATCTATCTATAGCCCGACGCCCTAATCCCGCAAAGGGTGGCCGCAGAAAAAACGCCTCCAAGTCACTCTGTCACCCACCATTTGACTCCCCTCCCCCCAACTCACCCCCCCCTCCCTCATATACCTCTCAACTCCATCCCTCCACCTCATCCTCGGTCTACCCCTCCCTCTCCCTCCCTCCACCTCACCTACATACACCCTCTTAGTCAGTCTTTCATTCTCCATTCTCTCCACATGTCCAAACCACCTCAGTGTATTTCTCCTAATCTTTTCAACCACATCCACATCTACCTCACAACGTTCCTTCACTTCTTCATTCGTCAACCTGTCCCTCCACGTCACTCCACATGCTCCTCTCAAGTAACTCATTTCCACTGCTCTCACTCTTGACTTGTTCCCCTCTTGCAATGTCCACGCCTCGCTTCCATACGTCAGGGTAGGGATCACAATACCATCATACAGTGACTTCTTAATATAATAATTATTTGATGTTAGCAGAAATCAAATGTAAAAGCCATCGAAATAAATGTGTAGGCAGTTTTGTTTGCCCTCCGTCACACAGAGAATGTAATTCTCTCTGTCTGTCTGTCTGTCTCTCTCTCTCTCTCTCTCTCTCTCTCTCATTATATAAAAGGACTAGAGTTAACCCTGACCTTTCCCTTATTTCGCTCATTTTCAGCGCACAGTAAAGCGAATAACAACTAACCCTTGCACCACGAGAGGTACTTCAAGTTAGTGAATTTGTTTGGCCATAGAATCAACATACTCGTAATATTTTTAAAAGACATCGTACTGGAGGTGTTACAGTAGCCTTTGTGTCTAGCTTTTCATTGAATGTTTCTTTTAAAATTATTATAAAATCGTCTAGTAGCAGTAAATGTGAAATAATTTATGAGCACATCTTTCTTACCCTTTCACCTCGAGGATGCGTTTTATATAATATTCTACTTGCCCGAGTGCCAGAGGGTTATCTCATCCTCTTCATGCCCACATTTGGGACGGAGGGACGTTGGTTACAAGATTGTGACAATGTGAGATAACTTTTACCTGGTCATGGTGTAGTGGTATAACTTTTACCTGGTCGTAGTGTAGTGGTATGCCGCCTGGCTCTCAACTGAGAGTCCCGGGTTCGATTCAAGGCATAGTGGTAATATACTGGATGATTTTTCCTGTGTAAAGTACAGGTTTCTCTCTTCATATATTATTCTTGCTGCCATTAGGTGATTTACCAAGTTAGTAGAGATTTTTTGACCTGGAAGTGTTTGATACAG
This sequence comes from Coenobita brevimanus, assembly GCF_032717465.1. Classification (NCBI taxonomy): domain Eukaryota; kingdom Metazoa; phylum Arthropoda; class Malacostraca; order Decapoda; family Coenobitidae; genus Coenobita; species Coenobita brevimanus. Next base: position 39,443,855 of record NC_136991.1, read on the forward strand.
CCGTCATTAAGAGTGGCCCTAAGTCACATAAAATCGTCTTGTGGAACCACGAATAACCTAAAGCATATTACATTTTTTTTTTATTATATGTCTGACGAACTAGGCCACTCTTACAACTTGAATACTGCGTCATGATTGTGTGAAGTTTGATACGCCTCAGATACACGGTAGGAATGCCTCTCCTTGGTTACTAAACTATTTGATCCTCCAACTAGACAACACCTGGCTACTAATTAAGCCTAAAAGAGGTTAAGAATCTTGTCGGAGAAAACAAGCCGACCGTGATAAATGACGTCGTCGTAGTGAACGAGTAAATCTTAATAATATCATTTAGTGGTAATAAATGTGAAATGACAAGAGCGAGCTGTCGGAGAGTGCAACATTTACGTCCACCAGCTGGTACAGTGGCATAATATTTACCTTTGCCCTGTGATTTTGACCTAATATACATTTCTCCACGAACTAAACTACAGTATGTTCAGTCTTAGCCAACGCTTAACCCGTCCAGCAAGTTTGGTTCCAATCAAATCAGAACTGTTTGAGTTGGCTCTGTCCGCTGGCCTTGACCTACGACCTTTTCCTCTGACCTTGATTATTTTCGATATTGATTCTCTTAATTTTTGTTTTAACAAGAACCCTTCCACAAAGTGTGGTTTAAATAGGATTAAAACGATTTGAAGTTGAGCCTTTCCAGGTGACTTTGACCTTTGGCATATCTTTCTCAGAAACAGGTTAGCCACTTTAGTGACTCTCTGCCCATCCACCAAGTTTTATCCAAATAAAATTAAAACTGCTTTGGTTATTTTGTTCAGACAGAGACACAGATCGTATTTTGATCTTGCCCTGTGCCCTTGATTTTTTTATTTTTCCCGGCTGAGTCCTTTTTTTCTTTCTTGAACCATGTTTGCCCAGGTACTAAATTTGGTTGTAATCAGATTTAAAAAATTCTGAGATGACCTTATGACACAATTGGCCTTTCCCCATGACATTGACCTTTGACTGGTTGTTCTAAAACACGGCCTCTTTTGTTCTTGGCGTATCAGTCCTTCTTAAAACGTACCTAAATCGAATGAAAACTCCTTAAGTTGATCTGCCCAGTAATTTTTGACTTTTGACTTATTGCTAAAAAAAAAAAAAAAATGGAGGTTTAAAGCTGAAGCACAGCGTTTCCATCAGGTTTAATTAAAATTGTGTCAGAACTGTTTATTTTGTTAATAAACCTACGCACGGGTCGAACTTTCACCTTGTCTTGAGACCTTGACCTTTGACTAATTGTTCTCAAAACTGAATAATTTCATTCTACCCTTACTCTGAATCCTTTCCCCAAGTTTGATTTCCGTTTAGCCTTGCCCTGAATCCCCAAGTTTGATCTACACTGAAAAAAGTAAAAAGCTTCTTAAGTTGATTTTGCTAGGTGATCGTTTGACTTAGCAATACCTTCACCTCTGATCCATTGTTCTCAAAGATACATAAGTTTACGTACATATTGGCACTCAGCCCTTCCACCAAGTTTGGTTAAAATCGGATGAGAGCTGAATTGTTGTATTGAAACACACACACACACACACACACACACACATACACACACACACACACACACACACACACACACACACACACACAAGAAAAAA
>NC_136991.1:39452985-39545485 GCF_032717465.1 Coenobita brevimanus
AGCTGAGAAGACACGTGTGTATCAAGTGTGGCTGCAGAGGATGGATTAGGCGTCATATGAAAGGCATAAGGAAACGAGGATTAGGGCGAGATGGGTTGTGCATGATGCCAAAGTGGCAGCAGATGAGAGGTGGGGTAAGCAGTTGACTGAGAATTTTCAACAGAATAGGAAAATGTTTTGGAAGGAGGTGAAGAGAGTGAGAAGGGGAGAGTCTGGGAAGGAAGAGCGAGTAAAAGCAGAGGATGGAAGGATGTTAACTGAGATGGATGGAGTATTGAAGAGATGGCAGAGACATTTTGAAAGATTGTTAAATGTAGAGGAGGAAAGGGAGGCTGAGATTGTGGCAGGTGGAGGGTGCAAGGAATAAATGTGTTGGGAGAGCTGAATGTTTCTTTGATCACAGTGGAAAAAGTACAGGAGGCAGTAAAGGAGATGAAACCAGGGAAAGCTGCAGGTATGGATGGGTTTGCTTCGGTATGTCTGAATGATGGTGGAGCGACTATTGTTGAGTGGTTAGTAAGTTTGATGAATGTGTGTTTTGTGAGTGGTATGGTGCCGATTGACTGGGCATGTGCGTGTGTGGTTCCTTTGTATAAAGGTAAGGGTGATAAGTATGAATGTACAAGTTTTAGGGGTAAAAGTCTGTTGCTTGTTGTAAGATGTATGACAGAGTTTTGATTAAGAGAGTTAGAGAGGGTACAGAGGGAGTGATTGGCGATGAGCAGTGTGGCTTTAGGAGGGAGAGGATGTGTGGATCAGGTGTTTGCTGTGCGACAGGTGTGTGGAAAGTATTTTGCAAAAGATAAGGATGTGTTTTGAGAGTTCATGGATTTAGAGGAAGCATATGGTAGAATCGATAGGAAGGCTTTGTGGACTGTTTTGAGATTGTGTGGACTTGATTGTAGGTTGTTGAAGGGAGTGAAAAATTTGTGTAAATAGTAGAGCGTGTGTAAGAGTGGGAAATACTTTGAATGATTAGTTTCTCGTGAGTATGGGGCTGTGGCAGGGATATGTGATGTCACCTTGGTTTTTTTATATATGAATGGTGTTGTAAGGGAGGTGAATGCGAGAGTGTTAGGTGGAGATTTGAGTCTGGTGAATGCTGAAGGGAGAGAGTGGAATCTGAATCAGCTACTGTTTGTGGATGATACTGCACTGGTTGCTGATTCGGAGGAGAGATTGAGACAGTTGGCAGAAGAGTTTGGGTGTGTGAAAGGAGGAAATGGAGGGTAAACGAGAAGAGTAACGTGATGAAGTGTACGAGGTTGGTAGATGGTAAGGGTAATGAATGTAGTTTTGAATGGTGATTTGCCTGAGGAGGTAGAGTGTTTTCATTAATTTGGGTCACATATTGTTTTGAATGGAAGAATAGACATAGAGGTGAAGAATGAATGAAGTAGGAAAGGTGCTGGGAGGAATGAAAAATAGTGTTTAGATGTTGGTCTCTTAGAATGGATGTAAAGAGAAGGCCGTATGAGGGTGTAGTGGTACCGACTGCATTTTATGGGGCTGAAACTTGGAATATAGGTGTAGCAGAGAGGAAGAGTTTGAATGTAATGGAGATGAGGTGCCTTAGGAGTATGTATGGAATGACGCGTATGGATTAGGTAAGAAATGAGGAAGTGCGGAGGAGAACTGGAGTTACACGGGAGATGGCTGATCGAGTTGAGCAGAGAGTGTTGTGATGGTTTGGGCCTATGGAGAGAATGGATGAAGAGCAATTGGTGAAAAAGATAACTGGATCTGTTGTGACAGGTGTAAGGCTGCGAGGAAGACGACGAATAGGATGGATGGACAGTGTGAAGAGAACGTCAGATACGAGAGCGATGTCTGTAGAGCAAGGAAAAGTGGCTGCGCTCGATATGGGTGACTGGAGAGAAATTACGAATGAATAAATGATGATGGGGCCCCGAGGGGATATTCTCCAGCATTTGGTCTGATCAGCTGATCAGGTCAGCTTCGGGTAAGGGGATAGGTCCATTATGATGTGGCAGGGGTAAACCAGCTCTGCTGTCTGGTCTTGTTGCAGATGTCGCAGATTGCACTGTGCGGTTGACCTTCGTGCAGTGTGGTGCGGTGAGCATCTGTCCATTCTTCCCTTGGGGCTAAGATAGGAGAAAATGTGCGTGTGTGTGGATGAGCAAATTGGGAGTGTGTCGTCCTGTCTCGGGTACCCCCGTTCTTCATGGGAAGTAGCCTACGTATATATATATATATATATATATATATATATATATATATATATATATATATTATAATAAAAAATAATTTGGTTTTACGCGAGGTATCCCCGAAGGGCTAAGGCGTTGCCTCTGGGTAGAGGACTCTTGGACGTTGCCTCTGGGTAGAGGACTCTTGGACTGGAGCGTGTAGCATTTTATGACCGGATGCCCTTCCTGATGTCTACCAGTGACTCTTGGGTGGATTCAATCCTCCGACCCTTTGGTCAGAGCGGAGCGCTCTAACCCACTGAGCCGCGGCTTCTACGAAAATTTGATTTTACGCCAGGTATCCCCGAAGGGCTAAGGCGTTGCCCCTGGGTAGAGGACTTTTGGACTGGAGCGTGTAGCATTTTATGACCGGATGCCCTTCCTGATGTCTACCAATGACCCTTGGGTGGATTCGATCCTCCGACCCTTCGGTCAGAGCGGAGCGCAGATCATTGCAAGTGCTGAGGGAAATGTTTCCGGATCGGGTGATCTCGTTGCGTGGCGATGTTGGGTGGCCTGTCCATTCCCCTGACCTCGCCCCTTGTGATTTTTTTCTGTGGGGCTACCTTAAATCAAGAGTGTATACTCATCGACACCAAACTCTTGAAGCCCTTAAGGTTGCTATTCAGCAGGAGATAGCTGCTGTTCCACCCGACATGACCCGTCGAGCCATTTCAGCCTTCAGAAATCGCCTCCAAGCGTCTATAGACAAGGACGGCCACCATTTGGAGAATGTCATCATTAAAACATGGTGAATTAAAACTCTATTGAATGAAGTTTCATAAGTGTAAATAATATTTTGATTAGGTTTAACCATTTTTTTTTATATGCCTTTGAAATTTGCTAGTTTTTTCTGCATCACCCTGTGTGTGTGTATATACAGTATATATATATATATATATATATATATATATATAGATAGATAGATAGATAGATAGATAATATATATATATATGTATTCATACATACATACATATAGATATATGCTGATATCCACAAGGGAGAAGGAACACGAAATATCCAGAGTGCTTTCGTGTATTCACAACAACAGGGCAGGGCAAAGTGAGGGAAGTAGATGTCACGGGGTTTTTATAATAACACAGTAATTTTTAAATATAAATGGTTAAATATTATTTAAATTGATATTAATATTCAATAATATTGAAGAGCAAAGACAATGATTGTCTTGCTACATCAAGCAACGATTACTTTACGCTGACTTGCTAAGATTCTCAAGAACGAGAATTTATAAACTTTCTCAACAGTACACAGCAGAGACTAATTACTCACAATTGCTGAATTACTGTACTGTTAGCCTCTGGAGAAAGTTACATCACCCCTGACAATAAATAACTAATACTAATAATAATAACATCAGGTTCTTGCTAATGCATTAACTCCTGACACAACGGATTTTAAGTTAATACAACAAGACTGGTCTAAGTACCAGTTATGAAAGCAAAAGTTTATGCAAGCTAGGAGCTATATGGAAAATAAGCTTAATTATGGAGAAATGAAACAAGAGTTTACTTACATTAAGCTCAAGAAAGGAACTGTTATATTAATCACAAAAAATAAATTTGACGTTACAATTCAAATCAAATTAAATGAGACGCACTCACTCACTCGCACGAAAGCTAAATACTTACGCCGAGGAAAAACACCTTAACTAAACTCTTATGACTACAAAATACAAAAAGGAAATACTAGTCAATGAATGCTGCGTATCACCCAAGCTGAACTAGGATGGAAGTACTGAAGAACTGTGGAGTTTGGGTACTAGCTGACCTCACACTGCGGGCACAGGACCTCTCTCCGTCGCAGCAACAACTGGACTGAATTCAAATACATTGTATGGGCAGGACGCAAGGCGTGGCTAACGGTTGAGTGAAGCAGAGGCGAACGATAAAGAAACAATTGTATCGCTCAGTAGCGCACTTAGTGACATACATTAAATCGGTCACTTTTGAAAGTGACGAATGTTTTGAAAAGTATACTCCGAAATGGAGGAAGAAACGGTTAGCTGAGCGATACACAGTGAGTTTTCCACTAATAGTTCGTGGCTTCTCACAAAAGGGAAATGTCGCGAATTGATTCGTGACATTACGCCCCTACGAAATTAAATTTTTTCCTTATGGGAAAAAATTTGTGTATATATATATATATGTACACATCCTAAGTCATTCGCACAAGATTCACACTGTGGTGTGTGTGCTATCCTGCTACAGAAGAAAGTCGCATTCGCCAGTGAGCGAAAAAACTTCTTATTTACGTTAATAGAAGCAAGCTTGAGGGAAAAACTCCGTGACGACGGTGAAAATCCTGTACTCAGGTCAAACTGAGCGAAAAGTCGCTACATTTACACTGACAACTAATTGTTGTGTAGTGTGATGTATGTAATACACGGTGTAGGTGTGACAGTTGTAGTGTAACTGTACCTACGTGTAGAATGACACAGTAAATAATAATATGGCGATGACGAAGGCAGAGAAGAGGCGGCAGCGTGCGGCAGATGATCAGCTGGTCCGCACAGCAAAACTGCTACACCCATTGCTGAACCTGCAAAACCAATTAAGGTGGAGCATCAAAAGTGTCAATGAGACAAAATTCTTATTATGTTACAATTACTCTCTCTGCCTAGCAGTCAGTGCTACGACGTACATTCGAGGTCGCCATTAATTATAGCACATGATTATGGTTGGCAAGTTGAGAATCCTTGTGCAAACTCGGGTCTTCCATAGCCTCGAACTGCACACGGGTCCTCAACCTGTGCCTTAACCTACAGTTCTTATATTAATATCGGAGAGCTGAGAATCCTTGCAAACTTGGGTCTTCCATAGCCTCAAGTCGCCTCTGCGGAATTCTCACTTCCCCCTTAACCTACAGTACAATACTTATATTAGTACCAGGAAGCTGAGAATCCTTGTGCAAACTTGGGTCTTCCATAGCCTCAAGTCGCCTCTGCGGAGTTCTCTCTCGAACTTCCCCTTTAACCTACAGTACAATACTTATATTAGTACCGGGAAGCTGAGAATCCTTATGCAAACTTGGGTCTTCCATAGCCTCAAGTCGCCACCGCGGAGTTCTCTCTCGAACTTCCCCCTTAACCTACAGTACTTCTATTAGTACCGGGAAGATGAGAATCCTTATGCAAACTTGGGCCTTCCATAGTCTCAAGTCGCCACTGCGGAGTTCTCTCTCGAACTTCCCCCTTAACCTACAGTACTTCTATTAGTACCGGGAAGCTGAGAATCCTTATGCAAACTTGGGTCTTCCATAGCCTCAAGTCGCCTCTCAACTTCCCCCTTAACTTACGGTACATAATATGTATGTACAGGCCCTGGACATAATGTGTCCTGTGGGGCCAATGGGCGAGACGTCAGGTCTGCACCCACTTCACCACTACCCTGTCTCTCAACTGACTCAGAGATTACAGGTGTAGTTACAAATGGCACAGGAAGGGCATGTCCCTGATTAGTGGTGATACTTTGGCACACACTGCAAGAACGGACAAAACTATCTATGTCCTGTCCCATCCCTGGCCAGAAAAAGTCAGCTCGGATACGGCCCTGGGTCTTCCTTTTGCCCATGTGACCTCCTGAGACTGAACAATGACCCCATTGTAACACTGCTAGGCGGTACTTGGCGGGAACGACAAACTGCAGTCGAACCTCGCCCTCGGGTGTTCGTGACTCACGGTAGAGCCGTCCTCGTTTGCGAAGGAACTTGGCTCGACCTCCCCATGAATACTTAATTACTCGACCCTTTTGTTTATTCCGCGCGGCAGCAAGTGTCGGGTCAGAATGTTGTTCTTGTACAACAAGTTTACACATCAGATCTTGCGGCGATTCAATGATCACTGGGGTGACACAGTCTGGAGCCTCAGTCATGGCTCGTGTTACCGCAGCAGCCGAAGTCTGAGTAGCGCCATCAGAGCAACTATCCTTGACTCCATTAATATTTCCAATGATGAGTTCAAATAAGGGTTCTGGCATGACAACTGCAAGTGTCATACCAGTATAAAATGGAGATGCCACCTGGATACATGCCTCAGGGAACAATCTCACTGATCCATCAATAAGGTTTGCATGGATCTGTCGACCTGTATACTGCTCAGGCCGAACTAGACTCTGCTTGACAGAGCAACCTGAGGAACCATTGTCTCTCAGGACCTTCACAGGAATGCCTCCCACAAACCCTGGCTGAACAAGGAAGGTACTGTCACCTGTGGGAGGGCCTGTGGAGGAAGCAGCTAGCCACTCATGAGGCTGCTGAATTGATGTGGCAAACATTGTGCCTTGTGAATTATATTGGGAAGATGGAACATTGGCCATCTGTGGAGGGGGGTTCACTGTCACTGTGGGACTAGTGAACTGTGGGGAAGTACCCACACTGGTAGGGATGGCACCACCGGGTACTTGTGGAATGAAGGCTGCATTTGCCTCCTGCCTCCGATACACTAATTGACCTGACTGAGGGTTACGTGGCTTGTCCTTGTATTGCTGCTGATGCTTGGGAAACTGCTGCTGGTTGGGGTGCTTGTTGTACCACTTCCACTCAGGTTTCTGAGTGTTCTGCCCCTGGTCCTTCTGTGGTTTGCTTGGACCTTGACCATTACTCTGAGAACGGCCTTGGTGCTGGGATTCAGTCTGAGACGGCTTCCCAGACTTGGCAGTATCTTTTCTGCTCCAGGTGTTTTGCTTACGAGCTTGATACCCGTATGCAGTAAAGAATGCGTCAGCCTTCTCTGCCATTTGGCTGGCATCTTTCACCTGGCAGATCTTAAGCTGTGCTATGAGCTCAGCAGGCCACGACCTCTCTAGCTGTGTACGCAGCATAAGGTCAATTATCCCCTCACGCGTGGAAGGAGTTTCATCTTTCTCCATCCACTCATTTAAGTAAGCTGTGAGACGATCAAGGAACTGAACAGCTGTCTCCTTGTCTTGGAGACGAGCTCGCATGAACTGAACTTTGGCGTCGTCTACTGTGAGACCATACGCCTTAATGAGTGCAGCTTTCATCATCTCATATGTGAGATTGTCTCCACGAATTCTGTGGAGAATATCGAGGGCAGGGCCCTCAAATAGGCTAAGAAACTGAAGCCGCTTAGCTGCCTCATCCAGTTGATATAAGTCTGCCATGTCCTCAAAACGAGCTATGTACGGCTCGATTCGCTCGCTTTCCTTGTATGAAGGAAGCTTGATGCGTGGGGTCGCCAGGACATGTGCAGGGAGAACGCTCGTGGAGCTTGGACCAACTGCACCAGACGTGTCTGAAGCCAAGGAATCTCGCTTGAGCTTCATCACTTCAAGTTCATGTTCTCGTTCTTTGTCTCGTTGTTCACGCTCGTATTCGCGCTGTTCTCGCTCTTGTACTAGTTCGAGTTCGCGCCTTTTTTGCTCATGTTCGCGCTGTTGTCGCTCTTTTTCTAACTCGAGCTGGCGTTGTTTTTGTTCGTGTTCACGCTGTTCTCGCTCATATTCGCGCTGTTCTCGCTCACGTTCACGAGCGTCTTTCTCACGTTCTTGCTCGTAATTGAACCGTGAGAGAACGTAACTCTGTATTTTCTCTGGGTCAGTGAGACCCATATCTTTGGCTTCCTGTACATAAGCAATGGCTGCCATGGCGCTAATTTATTAAGCAAACGAATGGTAATAATACAAATAAAGAATACAGACACAAGCTAGTGGTGACCAGTCTTATCTAGTTAACTGGCAAAGAATAATAAAAAATGTAAATGACTGGGAAGACTCAATAATAAACACAATGGGTACGCCGACTTCCCAGGAGCGAATAAAATCGTCTGGCGTTACCAAGAATAAACTAGAGTTAAGTACTCTATTGATTAATAAAGCAAAAACTCACTAAATTAACGGTAACCACCAGTAAACTTGTGCCTATAAACTTTAATAATAAATACCTAAATATGAATGAGTGAGCACTATCTCGTGAATAGCTTTAGAGCTAGGAGTTAATATCCTGGAATGAGGTCGCCAATTGTCACGGGGCTTTTATAGTAACAGTAATTTTAAAATAAATGGTTAAATATTATTTAAATTGATATTAATATTCAATAATATTGAAGAGCAGAGACAATGATTGTCTTAATACATCAAGCAACGATTACTTTACGCTGACTTGCTAAGATTCTCAAGAACGAGAATTTATAAACTTTCTCAACAGTACACAGCAGAGACTAATTACTCACAATTGCTGAATTACTGTACTGTTAGCCTCTGGAGAAAGTTACATCACCCCTGACAATAAATAACTAATACTAATAATAATAACATCAGGTTCTTGCTGATGCATTAACTCCTGACACAACGGATTTTAAGTTAATACAACAAGACTGGTCTAAGTACCAGTTATGAAAGCAAAAGTTTATGTAAGCTAGGAGCTATATGGAAAATAAGCTTAATTATGGAGAAATGAAACAAGAGTTTACTTACATTAAGCTCAAGAAAGGAACTGTTAAATTTATTAATCACAAAAAATAAATTTCACGTTCCAATTCAAATCAAATTAAATGAGACGCACTCACTCACTCGCACAAAAGCTAAATACTTACGCCTAGGAAAAACACCTTAACTAAACTCTTATGACTACAAAATACAAAAAGGAAATACTAGTCAATGAATGCTGCGTATCACCCAAGCTGAACTAGGATGGAAGTACTGAAGAACTGTGGAGTTTGGGTACTAGCTGACCTCACACTGCGGGCACAAGACCTCTCTCCGTCGCAGCAACAACTGGACTGAATTCAAATACATTGTATGGGCAGGACGCAAGGCGTGGCTAACGGTTGAGGGAAGCAGAGGCGAACGATAAAGAAACAATTGTATCGCTCAGTAGCGAACTTAGTGACGTGCATTAAATCGGTCACTTTTGAAAGTGACGAATGTTTTGAAAAGTATACTCCGAAATGGAGGAAGAAACGGTTAGCTGAGCGATACACAGTGAGTTTTCCACTAATAGTTCGTGGCTTCTCACAAAAGGGAAATGTCGCGAATTGATTCGTGACAGTAGACTAGTAGAGTACACCTGCCATTTTTACAGAGAGCTGGAGGGGAAAGTCCCAAGGGAGCTGACTGAGTCGCTGAAAACTACCTCTGTTCTTAACTTACATTCTTACTTCGAGTTAAAGAATAAATAACATTACATACATAAAGCATAATTTTTTAAATATAAATTTATTGGTAACTGTGACTTATACAGTATACCGTACGGTAAGCACAACTGAGGCATGTCGCAGGAGTAACTTCTCAAGAAGGATTAATTGGGTGTGGGGAGATCATCAAGCATGTGCCGACTAGCCAACCCCAGTCAACACACACACACTCTCTCTCTCTCTCTCTCTCTCTCTCTCTCTCTCAAAAAAAAAAAAAAAAAAAACTATAAATCTGATACAAGGTAGTTATAGTTCTGAACAAATTCGGCGATGTTAGATATGATAGTTTGCCTGAAATTCAGAATGATACTGTGACTGGCGATAGTAGATTAAAGCTCACAAGCGAGTGATGCAGCCTTAATGTAGAAAAAAAAAAATCTCTAAAATTCGGGCAGTGGAACAATGGAAAAAGCCGCCAGGAACAGTTGTTTGTGTAAAAACTATTGATACGTTTAAAATTGGGCTAGACAAATATTCCCACACGATAGGCAATAACTAGATAATGTTTATTTCCAGGTTGAAGTGAATGAGGATGACAGTAAGACGTTTTGCTTCTTTATGAGAACATTCGGCGATAGTCTATCTTTTACTGATCTGTAGATTAGATTTTAAAACTATATAGTGCATAGTTGTGCCTCGTCGTCCTCTCCTGTAAACTTTTCCATGCTTTTTCTTTCCAACAAGCATTTTTTTTTTTCCTTTTTCCCTGCCTGTTGTACCGGATGGTGAGGTGGGTGGTGGAGAGCCTTAGTCTTTTCCATCCTCTTCATTTACACGTTTGTTAGATCAAGCTTAGTGGAATTAGCCTTTTTTTTTTTTTTTTTCAAGAGTTAACCTCGTCACGGGCCAGTAGGCTTCATGTTATCTGTATTTCCTATGTGCCCCTTTGTATAACATGTTTCCATGTATCGGCCTTGATAACCTAATAGTGGCTTTCCACGATGTTTGATCTCTTGCAGCTTCTCTATTCACCCCTCACCCCCGATGTTCACACACCGTGACCTCATTCCAAGTCTTCAGTCCGTCTCTCGGAACTCTCCCCTCAACGTTCACACGTCTCATACTCCAACCTAGTTGCCATCCTCCGTCCTCTCCACACACCCAAACCATCTAACTCTACCCTTTCTCATCACAACACTAATATATTCAAGTCCCTCCTTTCCTTTCAAGTTTTCATTTGCAGTTCTACCATCTACCCCCCCCCCCCCCATCACTCCTGCGTGTCATTCATGGATGCACTATGCATCCGCCCAATCATTCTCATTTTTAAACGTTTGAGCCTACGAATACCTTCCTCATTCATCGCCCAAGTCTTACTACCATATAGCACAACACTCGAAATACGTGCTGTATACATGGGCCCTTAGCAAAGGAGAGCTTTTTCAGTCTCAGGAGAGGTAACAGCTCCCTAAACTACTTCCAACCACTCCCTACCCGTTCTACTAAGCTAGCTTCCGCCACACGTCCAGTACATACCATGTTCCAATAATAACAAAACTCCTTCACACATACAAGAAACTCTCCAGCAAAATTGATTCATTCCTATCCCTGTGCTTCCTTACGCTCTCCATTACATACTGCACACACAAAATCATTATTTTGCAGCCTCCCTTTAATGCCACTACGTATTTTCTGCACACACACACTAACTATGAACACCGCCCATAATGGAGTTACTTACCACACTCTTGCGGCAAACCGCTTATGTCCTTATTCCTTCTGATTTGACAGTACCGACGTCTGCCCTAGATATAATTCCTTTGTTTATTTTCTTTTGCTCCTAAACTCTTGTACCCCATTCCTGTTCTCCACTACCTGAATCTTACTGCAGCTACTCTTTCATTTTTCGCCATCAACACCAAGCCCTCAGCATGTATTACCTCGCATGGGAGCCCAGTTCTGAGTCACTTGAAAGAGCTTTAAGCACCATGATAAACAATAAAGGGATTAAACCGACCTCTGATGCACGCCATCTTTCACGGAAATCTCTTCACTTAAACCTGGAAATCTCGTCACTCAAACTTCCACCCACCCTCATCTGGGTGCCATAACCACTCAAACCAACCACTCCTCGGTCCAAAGGTTTCTTATTGCCCACTTTACCACTTCGATGGGGATTCTGCAAAAGCCTTCTCCAAACCAGTTAAAACAAAACACAGCTCCCTACTCCATCCTATATATTTTTTATGATAATGTCGGACAATGAATATTTCATCGGTGATCCCATTGCCTGGCATAAACCCATACCGCATCTCATTCATATTCACTCTTCATATACCTTCCATGATTCTCTTCCTTAACTTCATTATTTGATCCAGAAGCTTCATGCCTCTATTAAATCCTCTTTCCAGGGCAATATCTTTAGCCTAAACGCATTTACATTCACGCTCTTTAATATGGAACGACACACTCATATGTATATAATAATTTATTAAATCAGTAACTAAAACTTGCCCGGTATCTCCTGAGGCCCATAACATCGTAACAGCCACCCAACACTACCCCCCTCAACTGCTCTCCGTCGAGTGCCTTGCCCACGACACTAACATAAACCAAAGGCCAAGGGCCAGACACGGATCGGCTGCTCCCTACACCTTCCCTGCTCCAGCCAAACCCCACACTAAGCAACCGGCTATAATGCTATCCCCAAGCATTCATATCGCCAAAATCCTCCACTACCTTTCCATCATCATTCTTCGCACCCTGCTCACGTATGATCCCTCTGTTACTTCTCATCTGTATAATCACCTTAAATACTACATTCCTCCTTTCAGCATTTTAGGCTATCCAGTCAGTCTCTCGGACTCATACATTGCCCTACATATCCCCCTTCTGGCTATACGCTGATCGACCAAATAATCCTCTCGATTATCACACCTTTTTAATTACAGAAAAAGTGTTCGTTTTTCTTTAACTGCGGCCTGCTTCTACATGCTCATCCTACCACCACGTTACCCCATGTCCTGGTGGGCGGCCCCTTGTGTCATGGTTTGAAGAGATAATGGGATTGCTGGAACCATTATCCATCAGCCGTGGGGTGCCTTAGAAACAAACAAACAAACACACACACACACACACACACACAGGAGTGTTTGCGAGTTACCGCCACCTTCCCATCAATCCCCTAACTTGCTTTGCCAATCAGTCAGCTAGGTAACCCTGCTTACCTAACTCACGCGGTCAAAGGCAGAAATGAATAAAATGGACAGTAAAAAATAAGAATGAGACAATATAAATGAATGCAAATGACAGTTGGAAAATTTGTAGGGATAACTGGAAGATTCAATAACGTTAGTAAATAGGCAAGCTAAAGCAGTTAATTATAGTATTTAAATGGAAATGTTGGAATGAATGTAAATAAGAGATGTTTTATACATGATCATTAATAGGCCTTCCAGTAGTATGAGGCATGACAACTGGAAATAATGTCCTTATTCATTAAGGCTACATTGTCTTCCAGTTGTGTTATGTAATGATGTACACAAAGCACCTGTTAACTATCCAACACCAGACCCTTCTGTTTTAAGTTTTACTCCATTCGCTTTACATCTTGCAAACTGTAGGTCTTTGACGGCGCGACATCCCCTCATAAACCATTTCATTCCAGTTTGCCTGATTATGTACACTTCTCTCACCATCCAGGGTGCACAAACCTTCTCACACCTTCTTGTACTCCTCCTTCCTCTCACTATTTCTGCTGATGATCTGTACATCTTTATCAAACTCTTGTCACCCATATTCTCGTTAGGGTCACACCACCTGAAATCACCCCTGTTTGCCATCTCCACAATGCTACTTCTGCATCCAGACTTCTCTTGCAGTGTCATTTCTCACTGTAAAACCCATCTTACCCTTCAGGCACTCCATTTTCAACACTCATCTTTTTACGGTACCTAACATTGAAACTCCACACCTCTCATCCATACAGCATACCCATCTTGCCCCACACGTATGGTGTTTAGATACCTCGTTCCGAGAAGATGCGTCTCCTTTCATTTCCTAGCATTCAAAACCCTAACCTCGCATCCATGCGTCACTAGTGCCCGTGGACATACCCAGCTAGGCAGAGTAGGCACTTGTTATTTCCTTCTACACGCTACACCATAAATGCTTTTTCCCCTTCTCATATCCTGTGGGTTATTTCAAGTCCCAAACCCCCGCTACTCCCAGACGATTTTACTTGACTTGGGAGAGACGTATCATTTGAATTAAATAAAATCATCTGGTGTAAGGTAGACATATCAATAAAGCACGCCACAAAACAAAATGAGGTAAGCATAAAAAAACAAAATTATAGGAGATTAATAAAAGTTTAAACCACCTCATACTCTTTAACTTTTCTCCTAGTTTGGGGGAATTCAGAAGGTAAAGTTGTTCACCTTTCTCTAGTATTCTAAAGCAGACGTAAAATTTCGGCATCATTATAAAAGTTTAAACTGTGCTGGAATGTCTCTTAACACGGTGAACACACTGGATAGCACTCCACCTCCCTTGCTTCATTTGCATAATAGCTGGCGGCCGAAAGCCGTTCTGTAAACACCGAAAATTCACTTCGAGGGAGAGAAAAAAAATCCATGCTAAGTTTTGATTCGAAACAACACTAATTAGGAGTAAGTTGCAAGGAAATAGGCGTGTCTGGGTTAAGACAAAAATAAAAACTTCCGTGTGTCCCCGTGGCCCTTCTCTTATTTAGCCCTTTACCCATCAGCAAGATGATACATTTTTATCAGCCGCTATAGCGAATGTCTTATTGTTTGCAGTTTGTCTATCTGTGTCTGTCTGTGTGCGTATCTGTTAGCACGATAACTTTGCAACCACATTGATACCACAAAATTTACAGGTGTGTATTAGGGAAAAAAAATCTCATACCAGTTCGAAATTGGTGAAAGTAGGTCAACGTCTGTGTGCCTGTTACCACGATATGTTCGCAAACGCTCAAGATGTCATCACAAAATTTTACAGGTGTGTAGTAGGGATGAATATCTCGCACGAGTATTGTTTCCAGTTTGTCTGGCTGTATGTGTGTTTGTGTGTCTGTTACCACGACAACTTCGCAGTCGCTGAAGATATCCCAAACTTCCCAGGTGTGTAGTAGGGATGAAAATCTACAGGTTCAAAATCGATGAAAGTAGGTCAAGGTCTATATGTGTCTTTTATCACGATAACTTCGCAACCGCTCAAGATATCATCACAAATTATTTTACAGGTGTATAGTAGGGATGAAAATCTCCTACGAGTTCGAAATTGGTGAAAGAAGGTCAAGATCATATTCTTACCCGCGGTAGATATGTATCGACTCGCGGTTGGTGTGATTCCCCCTTTGGGGGGCCCTCTAGTATACAGTATTATTGCCACCACGGTATGATTCTCAAGTTTGAAATGATTTCTAGTATTAAAGGGATTAATTAAAGCTACAAGTAACCCGTGCAATTCGTAAAGTCACTCCCTAAAATGAATACTGTTGTCTGTTAATATATAGATTAAAATAAAATGACGTGATCGGTGAGAAATCGCTAAAACTTTGGACTATTTGCATTATCACGCACGTACAATACATACACACGTGCGAATAAATCACCACCACCGCCGCTGCCTCCGCCTTCATCATCATCATCATCATCATCATCTACATCACCATCATCGTCATCATCATCATCATCATCTTCATCATCATCATCATCATCATCATCGTCATCATCATCATCATCATCATCATCAGCAGCAGCAGCAGCAGCAGCAGCAGCAACAGCAGCAGCAGCAGCAACAGCAGCAGCAGCAGCAGCAGCAGCAGCAGCAGCACCACCACCACCACCACCACCACCACCACCACCACCACCACCACCACCACCACCACCACCTGGAGGAGGAGGAGGAGGAGGAAGAGCGGCGGCGGCAGCAGCAGGAGCAGCCTGAGAGGATTCAGTGCAGGACGGAGGCCTCTCCCATTTTTCTTCACCCCGACCTAATAGGTGTTAGCCTGTTCCATCTAATCCCAGCAAATCTCCAGATACCTTCCGTCTATCTTGTTGTCCACCTAATAGCTGTTTGTCTGCTTCATCTAATCTCAGCAGATATTCGGAGTTCATCCCTCCATCTTGTTTCAATATGCTCTTCCTCTCACTCCATCACCGGGTTACCGATCAGGTACCCTGACTGCCCATCTGGATGTAACCTCCCAATATCCATTTTCGCTTTTTGATTGTAATGATTGTGCCCTGTACTTTACTCTGTCCTCACACCTAAGAAGTTACCCTTTCCATGTGATTCTTGACAGTCCTTCCCGGTCTTATTTGAGCTCTCCAAAGTTCACATTCCAGGGCTATTGTTTAATCATACGTTCTCGAACCATAAGTTAAAAAAGAAGGTCAAGCTGTTTATATACCATTTTTTTCTTTTTAAAATAAAGGCAGTTTCCTGTCCTTTATGATGTTACTCTGGTTACCAAAAGGCCCCCATCCCATTCCCATTCTTTGCCATGAACTGCACCTGTCCAATTTACCTACGCTAGGAGTAAATATTAAATACTACTAGGTCCTTCATCTCCAAAAATTAAAGAATGGAGGTAAAAAAAGAAAAAAATAGCATTTAGTATTCATTGTCAAGCTTGTTTTCATATTCTCCCTGTTATGCCCAACAATCACTTTCTCGTGGTTCTTCCCTAGAAAAACTGATAAGAAGTCTGTAAATATAATCTTCAGCCTTCCACTGATTTATGGTAGTTCCCTTGCCATCCCATGCTAACAGTGTCTACTTACCCAACTAATTGGTATGGCCTGGCTATCTTTCTGAAGTTTTATGATAGCAGGTTTAGTTATCCTCTTAATGTCGCCAAGTATCATGACTTTCCATGCTTTGTCCCTCAATCACTGTCATCTCTGTCGCTGTTTCAACTGAATCAGATGGTTTCTCCAAATTAACCGATGTTATTCACGGAGATCATTTATACAACGATGTTTTATCAGTTACATGGTTAATAACTTAAATAGAGTCAGTTACTGAATGATCCGAAATAAATCAGCATGTTTTCTTTGTTGATTTGTGTATTTCAATACATTAGAGTTTTTGCATAAAGTCTGTATAACTGGGAAAACTGCATCTGACGGTTGTTATAAAGTCTGAAATGTCGCTCATGTTTTAGCAGTAAAATTTATGCATTTTTCCCAAATTTGTCTGCACGTTTAACTTCTTAACACCGTGTAAACAGTTTTGCTTGCTTACTTAGCCCTCCCAGTCCGGGTGACCTTCACTCTTTCTGCCATCGGAGGATTTTATTCCTTCGAGGAAAAACTTCTCCTACTGAAAGGGTTTCTTGACGCTACGTTCCATCCAGTTCGAAACGTCTACCGCAAGTTTAGTAAAATCGTCAAAGGGTAGCAGGAAAATGCAAAAAAAACTTTCCCGGGAGCCAGGGGTTAGTAAAAGTCATCTGCATCGTTAGATAAACTGATGGTTAGATCGTCATCCCAGCCTGCCCTACCCCTCATCTTTCTTTTCAGGGTTTCTTTCCTCCCTCGAACGTAATGCTGTTGACAATTTCTTCATACCGAACAGACTTTTCTTGTGTATTATTACTTCCGTAAAGTTTTGTGCGCAATACTTATGCTGACTTGAGGAGAAAAGTTAAAAGATGAAAGGTGGACAAGAGAGAGAGAGAGAGAGAGAGAGAGAGAGACTGACTGACTGACTGACTACAATAGATGGATAGAAGGGAAAAGCTGCCGTTTTGTAAATTCAGCTGATAGTGCAGTCACCGTTACTCTAAGAGCTTCCACCTTATTCTTAAGATATCTTCAATACTGTACATGTTAAACTTTTAATCCCTCAAATATTATTACTGTTACTGTTATTCTTAATTTGCTTTTTGTGTGAAATTTCCTCGTCTTTACGGTCAAGTTCCTTATTTTCTTATGCAGCCTTTTTGTATTCTAATAGTCTACGATTATCATTTAAGGTTTTCCTTCGTTCTCCACATAAAACTGCCTTATTCATGGATAAAGTTTTGGTTATATCTGTGTGTTTTCAGTTACTTGATAAGCTGCAATGGGGTGTTTATTTTGAACTAATGTGCCGAACTCCGCTGCCATTTCTCTCACAATTGGTAGGTTTGGCTGTGTCCTTTGGATCAGCCCGACTCCCCTACTCCCCCCCCCCTTTTTATCTCGTTTCTTATATTTACAGTACTCTGTTCAGTGCAGTTACATTCATTCATCTGCTGGTATGTGCTTTGTCAGTGTGGATACAGTCTACTTCAGTCTTTGCTTTACCAGTCTGTATCTTCTAAGTCTCTCTCTCTCTCTCTCTCTCTCTTTCATTTTTAGAAGGTATTCATCTTCATTAGACTGTTCACTTTCCCTGATTTCACTGTCACTGGCATTCCACCTCTGACTTTATGGTTGGTCATTTCGTAAAGTCCTATAGCAGTCTCGCCTACCTTTTTCTTGCCTATACTGGATTTTGAGTTTTTGCTTTATTTCCTACACATCTTCATGGCACTTATGTTTGTCTAATTTTCACTGCTTGATGCTGGAGCACACTGTACTTGGATTATCTACATCATATATCTCATACACAAAAGATCTGCGACTCTCATTTACACAAAAGAATGGGGGACTTTTTAAATGTGTTACCTTGCTGGTGAGACCAACTCGGTCCTGGGCCCGAAATAATAACTTATATGGTAACAATCGTCACTATTAATAGTTATATATCTGCGTAAATGTACGAGATTTGGCAAGAAGATAGATCACTCAAGTCACAAAGATAACCAGTGATAAAGAATATCACAAACTTGCATGAATGCCTATGACTGGCTGTTTTGCATTTGAGTAAACTGTTCCTCCATCCGGCAATGCCTTAAACATAGTCAGTTCGTTATAACACACACACACACACACACACACACACACACACACACACACACACACACACACACACACCTCTTGTTATTTATGTGTATGTGAAGATTGCTCAAAAATCTCTAAAATCCCATCGTCCATGAAGCTGGATATATTTTAAGCAGTGAGTCTGTGAACTGAAGGAAGGCGGGCAGGTGGGATGTGTGGTGGAAAAAAGGTTATTGAAGAAGGATCTCGAATAAGAGAATACGGGATGAAGATGAGAAGAGCGGTAAGGAGGGGGTGGGGGGAAGAAGTGTTCAAGTGAGGATGGGAGGGTGGGGGAGTGGAAAAGAGGATTAGATTGTTTGGGGGGACGAGGTGAATAAGAGTGACGGGGGGGGGGGGAGTTGTAAGGGGGACGTGATAAGAGGCTGAGGTGGGGTGGGTGTAGGTAGGAGGTGACTCTAAGTAGGGGAAGGTGAGGAGAAGTAGAGGGCGATTTTGAGAAGAAAGGGAAAGATAAAAGAAATTAAACCTCTTTTGTGCTATGTCGTGATTTTATAGCACATTTTTGCCGCTACCAGATGATTCTATTTAGTTTACAAGAACCCATAGCAAAGAAGTTAGTTACATTTATTCCCTCCAATTCGGAAAGCGACCCAAAAATGAGTAAAATCATCTGAAGGAAGCAAATGTAACAATATATATGTCCTGGGATAGAAGGGATTTAATACCTCTGAATATTAGCATGGACAGATAAAAGCAAACAAGATGTATGGAACAAGTAGGTGATTCATGGTAATGCGCTGTTATTTGCTTTTCTGGGCTAAAGGGTTGGGCTGAGGAGAAGAAAAGAGAATGATGGAATAAATGTAACACACATTTGCTTATAAACTAACAGTCGATATGTAGAAGCCGACAAAAAATATGCAGAAATGTATAAATTTACGGTAATGTACTATAGCCACTGTTTAGAACAAGAGGGTGAGGGTGAGAAAAGGAAAGACTGACATTTTCAAAGAACCCTTGAAATAAACGACGGACTGGTTACCGTCGACATGATGGATGGAACAACATGAAGATTAATGGTAATACGCTATGAATATTCAAGACTGGTTGGCAATAAAAAATAATAACTTTGCTTGACGACGAATTTCGCTGTAACCGACTACTTGAGCGTCGCTGTGATGATACCAAGAACATGTGGGAAGCGAGGCGATATGAGGTGATGGGAGAGTAAACGGGGCTGGTGATGAGAGTGTTGCTAATGGAAAGGTGTTAGTGCGGTGAGAGAAGACTGGAGAGAAGAGGGAGAGATAAGCAGCTTTGTGATGCTGCCGGTGAGGAATTATGAGAGGGATGTGCAACGATATGAGTAAAGCTGAAGATAATGAAAAAGCATTATGCTGTGTTTGGATGTTACACACACACACACACACACACACACACACACACACACACACACACACACACACACACACACACACACACACACACAAAACAGGCAAGAAATGAATATGCAAGGATAAGAAGAGAAACTCAAACGAAGTGCGAGGAAGACATTATAAATAAAAGAAGTGATCAACCAAAGCTTTTTTACAGATACATCCGAAGCAAAACCAAAGGTAAAGATAAAATACAGTCCACCATGGATGAGGGGATAACCTACGGTATACCCAAGAAAATGGTATTTGCGAAGTTCTTGGCAATAATTTCCAATCAGTTTTTACAGAAAGCAATTTAGAGAGAGATGATAAGGAACACGCATGCCCACACATATTACCAGTTATACGAATATCGGAACAAGAGGTACAGGAAGAGTTGAGTAGATTAGACAAAGGAAAAGCAAATGGTCCTGACGAAATACCAAGTTGGGTGCTACATGAGTGTGCAGAGATAAGCAGACCAATTGCTTAATATTCAAGGAATCCTTAATTCAAGGTAAACTACCAGATATTTGGAAGAAAGCAAACATTGTTCTCCTATTCAAGAAAGGAAATAGACAGAATCCATTCAACTATAGACCAGTATCCCTGACCAGTGTTGTAAACAAGATACTAGAAAAGCTAATAAGAAAAATGTGGGTAAACCATCTGGAAAAATAGAATATGATAACAGAAAGACAGTCGGTTTTAGAAAAGGAAAATCATGTGTTACAAATCTATTAAGCTACTACGGTAGAGTTGCAGAAACACTTCAGAAAAGAGAGGGATGGGTGGACAGTATCTATTTAGATTTTATGAAAACATTTGACAGAGTGCCGCACCAAAGACTTCTATGAATACTGTACCATCAAGGAGGAATCCAAGGTAATCTGTTCTGTTGGATGCAGGATTTGCTCAGAAAAAGCGAAATGAGAACAGTACTAAGGAGTAATTACTCATCATGGAAGAAAGTGACTAGCAGAGTTCCACAGGGCTCAGTGCTGGCACCAGTTATGTTTTTAGTATATATAAATGATATAGACTGAGACATTGGAAATGGAAGCTTTCTAAACAATGGTTGCTGATGATGCAAAAATGCAAAGGAGAATGACAAACAGATTCTTGCAGAGAGCTACAAGAATTATTAAATAAGCTTCATGAATAGAGCAATAGATAGCAAATGGAATTCAGTGTGGACAAATGCCATGTAATTAAGTTTGGTAAAAGTGGAAAAAGACCAGATTGGGCTTATAAGCCAGGAAGTTCAACCTACACATAGGAGACAAGAAGGGCCTAAGAGTGATTATCAATAACAGACTGTCTCTAGCAGACCGCATAAGAGGCGCTCGGTAGCAGAAGATCGACTTGGCGAAAGAACCGAAAATGAGATTTATCTAAGTTCATTCTGTCCAGGGCCATTCTCTTTACGTGGTGTGAAAAGATAAGCGAAATCGGCCATTATTCTTCTCTACTTCAGAGCTCAAGGTCAACTGTTTTTAACAGCAAAAACAGCGTACTAACTCCGGGACTGTGGCAGAAGGACAAGTTGATGAGCCAATAGCGTGGCGACATTCATCCTCCTGTGTTTACAAGGACTGGCTCTGCCAATCCTGAGGCCCGTTGGGAAGGTCACAAGAAAGTGACAACAGCACCATTATCGGTGGAATTAAGTGGCTGCTTAAAAAGTGTAAAAGAGACAGTGGCGAGGCCTATGTGAGCAAGTCAACAAAAAAGAACATAACAGTGCGACGAGCAGGGCCCCCCCATATACATGCCTGGATAACTGCTTTACCCGTGTTGGTGTGGAGAACATTAATGACATTTTTCATCAGTTCTGAGCATTAAAGGACCATTATGCCCAGACTGCATACATAGTGGCCCGTGTGTGCTAGTCAAGTGAAGCGTTCACTTGAATTGAACCACTTCAAGCTTCCACTGGCGCCCAACTCTGCATTAGTTTAACCCCTACACCACGGGGATGTTTTTGCGCTCCTTGCGCGTC
This sequence comes from Coenobita brevimanus, assembly GCF_032717465.1. NCBI lineage: Eukaryota > Metazoa > Arthropoda > Malacostraca > Decapoda > Coenobitidae > Coenobita > Coenobita brevimanus. Next base: position 39,474,630 of record NC_136991.1, read on the forward strand.
CCGCAAGGATATTCGTGCTCCAACTGACTTTTTAAAAATATTTGCCAAAAATCAGTTATTAGTCTTGGAATATTAAAATTTTATTTGCATATGGCACATACCTTCAGCTTTCCCCTGGGATGTTTGATGAGCCTTCGTCGTCTACCGTAGGACTTTTGGAGACTTCTGAAGTTGGGTAACGAAGTCTCCATTTTACACTTCCCAATACCCTGTAATATGGTTACCACTGCCTGATATTATAACTACAAACACTATTCTATGAATTTCAAGTAGTTTGGAATCCATATAAAAAAAAAAAAAAAAAACGCCGTGAAAGCAATGTACTGTAAATTACGAGCGCATATGAGCTTTCCTCCCGTTCTGGTTCCCTGATGGTATTCTGAGGCGAAGCTGTCATTTATTACTTATAAACACACACTTTATATTCCTAGTACTTTATTACACTTATTTATATATACAATATTAATCTATAAGTTTCTTTCAGTACTAGTAGTTTATTTTCACTCCAGGCATTCACTTTCTCGTCCTGTATACTAGCGTAGAGAGCGAATCTGTCACTTTCACTTTCATTACTCCCAGTATTCATACATGCTAGAGTGAAACTTTCACTTTCATTACTCCTAGTATATATACTCGTATTCTTATATTACTACTTATTTACATTTCTATTTACTTTATTTTATTTACATTAATTACATTTTTATTTTATTTACACTGTTATGCATTGTCACATGCAATAACTTATAAAACTGTTTTCCACTGTTCAGTTATATTTACATTCATTGCTTTCACTTGCTGTTTACACATTATTTACACATTATTTACATTTCCACTTGCACTGTTTTAGAGTCACCAGAAAGATTGTAGTCACTGTCCATCATTATCATTGATAAATTAGCCAGTTCATGTTCCACAGCAGTCACTTAGCCCTTTACCCCTTTCCACACGAGGTTTAGTAGGGCTAGAGGTCACAGGGCCCTTTGCATGGGGCTAAAAAGCGGCGGAATTGGATAGGCGCGAATCCGACGTGGTTTCACCTTGAAAGACGACAGTAAACTGAATGCTGTGGCCTAGGGGCAGTGAAGGGCAACCAATGTCAGCATGGTGACAGCTGTTAATATATACGCTATGAAATGATTGGCAGGAAATCTAGACAATACAGAATAAATTAGGTAGTTCCAGGTGCATGTAAATATCACTTAGGCTTCTCCCTTCCTTTCTTATATATATTTTTTTTATGAGAACAGGTCATACGGCATATTTCAAGGGGAAAAATAAACAGGGAAAATTAGCGAACAAGTGCACGTGAGGTGTTGCCAGGTGATAATTAGCCCATTCCAGATGTATGGCAGTATCAATTACCTTTTCTCTTTCTTTTATATATTATTTTGTATAAGAATAGGGCAAAGGGCACATTTCAATGGATACAATGAGTGGAAAAATCCGTCCAGCATTTATGTAGCGCAGCGCAGCTGGTCAGGCGGGAGGAGAGGGTAATGGAGGGGAGGTAAGAAGGGGGGGAGTCAAGGACAGGAGAAAAATGGCTAAATTGTCAACGGTGGATGGGAGTACAGGAGTCATTAGCAGAACTGAGCATAGCTGGACACTGGTAGTACTGATAGATGATACAAGCCACCACTTGAAAGCCCGGGCAAATTCAAAATAACACAGAATCACAAAAGTGATGCCCCGCGGTATGATCCTTTTTTTTTTTTTATGCGAGGAAGAAGGAACCAAAGGCCATGAGCCCGCAGTAACAGTTCCCTCCAAGAGAAAAACAAAATACAATAGAGAGCCAAATTCAAGATCCGATCATTTTGAGATGCCTGGACACACCGCGTTTGAAAGACTGGAGATCATAGGCAGCAGGAAATACAGACAGAGGAAGACAGTTCCAGAGCTGACCTGTTGCATAAATGAAAGACTGGGAGTAACGGTTAACTCTTGCATTAGAGAGTTGGACAGAAAAGGGATGAGAGTTTGCTGCCAGACGGGTGCTACGCGCCCGTCGTAGAGGTGGAGGAATGCAAGCAGACAGTTCAGAGGAGCAGTGACCATTAAAGTAGCAATAGAAAAGGGATAAGGATGCAACAGTGCGGCGAAGAGACAGAGGTTGAAGGGAGTCAGTAAGAGGAGGAGAGTTAATGAGACGAAAAGCCTTTGACTCCACCCTATTGAGAAGAGCTGTATGTGGGGGGCCTCCCCACACATGAGAGTTGTACTCCACACAGGGGCGGATAAAACCCCTGTATAGAGACAACAATTGTGCAGGGGTAAAGAAAGAGCGGAGTCAGCTTAGCACACCCAATCTCTTGGAAGCAGATTTTACAAGAGATGTAATATGATCTTTCCAAGATAAGTCCCTAGTAAATGAAACCCCAAGCATGTTCAAGGATGATGCAGGATTAAGCTGAATATTATTAAACATTAGTGGGTATACCTGTGGAAGATTTTGTCAGGTTGATAGGTGTAAGAACTGAGTCTTAGATGCATTAAAAACAACCATATTATTTTTACCCCAGTCAGAGATACGAGCCAAGTCAGACATTAGGTGTGCCATAGCCTCATCCCTTGTTTGTTGAAGTAACTGTTGAGATGGGCATTCCAGGAACCGAATGGAAAGGTGAAGGGTGGAGTCATCAGCGTATGAGTGGATAGGGTGAGATGTACAGCTTAGACGATCATTGATGAATAAAAGGAAGAGAGTTGGTGATAGGACAGAGCCCTGAGGAACACCACTGTTGATAGATCTAGGAGAAGAACGATGGCCATCTACAACAGCGGCTATAGAACGACCAGAAAGGAAGCTAGCGATGAAGGCACAGATAGAAGGATAGAAACCATACGAGGGCAGTTTGGAAATTAAAGATTTATGCCAGACTCGATCGAAAGCCTTTGAGATGTCAAGTGCAATGGCAAAGCTTTCGCCAAAGTCCCAAAAGCAGGATGACCAGGAGTCTGAAAGGTAGGTGAGAAGATCGCCAGTGGAGCGTCCCTGACGGAACCCATACTGACGATCGGAAAGAAGGTTGTGATAGGAAAGATGCCTTAAAATTTTTCTATTAAGAATTGACTCAAAAACTTTTGAAATACAGGACGTTAAAGCAATTGGACGATAGTTGGAGGGCTGGGAGTGGTCACCCTTCTTTGGGACTGGCTGAATGAGAGCAACTTCCAGCAAGAAGGAAAGGTACAAGTTGACAGACAAAGGCGAAAGAGTTTGCCTAGGCAGGGTGTAAGAACAGAAGCACAGTTCTTGAGAACAACAGGAGGGACCCCATCAGGCCCATATGCCTTGTTAGTACTGAGGCCAGTGATGGCAGAAAATACATCAACTGAAGAAATTTTAATGTCAGCCATGAGGAAGTCAGAGGGGGGAAGTGATGGAGGAACAGCACCAGAATCGTCTAAGGTGGAATTGGAGGAGAAAGTCTGTGCAAAGAGATCTGCTTTATCAGTAGAAGAAATAGCTACAGAACCATCAGAGTAGAAAAGAGGCGGGAAGGATGATGAGGTAAAGTTGTTAGAAAGATTTTTTGCAAGGTGCCAGAAGGAGCAGAAAGAATTCGAGTTGGAGAGTTGAGAGCATTTAGTATGGATGAAATTATTTTTAGTAGAGCGAAGAACAGACTTAGCACGATTCCTGGCCGAAACGTAAAGATGATGTGATTCAGGGGTGGGTTGGCTCCGGTACCTTTTGTAGGCCTTCTCCTTGTTGCGGACAGCATTAGAACAAGCGTGATTAAACCAAGGCTTTCTTGCGTTAGTCAAAGGATATGAGAAAGGAATGTATGCTTCCATGCCCGAGAGAATAACCTCCGTAATGCGCAAGTCACACTCAGATGGCTCACGGCCATGGAAGCAATAATCATTCCAGGGAAAATCAAAGAAGTACTGCCTGAGGGCCTCCCAGTCTGCGGCTCCAAAATGCCACAGACGACGTTTCCCTGGAGGGTCCACAGGCCATACTGGAGTAATAGGACAGGTTAAGGTAATAAGGTTGTGATCGGAGGAGCCCAACAGAGAGAAAAGATTAACAGAGTAAGCAGAAGGATTAGTTGTGAGGAAGAGGTCAAGTATATTGGAGCTCTCTCCAAGGCGGTCAGGGATACGGGTAGGGTGCTGTACAAGCTGCTCTAGGTCATTAAGGATAGAAAAGATGTAGGCTTGTTCACCAGGTGGATCCGTGAAAGGAGAGGAGAGCCAAAGGTGGTGGTGAACGTTGAAATCTCCAAGAATGGAGATTTCAGAGAAAGGAGAAATGGATAGAATGTGTTCCATCGTAGAAGTAAGATAGTCAAAGAATTTTTGATAGTCAGTAGAATTAGGGGATAAGTAAACAGCACAGATATATTTAGTCAGAGAATGACAGGAAAGCCGAAGCCAGAGTGTGGAGAATTCAGAAGAATCAAGTTCAGGAACACGAGAGCAAGATAAGTCGTTGCGTATGTATACACAACAGCCACCTTTGGCTTTGAAATGAGTATAGAGAAAGTAGGAGGATACAGAAAAGGGTTTGCTGTCAGTTGCCTCAGACAGCTGAGTCTCCGTTAGAAAAAGAAGGTGAGGTTCAGAGGAGGAGAGGTGGTGCTCAACAGAGCGAAAGTTAGAGGAAAGGCCGCGAATGTTGCAGAAATGAAGAAGAAGAGAGTCAGACAGTGGTTCCAGGCACCTCGAGTCGTCACCGGGAGTGGAGCGGATGGTGGGGGCATTTATGGTCCCCCCCCCTGGGGACTCCGAGGCTTGATGAATCGACGCCATTTTTGGTGAATTTTGAAAAGGAAGTGTAGTGTGTACTGTGCTTGTAGTTTGGTGAAGATAGAGAAATTTGTACAGGAGAGCATGCTGGCCTACTCTCTGTGTAACTGAGACACTGAAAAAGTTCAGCAAAGGGGGATGGTCAGGAACTAGTCCTGAGGGCTGATGAAACGGGAGCTCCAGCACTCCCTGTCATCAGCTTTCCATCCACCTCGGTAGTACTGCCCTGCTCGACTGGTGCTACAGTCTACCCTTGCTCCCGAGTGTCACGAAAGTGACGCCCCGCAGTAAGGGATTAAGGTATGTGTCAAATTAAAAAGATTGTCGTATTATTCATTATTTTTATACGGTAAATGTGTAATGCTCTAAACATTGTAGTGTTTCTGGTCATAAAACTGAGTTTTGATGACAGTGATTATGGTCAGATACTTAAGTCTGGATTTTTTTCTTTTGTGTATTTGCCATATTCAGAATTACAATTAACAACCATGTGTTCGGTATCAGTATGTTCATTATGGCTTGAATTTTCATTGTGTTTATTAACTTTGCAAAAAAAAAAAAAAAAGAAAAAAGAAAAAAGAAAATTGGGTGCCATGTCGTGTATTTTTGTTCGATTTTTTAGTTTTCCTTAATTTTAAAAACTTGCTCAAATACATGGAAGTGGCGTATGACGTTTTTTTTTGCATCAGTCTGTTCAGTACAGTAGTATCTCATTTGCAGGGAATAACACAGTGATACTGCAATATTTTTTGCACATTAAAAATTTGGGGGGTTGCTACTCACCGGATTTTGGAGAAAAAAAAAAAACATGAATATACCATTTTTTTATTTGGGAAAGTATTCTCTTTGATCATGAAATCTATTGATACCAGATATGCATATATTTCGTACACATACATGGTGGTACAGTCGCATAATGTAAAGGCCTAATTCTCTCTCTCTCTCTCTCTCTCTCTTTCTCTCTCTCTCTGCTTATATCATTCATCAGACCAGCTGTGGAGTATGCATCAGTGGTCTGGAATCATCTAAAAAAAGCATAAGTAAGATTTAAAAAGTACATAGGCCTATGGCTGCTACAAGTTGGGTACCAAGCTTAAAGGATCTCAGCTATGAAGAAAGGCTAAAAAGAGAGTGTTTTAATTACATTGTGTCCTGACATTCTTGATGATCTGGGGCAACAGGATTGCTGATATACATCATGTGAATTGACATTCCTAGTAGGAAACTGTGTATATCCCCAGCAGGCACTACATGCAGAACATTGTGATATGAAATATATACTCGTGTCTATAATTATTACATATCCATAACTATTACATATGACATATTATTATGCCTATATAACCTGTCACTCGGTTACGCCAAACTGTCGTACCTACGACCTATTTGCTGTTACAGTTTATGCAGTATATAGAAATATGTTATTCATCTACTTGTCAAACAATTCATGTTAAAGTAAACGTATGGTATTTGTTATAATATTGTAAAATGGAATATAGTAGCGTAATTGTGGAAACATAGTAACATAATTGTAGCATATAATTGTTACATATAATAATTGTACATGTATAGTGGATATGCATATCCGAATATTTAAACAACAGCAATATAATAGTAATACGAAGGCAGGTCTAAAGTAGTCAGTTATATAGCCTATGTGAGGGACTTGCTATCTGTCTATCTCAGTATCTGTCCATCTATCTATCTATCTGTCGATCTGTCTACCTATCCATCTGTCAGTCGATCTATCTGTCTATCTACCTATCCATGTGCACTTGCACCAGAAAGTATCGGTGCACTGTGGGTGTGATGCCACCCGGAATGATTCGACCATGCAGCACTGACAGCCCGTTAACACTTGTATATATTATAACATTTACGGCCATTTCCTACATATTATGAAGGACACAAGAGTTATATCTGATATAGCAGTTCATCTATCGTCTGGGATGCCTGCGTGTGGGAGGATAGAACCGCAATTTCCAGTTCCTTTTGTTCCATGTGTCATAATATTTAACATATTCTGCACCGATACTTTCTGGTGCGAGTGTACCCTTATTTATCTATATTTATCTATCTATCTATCTATCTGTCTATCTATCTATCTATCTATCTATCTATCTATATATATCATCAATGGATACATCCTTAGGGAAGTGGAGGCGAATAAGGAACAGAAGAACCAGTACAGTGTGCAGCATGTTTATTGCAACGTTTCGGAGATGACACTCTCCATCATCAGGCAGTCTAAATTAAAACAAACCAATAAATATTCCAAGCGAACATAGCACGAGTACAAGGTTAAAAACCCAGCAAGATTTGACATAAAATCAATGAAAACATGCATAAAGAAGAACCAGCAACAGGAAAATTACAGGAAAGAAGAAATACAGGTACAACAGAGCATTAAACACACAGTAGTTCAATTGATTTCTCGTTAGCTAGAACAGGAGTAAGTTCTGGGGAACATTTTTTTCAAAACAATTGGAGGAATTCCATCTGGATCGGGAGTTTTATTGGTTTGTAAATTGTCAAGGATGGATTTTACATATCTAGTCTGTATCTTAAGCGGAGCAATTTCAGGCGAGCTCAGTTCAAGTATTTTGACGTTCTGGCCTACTTCCTCTAAGGTAGAATTTCTTGCAAATGTACTAGCAAAAATGTTCGCTTTACCGCGCGGGTCATTTATAGTGTTGCCTTGTAAAAATTTTAGTGGGGGAATGGGTGATGACTGGTTAAAGTTATTAGCGAAAGAACTGAGAGTTGACCAGAGCATTCTATTGTCATTTGGATTATTTAATAGTCTGGATGCTTGGCTGTGAAAAAAGTTTGATTTAGCGAGACTTATTACAGCTTCTGCATGGTTTCTAGCAATTTTAAACTGAGTGAGTGAATCAGATGTTATTTAAGTAAACATTGTATGTTAAGGACTTCTGGGTCGTTGCTCTGGCACAATTGCTGTCAAACCATTCTGGGGAGTCCGATCTTTTAGTGAACTGTTGACTGGGTATGAACCATGCCATACCAGCTTGTATTAAGTCATTAATATGGGATTGGGTAAAACTGATGCCATTTGAGAAGAAAGACTGCCATGGAATATCAGGAAGATAATTTCTAAATCCATCCCAGTCTGCCCTGTCATAGTGCCATCTGGTCACCCTGACAGGTTCGGAACGAGGGAGGGTTGGGACAACTGACCAATGAGGCTTTGATGAGATTGTGGAGGATCCAAGTGGTGACAGTACTTATATCCTGTAATGATCTGGGTTATTTGTCAAGAACAGGTCCAAAAGATAGGCGTTATTGTCAGGATTAGATTGCTTTACCAAATGCATGAGGTTAAACAATTCTACATGCAGCTCGCATTCTAAACCAGTATCGTCAGTCCTGGCAGACTGCAATAACCATTCTACATTATGGACGTTGAAGTCACCCTAAACGTTATTGTCAGTGGTTAGGGTGAGGTGAGGAGGTGGCAACCAGGAAAACAAATTGGGGATATGTCGTAGTGGGAGAGATGTGGGTTTCTGTGAGGAACAGGGCTAGAGGAGATACCGATATAGAAGTATCCACAAAGATTTTTTGTTTCCTAATTCTTTTCCATGTGTGTTTCAGTCAGTCCCTTGATGATAATGTTGAGGTCATTTATGGATCCTTGTTCTGTTGGGGTCAGTTTAGTTTAATAATTTCATCTGCATTTTTCCTTACTGAGTTGTTTTATTTGAGGAAACAAGTTAGGAATATATTTTTGAGTGTCACCTTTAAGAATATAGAATTTTCCGACTATAATGATGCTTCTATTGAAGGTGGTGACAGCTTTGTAATTGTCTGAGGAAGAATTCAGGGTGAAAGTATTTAAATGTTTGTTATTTTGTACTAACCGTATCTAGTTTGCATGATTGTGATTTGCACAGATTTTCCTGTCTCATACTGGGTTTTCTTTGGTACGTTAATGGAAAGGTCGTCATATGCGTGGTCATAAACTACTATTCTGGTGATCTAAATGCCTAGTGAAGCATATACAAGTAAACTCAGGGAAGGGGAGGAGGCAGATTTATTCGATCTGTTTGGAGGTCGCCTTTGAGTGTGGTGGACGTTAAGGACATCTGGTGCCTGTGTCGTACTGGAGAGGAACACCTTCACATGCTAGCACTGATATGACATGTTAATGGAGCTGCCGGGTTATGGAAACGTCCCTCAGTCCCTTCCTTGTCCCCCAAAAGGAGTGTGGTGGTTTGCAGAAGAACGGCAGCTTCGGCCTGCAAACCACTGGGTTCACATTCAGATGAACCTAAGGTTGCAACAACTGCCACTGTTAGGTATTTGTGTTTTTCATGAAGAAAGGTCACAGAATATCATGTGCCTGTGTGTTTAGCCATAAAGGGTCTTGCACAAGGAGACCACCAACAATTATCGTGTTGGGAATGCTTTGAAGAGGCGTGAGTGATGGAGTATATCAAGGAGGGCATGATGTGGTAGTATGTAAATATTTATGCTCCATGTTACAATCCGTCGTGTTGTCATTCGATAGCTACCTGTTGGTCTCTTTGTTGTGTAGCGCTTGTAAAACGAATATTGTAGTGCATGAGGGCCATGAGCCAACCTCCTTCCCCATTATTTGTTTTGCTTTGTCAGTGTATTTTGTGAAGCAAAGAGTGTTGTACCTGTTTGAGTTCAATCTCTTATATTAGTGCCGTGTGTGTGTGTGTTTGTGTGTGTGTGTGTGTGTGTGTGTGTGTGTGTGTGTGTGTGTGTGTGTGTGTGTGCGCGCGCGCGCGTGTGCGTGTGTGCGCGCGCGCGTGCAGGAAGATTTGTCGTTCAGTTGTTTTTGTCTTTACTGCATTGGAGTTTAGATGTAAAATCTTTAGCATGTGTTCCATTTTACCACTCCAGCGAGTGGACAAGGCATGCTATCTTCAGGATGGGGGAGGAGCAGGAAGTGGTTCTTGGAGAACACATTGATTGGGAAACGGGAGCGCCGGGGAGCTCCTCGAAGAAACGAAAGTAAGCAAATAAGCAGTGTAGATATCCACCCAAACAAGGCTTTAAGCAGGATGGGATCCCAAAGGCCGTTCCCCTCGTCCCCGTCAGCGCTGGTATGGATGACCATAGTTTAATTATTTTTTTAACCTTGGAATATGAAATTTTCCATCATGATAAACCTTCATCAGGATCAGGTATTGGGCAGGGTAGAACCAAGGGCCTCTTCCCAGGGGGGACGCGGCCCCTGGGGATCCCAAACAGTGACGGTAATCTCGGCCATAGTTATTATACGTAGGAAGCGAAATTTCTCACGGTGGTAAACCTTCATCTGCATCAGGCTTCAGTCAGGATGGGGCTCCCCTCACCTGTGGGAAAGCCAGTCTTGGGAGGGCAACGTTATTGCTTTATTTTTAAACTAGGAACATAATACTTTGCAAGTGGTTTTAGGCAGGGTGGGACCCTTGTGAGGGTTGGCCCCAGGGGTCCTAGGCAAGGATGATATACGTGATTATTTTTTTTACGTTTACCAGGAAAACAAAATTTGTATAGGGGTAGACTTTCCACCCAGACCAGATTTTATGAAGAGTGAGATTCTAAACGATATTTAGCAGGAGCCACAACTAGAATTTAGGTATTTTGAATCATTTCTTTTTGTATTTCATCATAGGCCAACACTTTTCTTCTATGTCACTTCTGTCTCAGATGACATTAATCCTCCTCAGGGAGGATTAATGATCCAAAGAGGGGAGGGTTAACATGTGACAGAAGTATCATAGAGTAAAAGTGTCGGCAAATGATAATATATGATCATAAAACACCTCAAAACACTTACATTCCAGTTGTGGTTTCTGCTAAATCTTTACCGGGATTCTTTCACCCTTTACGACTGGCCAGGGAAAAACCCGATAAGCACTTTTTTTTTTTTTTTTTTTTTTTTGGGGGGGAACGATATTTTGACCTTTGTTACACTTCCAGCGGGGTTAATTTTTAATCAGGGTAGAATACTTTAGAGCTGAGTGCGGCTGCCATAGGTGCACTCTGTCTTGTTAGAAGTAACTGGGCGTTATTTGCATTTGTCGTGATCCTCTAGGTTTCATACGGTCTTCTGTGGAGTGGGGCTGCACAGTTGTTCTCTACTTAGTTTGTGAATATGTTGTTGGATGTTACTGCACTGATGTGTCCATTGTGGGCCAGGGTCAGAGTCTGTGCCCCTGACAAAGAAAGGTAAGAGGGACCGACAAACCGGAACTGCAGACTCTCAAAAAAGAAAAAAAGTCTCCGGGAGCGCGGTTATATGCCGACGTCGCAATCCACCAGCCTCTTTCGGGGGGATAAGGAGAGTTGAGAACCGTTTGTATGCCTGGGCATATCTTCCTTATGGGTTCGGGTTGGTCGTCAGTGTGGGCGGCTTCTGCTTCCAGGCGGATTCGCCTACTGGGCTTATCATCGATGTACGAGAATGTGACCCTCAGAGGAGGCTTTAAAATGGCTTCTTACAAGCTGGTCTTGTAACTGAAGTAATTAGATATTTCAAAATGACTAAAAAAAACAAAGTACCATTAACAGTGAGAGAACTGTTCAGGAGTGTACAGCTTAATGTAAGGGAGCAGTTCATATTAGGCCTATATGTTGGCGAGTAGAAAGATTGGGATTGGCAACCATTTCCGTCATCCTGGATAATCATAAATCTTTGCTGAGCCAACTTCTTAACAGTTGTCACCGAAATCTTAAGGCTTGGCTCATACTGGCTCTTGATGACTTGAAGTTAGACCAAAATCCTTGGGTGAATACAAATTCTGATATTCCCCCTTTTAAAAATCCCTGGCCCGGATCACGTAGCAGTTCCACTTGACACTCCTGTGTCCTTGTCGCGAGATCTGTGGCCGAATTCAGGTTGGCACTAGAGACTACATAGGTCCTTTTCTTTTCATTTTTTAATCCATCGCACATTTTATGAATGAATGAATATTATATACAGTCTATAATTATATATATCTACTTAATATAGAAACAGTTTGTACCAGTAACATGCAAGAGGTTTATTAACCCCGTGATTCCGACGAAATTATTTTTATCATTCTTACCTGGCGATTTATTTCAGCTTATGGGAAACGTCTTATAGTGAATGGGTTAATGGAGGTTATACTGAACTCATAAATTTCAGAAAGTCTCTTCGAAGCTGAGTAACGTGTGAAATTAGGTAAAATGAAGTAAAGAAGCGTAATCGGAGTGAAGAGGTTAAGGCTTTACATGCAAAATAATTCGCTGAAGCAGAGGTATTGCGACGAAGCCAGCAAGAAATACGGCCTTGACGCGAAGACGAAGGCTGATACGACCTCAGCCGACCCGACTCTTCTCCGCACATCTGGTTTTTGTGACGCTTTCCGCTTGACATGTCACATTGGGGCCGGGTGCCTTTTAAGGCGAGCCGATTTATTCATTGGCCTCATCCCCTGTCCCTTCTCGCCTCTTAAGCCCAACCAATATACACCAGATGTCTGGATTTTAATGCTTCAGTACCCGCACTGATGGTGTCGTGAAAAATTTATGTTGCAGTGTTGGGAATATTTAATGTTTTTTCGATGAAAGTTCTGTATGATACTAAAGCTACATCACACGCCCTTCCTTCCGCCCTATCTTCCGCCTTCCCACCTCCTACAGATAAACGTAAGATTTTCATTTTTCTTACACACACACACACACACACACACACACACACACACACACACACACACACACACGCACGCACGCACGCACGCACGCACGCACGCACGCACGCACGCACGCACACACACACACACACACACACACACACACACACACACACACACACACACACACACACACACACACACACACACACAGTCTCTCTCTCTCTCTCTCTCTCTCTCTGAATAGTTACCTGAGATGTTTTCAAAGTATTTACTGCCTACAAGAAAGGAGAGATCATTATCGGTACACCAGAGTCTTCTCTTTTATTTTCGTGTATTTTTTGAGGGTCGGGGATCTTCACTAATCACGGCCCTAATGAAGTAAATTTCGCGCCCAAGAAGAATTATTAAGACCCTGTTGTTGAGAATGCAGGCTGAGATAGTTCATTTTCACTCTAGTATCGTCATTTTCACCGTGAAGCAGCATCGTTTTCAATTTCCTGATCCTCATTGCTACGTATCTTGACTTGCATTTACCATATTTTCACTTCTACTCACTTTCTTTCAATTTTGTAAGCATCATTTCGACGTCATTTCATATTCATTATCAGCCATTATCTCCTTTTCTGTTTCTGCCATTAAATACATGTTATCTTTTTCTGCTGTCCCTCATCTTAATAAGTTTCATATTAATTTTCATCAGATTTGTCTTTCACTTCAGCTTCACTTTGCGTTTCACTTGAGCCCATATCTTCAGCCTCCTCATTTAAGCTTTTACCTTCATCTTTACTTCACTCTTGGCTCCTCAGTTTCATATTGACTTTCTTCACTTTGACTATCTTCGCCCACTTTTTCTTCGCTTACAGTTTAGCTTCAGACTCTTTTAACACAGATTTTAAACTTTCACATTTAGTTTCAAAGTCATATTCACTTTCGCTTATATCCACACACTCACTTACTTGTCTTCAGTTTCTCATATCTTCATTTTTACACTTTTAAAAACGTAACAACATAAGTAGAAAGGATAACTGGAGTATCTTCATTTTTACACGTTTAAAAACGTGACAGCATAAGTAGAAAGGATAACTGGAGTAGGTCAGTTGGCCCATGCTAGGCAGCTCCAATAAGAGAGCGACTACACTGCTAGAATACAAGAAAACTAAGAGAGTTAGGAAAGCTCTACCCCGCCCACCAAACCCTCCAACCAAAACCGGCAAGAAAAAGTGAAAAGGAACTACACGCAGTATTTAAAAAAAAAAAAAAAAAAAAAAAAAAGATACTGTATAAGGAAGTACGAAAAGAGAAAGAAGCTATCGCAGAGAAACCCGGAAACGAAAAAGAAGAATGAATTAATAATCAGAATTTTTAAAATTACAACCCAAACTTGTCCTCCACTTATCTAGCCTATGCTTACAACTCTCAGTGGAAGGGGGAGCAACTATATCTTTTCGTTAACATACTGTTGCCAAACTAGTTTCTACCTGTATACTATTTTGAACCCTATAGTTCGAATCCTATCCGGTATGCTCCGTTTAAGTATCCCACCTTGCCAATATCTCTCGTTTTTATTCCCTTCATTGACATAAATATCTCATTTTAGTCTCCCCTTACTCTATGCCATTCAAGTGAGTGCAGACTTAGTCTTTGCAACTCACGTTGCGAAGAGAACGGCGTGGTAATGTTTTCAGTTGTGAGGTTGGCTGGTTGGTTTTGTTTGTGTGCGAGTAAACAAGATATCTCATGAACGGCTTGAGCTATCAGTATGAAAGTTTCAGGGTATCAAGATATGGCCAAAATCTTGGACAGTTCGAAAATGGCAACATGGGGACAAGGTCAAGGTCACCAAAACGGCTCCGAAAGGTCAACTGGTTGACCTTTGGTGATCTTGACCTTGACCCTGTGTGCCCATTTTCGAAATCGTCCAAGATTTTGGCTATATCTTGATACCCTGAAAGTTTCATGTTGATAGCTCAAGCCGTTCATGAAATATCTTGTTTACCCGCACACAAACAAAGCCAGCCAGCCAACCTCACAACTGAAGACATTACCACACCGTTCGTTTACCACCCGCGTTGCGAAGCGAGAGGAGTGGTACTGTTTTCAGTTGCGAGGTTGGCTGGCTGACTTTGTGTGTGTTTTACATTTTGAATTTGCATCAAATTAGAAATGGAGGTGCAAAATTATGTGCTGAGGAAAATCTTTCCGGTCATGCGGGTGGTGAGTTATCGTGAGATGGCATCTAGTTACAGTCTGTCTTCATATGAAAGGTTCCGAATATCATTTATCCTTTTTATCATTCTTTTCAGCACATCTAAAGGATTTACATTCATTATACAGTACTCATACCAGAATTGAACGACATAGTCAAAATGTAATCTTACCAGTGCTGGATAAACTTGCAGTATTACTTCAAATATACTATTGCTCACACTCAGCAAAATAAGTCCTCGGACCCTGTTTGCTTTATTTCACTGTAATTCAACTTCTCTTTCCAGTTCACATAATTATCATTGTTTTGGTGTTCTCGCATCTTTACTTATATTCTTCACAATAATTTTAATTCATCACATTCTTTCATTTCAGCGTTTACTTTTTCTCCTTTTCATTTTTACCTAACTCATCACTTCCATCATCGATTTTACTTAAGAGCTTCACTTTGATATTCAGCCTTACTTTTACTTTCACTTTCAGTTTCATGTTCAGTTTAATTGTACCTTCCAGCTATAAGTTTCATACAGGAAACAAAAACATTCGGGGGCTGAATGCTTGATCACCCGCTAAAGTGTGTTGTTGGCTAAGGTGCAAACTACCTACAAACCAAATTTGAAGAGATTTTGGCAACACACACACACACACACACACACACACACACACACACACACACACACACACACACACACACACACACACACACACACACACACACACACACACACACACACACACACACACACACACACACACACACACAAAACTATAGCGCCCCTACGAACCACTTGCGGCAGGAGCACCGTGCCAACATCACCAAGGAGGACCTTGAAAGGATCACCGAAGTTTTGGCTAGGTGTAGCGACAACCGCCGGCTCCTTATACTTGGGGTATTGTACGAGTATATCAAGGAACTTAACCTTTCAATAAATGTCCAAGCCCAAGAGGTACAAGCATTACCTAGCTTGAGGAGATCCGCAGCAAGCCAAAACACAGGCCCAGCTTATTACGTCAGCGGCCACCGGAAGCCAACAGTCAATCAGAGTGCAGGAGCCTAATTAAGCCTCACCTCTGCGTCACCACCCAGGTATATTAGGATCCTTACCGACCATTGTTAGCCATTCCTACCAGGACTACAACCCCAGTAAGGTCTTTCCTTCGCTGTTGAGGGCTCTGCAGAGCCGAAATTCCTGAATCTGAAGCCAAACAACTACATCATGAATGACACTGCAACAACCGAGGACATAGCCGCCTACGGAGAGATTATCGCTACGCTTCAGGGAGGAATAAAACACGCCATCAGACAACGAGAAAGCATTGCAAAAAATTATGTAATGTAGAACTTGCAATCACGTTTGATAACATATGTGGCAGAGATTATGATGATGATGATGATGACGATTAATATTGCTGTTAATCATAGGCGAAACCCGCGTTTCTGTGTAGGGGGGTCGGTGGCTAAATGGAAAACTGCATTGGTAATGCGTGTGGAGGTCCCCAGAACACTCTCACCGCCCAAACTTATTATCTGCTATTACGTCAGGCGATATCCGTGTTCATTCCTTCCTTACTATTTTTCTCAGAACAGTGACCCCCCCACCTCTCTATAGTCGTCTGGCAGTCTGAATCTGCAACTGTACCGGCCCATATTATGTTCACTGCAGGAACAATCCGTTTCCTTAAGCACGAATGGGGAGGGAGTGGCTGTAAGATGAATGGCGCATGTGAAATTCGAAGTGTTGTATTGATCATGTCTGTGTGAGGGAGTCTGTCTGTCATCAATAGAACCAAAAGGGTGCCAACATGTGCAAGAACATGAAACGAGTTACCAGCATCTGCTGTGAATGTTCACCTTGATGTGGGCCGACAGCAGTAAAAATAGAGTTTGAAAAACCGAGCAAAACTGTGCAGCCCCATCCTGCAGCAACAGACTATGAAATCAGAGGGAGAAAAATTGTTATCAGAGTTAACCCTGATGAATTTCCAATAAGAATCACGGTTACTTTAAAAATGCTTTCTGTCAGAACCTCTGGCTGCGGAAATAAAACACTTTCTATTAAAACCTCCACCCAGAGAAACCCTGCGCCCTAACCACTCTCAATGAACTGTGGAGTGGGGACAAGGCTGTCACACTAAATAATTTCGTGGACATCGTTTCTAACTTAATTGCCATGATACAGCTTTCTATAATTGTTTGGCCATAGCAAGACTAAGATATAAAAAGACATCAATTATGTTGCCTGCACACATCGTTCAGTAAGGTTGATTGTGTGTGTGTGTGTGTGTGTGTGTGTGTGTGTGTGTGTTTGGATTGGTGTGTGCATGTGTCAGATTCTTAGCGTTTTCCTACCGTGTTAAACAAATAATCCATCTCCAATAACTCTATTCATACTATTCATAGTGGTTTATAATATATATATATATATATATATATATATATATATATATATATATATAGAGAGAGAGAGAGAGAGAGAGAGAGAGAGAGAGAGAGGCTGGGAAGATGGACGGGAAGGGGGAGGGAGAGGGGAGGGGAGCACTGGCAAAAGAAAACAAAGAAACACTAGTATTGATACAATAATAGTTGGGGTTTATTGCTCACGTAATGCCACTCAGGGATGAGTGAGATTAGTCACTCTCATCTTAAATGTCAGGACCAACTGCCTAACCCCGGGCTCCTACGCTCCTCATGGGGCAACGTAGGATTGGATGATGGATGGATGGATGGTTAATTATTGTGTGTGTGTGTGTGTGTGTGTGTGTGTGTGTGTTTGTGTTTATCCTCTCTCTCTCTCTCTCTCTCTCTCTCTGTAAACTTGGAATCATCCTGCTGGCGGAGTTTCGAGGTTGAGTGGGCGGGTGGATTAATGAGTGGCTGAACGGCTGGGTTGGTGAGAGAGTGGGTGGATGGGTGAATGGATGACTGGGTGAGTGGGTGGACTGGTATCTTTTGGATAAGAAAGAGGTCAAACTGATGTTGCTAATTTATGACAAATGCTTACAACAAATTAAAGGGAGTTGTTTGCTGTGCCCGTTTTATTCTAATTTGACCATAAATTGCCATCTCCTCATCTATCATTTAGAGTTTTGATAATATATCAACATTCAGGTGTGTGCTAGTTTAACAGAAGCATGATGGAAAGGGTGTAGAGTCAACCGCAGTGTTGTCTTTTTCTTCCACTGAGGTACATTAAATAAGCTTCAGATAGACGAAAATTCTGGGCTAGGTTTGTGCAAATGAAGTCTGGTGAAGATTGGGATTCCTACAAATTTACATTTTTAGCGACCGTAGTGGGTGCATTCAGTCTTGTGGTTGCGTCTTGTGTCGTATTAACTTTAGATAATGCCAAACGGAGTTATTCGATTGAGGAAAATATCAGCATGTTCATACCTGTGTCAAGAACATTGTCATTGTTGAGACAATTTTGTAGTCTGTTTCAGCTAACACAGACAAATTTCATCTGTTATGATTGAGCCATAATAACCTCAGAGGGTTTAGTGCTAGGTGGGAGAAAAGTAGTTGGAAAATAGGCTCTTAATCCTCCCTTTATTATCAGGTGATTATGACACTGATTATGGTTATGATAAGGATGATAGTGATTAAAATGATGATGATGATGATGATGATGAACAGAGAAGCAATACCCCCGTCGAGTCGTATTCATTCGCATGATCAAGGATTCTCTAGTAGTGCTGGTGTCAAAGGAAGATGCTCAAATGAGAGGATTTGCATGGGACGCCTTCTCTCTCATAATGCCATTTCCTCTCTCTCTCTCTCTCTCTCTCTCTCTCTGTCTCTCTCTCTCTCTCTCTCTCTCTCTCTCTCTCTCTCTTATATAGCCGTATTATCCTTGACATCGTAGCACCTCTTTCAAAGTTATTTATTTTGTGTATTTTATCTGATTCTTTCTATATGTCGGTTATGGTGACGTTTATGATACTGCACCTGAAGATTTGTTTGTTATACGTATACATATTTTACTGTCACACTCTTTGAGGCGTATTTTATTAAGTTCATAATGCCTCTTCATAAGCTGTTTATCTTGCATATTGCATGTTGATGCTTTCTTTTATATTATTCTTTCCGACCAGAATATGTTTTCAGCCCTGTTAGTTTGTTAGTTTGTCAGAAGGATTACTCAAAACTTAAAAGAAATTTGGACCAAATTTTGTGAGTAGATAGCCCATGTTCCAGTGAACAATCGGTTAACTTTTGGGACCGATGCGGATCGTATTACAGATTCTAGATCCGGAATTACTTTGCCCTTGTCTGAGAGAGGCGCTCCACTGGGTGCTCCTCTAGTTTACTTTTAGCCTTCTCATGTGTGGGAATGACCTGAATGAACTTCAGAGTTAATGAATATACCAGAACCCCCCCCCAAAAAAAAAAAAAAAAAAGATAAAATAAACGAAGTGACTGTGTATATGCCTGAACAGATGCAGCATTACACACGGCAGCATGATCTATTTTCTAGAGTTTAGACTAATTTGTCCTCATTAGTGCTGTATACGTAGGAAAGTCACAGGACTTATTATATTATAAGTGAGAGCAAGTAAGTGTACACGAACCCCTATATTGGTATAATAATTTCTATAGCATGTGGCAGATGCAACATGACCAGTCTGTATCGCTCCTGTCTATGCTATAATGTGGGGTGAAGGATGATCACAGGTAAGGTCTTCCATAAACAGCCTTAAATAATTCGAGCCTTGTTTTACACCTTCCCACACTCAGTGATAAATTACTGCCGTAAGCAACAAAACTGATTCTATGACCATTAAACCAGCTAAAGACGAAGCCAGAACGACGCAGGTACACTGTCAACGAACACATTTCATAATCTCTCTCTCTCTCTCTCTCTCTCTCTCTTACCTCGTGTGTGTGTGTGTGTGTGTGTGTGTGTGTGTGTGTAATTATTGGTTTGATGAGAGAATCATGTTTGGTGTATAAGCAGGATGAGCCCAGAATTGGAAACCTGACCTCGTCCTGTTCCCCTTCAGCTTACCGCTCTCTCTCTCTCTCTCTCTCTCTCTCTCTCTCTCTCTCTCTCTCTCTCTCTCTCTCTCTCTCTCTCTCACACACACACACACACACACACACACACACACACACACACACACACACACAAGAGAGGGGAGGGGGAGAGGATGTGACGACTAAGCTAGCAATGGTAAATGTGTTGTGAAATAGATAGGTTACATTGTGAAACACTGAGGAAGCACTGACATAGCACAAACTTGTTCACACTATCTGGTCGTGGGATCATAACATAAATGAGTTAAAACGCGGGCACATAGGGAGACTAATCCTGTAATTGAGTTCCCCCCCTCCAAGTGTAATAGAGGCGAACTGCTGTAATGTGCATCGGAGGACTAGAGTTTGCGGGTACTCTAGTTGATTATCGTGTTGTGTGCTGCCAGCGTGGTTGGTGATTGTATGGTCGGTTAAAGGATCTGTGTTTTTGTGTGTAATAACTATTGCTTTATTAATTCATCTCAGGCGATGACTGAGAATACACACGTACTGAGTCTAGTGACCTAGCTTAATGGGGTCAGTAAGCTAAACATGGCTGCTCCTGAAGAGCGTCGGCACAGTACCATGTTCTGCTGAGGAAGGAAAGAACTTTGAGGCACAGACACAGGAATACAGATCGTCTGTTTACAGTACTTGGCCGAGCTTAGAATCCTTTAAAGTCCTCTGCCACAGTGTGTGTGTGTGTGTGTGTGTGTGTGTGTGTGTGTGTGTGTGTAATTCACCGGGTCGGTCAGGATCACTTGATGGTCGTGATCGTCAGCTTTTACCCTCCTGGAAGGGAGCTGAGAGCTCATATAGTCCGATCTAAAGGCAAGGCTGTGACCTTCACACATGCACACACCCGTCCCCTTGCTCCAGGGGGACAGTAACCACCCACTTCGTCAGTGAAACTTTTCGCAACCTGAGCGAGGCGCGAACTTCCGTCCACCAGTTGGCAAGCGAGAACGTTACCACTGCACCAGCGAGCGGTGTGTGTGTGTGTGTGTGTGTGTGTGTGTGTGTGTGTGTGTGTGTAATTCACCGGGTCGGTCAGGATCACTTGATGGTCGTGATCGTCAGCTTTTACCCTCCTGGAAGGGAGCTGAGAGCTCATATAGTCCGATCTAAAGGCAAGGCTGTGACCTTCACACATGCACACACCCGTCCCCTTGCTCCAGGGGGACAGTAACCACCCACTTCGTCAGTGAAACTTTTCGCAACCTGAGCGAGGCGCGAACTTCCGTCCACCAGTTGGCAAGCGAGAACGTTACCACTGCACCAGCGAGCGGTGTGTGTGTGTGTGTGTGTGTGTGTGTGTGTGTGTGTGTGTAATTCACCGGGTCGGTCAGGATCACTTGATGGTCGTGATCATCAGCTTTTACCCTCCCTGAAGGGAGCTGAGAGCTCATATAGTCCGATCTAAGGGCAAGGCTGTGACCTTCACACATGCACACACCCGTCCCCTTGCTCAAGGGGGACAATAACCACCCACTTCGTCAGTGAAACTTTTCGCAACCTGAGCGAGGCGCGAACTTCCGTCCACCAGTTGGCAAGCGAGAACGTTACCACTGCACCAGCGAGCTGTGTGTGTGTGTGTGTGTGTGTGTGTGTGTGTGTGTGTGTGTAATTCACCGGGTCGGTCAGGATCACTTGATGGTCGTGATCATCAGCTTTTACCCTCCCTGAAGGGAGCTGAGAGCTCATATAGTCCGATCTAAGGGCAAGGCTGTGACCTTCACACATGCACACACCCGTCCCCTTGCTCAAGGGGGACAGTAACCACCCACTTCGTCAGTGAAACTTTTCGCAACCTGAGCGAGGCGCGAACTCCCGTCCACCAGTTGGCAAGCGAGAACGTTACCACTGCACCAGCGAGCGGTGTGTGTGTGTGTGTGTGTGTGTGTGTGTGTGTGTGTGTGTGTGTGTGCTAATATAAATGTTCCACGTGTATGAATGCTAACGAATATGTGTGCGTGTCCATGCGTGTTCTGTACTGTAGATCCGAAGGAGTACGTAGAGCTGTATTTCCCAAGGCCTAAAAAATATTCTTTAGACCATGGTATTTCCTTCGAGGGAATGAATGATACGTTTGGAACGAAGGGGGAAGGGAGAGATTGAGTATAGGGAGAGGGAGTGGAAATTTGTGTCCCTGGGGAAGTCACTGAGAGAGAGAGAGAGAGAGAGAGAGAGAGAGAGACAGACAGACAGAGACAGAGACAGACAGACAGACAGACAGACAGAGAGACAGACAGAGTTACAAGTAGCTGTACCTCAAATTGTCCTACAACCTTTATCGAGAAAACACCATGAACAAATTTCCAGGTACACGTTGCTGCTCTGATTGTGAGGGAAAAGTATTATCGCATGTAGGCGCATCCCAGCCACCTGTGCCTGCGCTCCAGCGTACTGTTTAAGCAGGGAAACAGAAGTGCACCTAACCAGAGGGAAAGGCTGAACCAGGAATTTACAGGAAAGGAGGAAACATTCCATTATTGACTAAATTAGACCAGCAAAAACTATTTCTAACTTAGTTTTGAACAGGTCAATCGAAGAACTGTTAACTGCGTCTGCTGGTGACTTATGCGAGGTTTAACATAATATGGAAGTGAAGCTTGGACCTTGTTGGAAGGACACAAGTCCAGAGGGAGAGCAGTGGAAATGAGTTATATGAGAGGAGCATGTGGAGTCACATGGAGAGACAGACGAACAAATGAAGAAGTGAAGGAGCATTGTGGTGTGGCTGTGGATGTGATAGGAAGCGTTCAGAGAAACACACTGAGGTGGTTTGGCCATGTGGAGAGGATGGAGAGTGAGAGACTGACGAGAAAGTGTATATGAGTGAGGTGGAGGGGGAGGCCAAGGATAAGGTGAAGGGATGGAGTGGAGAGGTGTGTGAGCTGGGAGCACAACAGTGAAATGGTGGGGGACAGGACGACATGGGCGCGATTTGTTTGTGGCCACCCCTTGCGAGATTAAGGCGTCTGGCAATAGATAGATAGATTCTTTGTGATCAGGACGAGAGGGAATGATAGTATATCCATCCATCATCCAAACTGTTTTTTGTTTTTTCTTATGCCTCAGGAGCTTAGGAATCCGAGGCTAGGCTATTCAGTCCCCTAAATTAGGGTGAGGGTGAACAGCCTCACATGGGTGTCGTCGTATGAGCAGTAAATTGCAACTGTTGCTTGGATGTAAGTCCTCACAGACTCAGTCAGGTTGGAGCACTGTCCTATCGTGGTATATCACCTGGCGTCATTTGGTTATATGAATAACACCCAACGAAGCAAATGGTTTCTGGTTTACAGGAAACCATTTGGCTTGTCATTTAATGCAGAGTCACCTGAAGAATATACTTTATCAAAAGAGTGGATGATGGCCGCCCCCCACCTACCACAGTGTATCTTTTTATTACTGAGCCATGAACGTAGCGTTTTGGGAATCAGAAGCTGTATACTTAATCAATCTGCTTTTAAATGTAATAAGTCTATCACAGTCTACCACAGACAGTTTGTTCCTTATGTTTACAGTTCTGTTACAGAAGAAATGTTTTGCTTCATTTGACAAGAAACGTGTGTCAGTAATTTGTATTAAAATCGTCTAGTGTAATTGAATTACTTAATGTGAGGTACTCACCATCTGCAGTTTTCTGATCTCAAAAAATCTTTTATTCATGAATAAAATCCTGTCGTCGTAGGCGTGTTGAGGATTTAAACAGGCTTAAATCTTCTAAATATTCCTTGTATGGTTTATTTTTTAGTCGGGGTATCAATTATTTCACTTCTCGTTGCACTTACTCTAATTTCTAAATGCCTTTTTCCAAGTATGATGGCCAAACCTGAGCACATCGTCCGAGATGTGGGCGTACTAATGAACTGTACAACCAAGAGTTGCATGAAGATGTCTTCTCCGAACTGAAGGAGTGAAGATCACGGAGAATATAATTATTATTCACACTTTTTTCATGATTTTTCTGTTCTGCATGGTAGTTTCTCTGTTTTTTTCCAGGCGACTTAGGCTTGTATGACTGTTGGATGGGCGAGTCTTCTTTCTGTTGTCTTTGTATTATACTCGTAAAACAGATATATTAATCATAGCACTATTTTGATTTTTAGACTGTTGGAGCAGATGCTCTAGAGTATTTAATAGTACCACTAGCAAGGGTACCCTGGGTTGCCTGAGTAAAGCCCTATGATCGTCTATACTGGCATTGTCTGGGACCCTGGATGGCCACTCCTCGTGGGGAAGGCCCCCGGGGTCCCATTTTACCCACTGACCCTATGTTCCTCCTTCGGCCCATTTCCCTGGGATATAGGGCCCATGACCCTATTCCTACCATAGACCTATTTCAACCCTTCACACCCACACTGCTAACCAACCCACCCGGTTGCCATACTCATCCACCCACCCTGCCTAACCTTTCACTCACACTTACCCACCCACCCTGCCCTTCCACACCCACCCACCATGCCCCTCCATAAACACCCATCCACTCAATTCTGTCCACCCACCACACTCTCCTACGCTGCCCCTCCACACCCGCCCATCCACATAACCTTGCCCACCTCACTAATCCGTCCACCCATCCGACCCATTGTCCCAAATAATCAAATGGTTGTAGAAAAAAGGAAAACGGTAATTGGCTACAATGTTCCCACAGTGTTGACGATCATTTTTTATTATTTTATACCTTGGCCATCAGGGGCGCAGTTTTAGCACCTGTAATGTACCCTACACATTTAAATTCGTCATAAAAAAATTGCACCTATTACAGCTGTTTAGAGAGCTTTGTATGCATCCCCTTCGATTCCCATAGAGGACAGACAGACAGGCAAACAGACAGGTGGACAGACAGACGGACAGATAAACATTTTCCTTTTTATTATGGATTCTTACTGTAGACTTGTAGAACAAATGCCATGTCTCATAACAAATAAGGTTGAAAGGGCCGGCAAATGTGTCGTTGCTTGAAAGCTTTATACAACACTTATTAAAATTATATATATTTTTCTATTATGAATATTATATAATTGTTCCCAACCCCATCCTCAGGCGTTTTTTCTGTTTTTCTGAAAATTATATAAACGTTCCCCATCCTATACTCAGGCAAGAAAGAGGGTGACGATTATGATGATGATATACATATAAACACTGCACGCCACTGCAAAAACTAGACACATTATTGTTGCTGTTGTTCATTTGTTATTGTCGTAGTTGCTGCTACTAATGATGACTGTGTTGATGTTTACGTTGCGCTGTATTCCTTTGCATTGCTATAAATACAAATTCTGCTCGCTATTATTAACCTGTTCTGCCCCTGGATCATTTGATGCCTGAGCATGTGTCATCACAGGCCGCATCATGGCACAACAATCACCATACCACAGCTTGCCATGTATGACTTATAAATGTAAGTATGGAAGTATGTGTATGTGTATGATTGTATCTTGGAAGTTTGTGTACATGTATGAATTTATGTGTGGACGTGTGTGTATATGTATGAATGTAGTGGTATCCACAGGGGAAAGAGGAAACACGATATATATACCAAGCGCTTTCGGATATTCACATTTTCTCTCCTGTTCCTATTCCTTCCTTGCCCCATCTCTCTGCCTTCCATTCTCTACACCTCCTTCCGTCCCCTCCTAGTCCTTTCCTCCTCCCTCCCCCAGCCTCCCAGCCTCTCCATGCCTTCTCACTATTTTTCCCATCTCATTTCCTTCCATATCACGTTTATTAAGTGATTTGTTTCTACTGTATGTGTGAATGTATATGTGTAAATGCATGTATGGAAGTGTGTGTATATGTGTGAATATCTATCTATATCAATATCTATCTGTCTCTATATCTATATATATATATATATATATATATATATATATATATATATATATATATATATATATATATATATATATATATCGGTAGAGAGGTGGCCTGCAGTCCTCACGGACCCAGGTTCGAATCCCGGCTGGGGCAGGAAACAGTTTAAGGATTTGAATTTCATTAAATCAGGCTTTACTGATCTACCAGAAGACCCGCCGACATGTCGTAAAAATACCCCCGCTAATACCAATACACCAGTCCTGTATGAGACAGCCCTAGCATGTATTCAATATGAACGGTGGGTGTTAGCGCCGAAGTGGTGACATGTAGAGGTGTATGGTATGTAGGACTGCTGGGCCTTGATAGCAGGCTGAGAAGCCTATGCCCAGAGTCGGACACACACATATATATATATATATATATATATATATATATATATAGATATATATATATTTTTATATCTATATATATATATAGGGATAGATAGATAGATTGATAAATATATATATATATATATATATATATATATATATATATATATATATATATATATATATATATAGATATATATATATATATATATATAGAGATATAGATATATAGATATATATATGTATAAATAGATCTATCTATCTATCTATCTATCTATCTATATATATATCCATCCATCATCCAATTCTGCGTTGCCCCATGAGAAGCGTAGAAGCCCTGGGCTAGGCAATTTTGTCCTGACATTATAGATGAGAGTGACCAGCCTCACTCATCCCTGAGTGGCATTACATGAGCAATAACCCCAACCACCCCTTGCATATAAACCTTCACCGGCTCAATCGGATTGGAGTGCTGTAATTACCCACTAAACCACCAGGTGCCATAATTTGGTTATATGGTTACCACCCAGCGTAGTAAATGGTTTCCTGGTGTACAGGAAACCATTTGGCTTGTCACTCAGTGTAGAGTCTCCCATAGGCAGAAGGAAGAGGAAAGAATGAAAGAAAGAAAAACAAAAGAGTGAGTGTAAAGTCACCCTTAGGCAGAAGGACGAGGAAAGAATGAAGTAAAGAAAGACAGAAGAGGAAGGTAGGAATGGAGGGAGGAGAGGAAAGACCATATTACATCTCTTGTAAGATCTGCTTCCAAGAGATTGGGTGTGCTGGGCCGACTCCGCTCTTTCTTTGCCCCTGCACAATTGTTGGCTCTATACAGGGGTTTTATCCGCCCCTGTGTGGAGTGCAACTCTCATGTGTGGGGAGGCTCCCCACATACAGCTCTTCTCAATAGGGTGGAGTCAAAGGCTTTTCGTCTCATTAACTCTCCTCCTCTTACTGACTCCCTTCAACCTTTGTCTTTATATATATATATATATATATATATATATATATATATATATATATATATATATATATATATATATATATATATATATATATAAAGTGTGTGTGTAGGTTGCCTATGTATTTACAGTATATGTAAACTGCACACTTGAGTATAGCACCCTTTTAAGTCGAAGTTTTATGAAACTACTTGATATTATTTTGTGAAGTTTATCTGGTTGTGAAGTATGCAGTACATCAGTTTGTTTCGAAAGTAATTTCTCGATGTCTTGTTATTTTTTGTCTTAAATTAGCCATCTCATATCATTGCAAGTGCATATGTTTGTTTGTCTGAATTCTTGATCTGTGTCCGACTCTTGGTTTAGAATATGACAGTCCTTTCCCTGAGACCCATCAGTCTTCCTACGTTCCGCACACCTTCCCATACCATTACTTCTTCATTAAAACTCTCAATTCATAGTGAGTACATTGTAAGGCTATCTCATTCTGGACTGTGTGTTAGTGTTCGCATTTTTTTTTTTTTTATGACACTCTGATGGGCTCTGCGGATGACGAGTCAAGTCTCAAATTATCAGTTTTCCAGCCTCAGCCTAGGACTGAAATAACACTCTTCCGAAAGCAAATTGGAACCAGCGTTTACAAGTATATACATAATTTTCTTCATTTACTATTGATGGAGGTGGAAGGCAAAATGATATATATATATATATATATATATATATATATATATATATATATATATATATATATATATATATATTTATATATATATATATATATATATTTAACGATGTGGGTGCGATCCCCGGCAGTGGTAGGGAACGGCTTGATGAACTGAATTTTGTTAAGATGGACTTTATTGAGTTTCTACAAAACCCATCGATATGTCACGAAGACACGCCCGCAAATGCCACTTCAGCAGTCCTGACTGAGTCAGCCCTGGCATGTATTTAATAGTTTAGTTCCTTAGTGGTTTCGTGAAAAGTGTGCGGCAAGTAAGAGTGGGAGGCATAAGGGAAGGAGTAGTTGGATCCACGGTCCAACCTAGACACATAGTGTTAATATGTAAATAAAAAAAAATTGGTTCAAGCCCTAAAGCACATGAGAATGTTCTTTCGAAAGCCAAGCAGCAATATAAGCAAAGTGAGATACACTGGTTCATGCGTGAAGAAAAAATTGACCGTTGACACAGTACAGTACAGTCCCCACTTGGAGACGAGAGATTGTGGCGATCAGAAGATTAAGACGTAACAAGATGAATAATGATTAAAAATAAAAAAAATGATCAGCACAAGAGCGCTAAATATAGAGAACATAGATTCATTCATGAGAACGCGAAAAACATGTCCATGTGCACAGGTCAAGAATAGTAAAAAGCAGCAACCAGAGCAATGCTGCACGAGACAGGGAACATTAAAGTTGTCTTTGTGCGATAGAATGAAGGTCTAGGGAAATCGTGATAGAGTGAAAATGGCCCCTTTAAACATCAGGATTGACAATGAAGAGATGTCATAAAGCAGAAAACAATTAACCAGGAATTCAAAAGGATCGGCTGTGACTGGGATAGGTGGCACGTGATGTGAGCGGCCGCCAGCTGCCTAGTGGCTTCCCCCTAGGAGCATATTACATAAAAATTATGGCCACATCACAGAGGCAGGTGATGGTGAATTGGATGGTGTGAGGTGCTGTATTCCTCCAAATGGTGAAGTGACCCTTGTCAGAGCTCATTCTATTATACTGGCTGCTCCATCTTCTTTTAAACGTATGTAAACTTCTTTTGCTGTAAAATACTGTAATTTAAAGGTGTAAATCTGTAATATGAAAAAGATGTCTTGAGATGCCAGGCCCAGGTACATGTATCGTAATTTTCAGGCAAATCGGTCAAGAAATAAAGGCGTAAAGCTGTGGTAACGAGCGGTGGTAAGAACTAAAACACCACCAAGGAAAAAAAAAAGTATGGGAACTGCAGATTGAATGCCACAGAAGATTATTTTATGTGCGAATAATTTTAGTGGATGCATCAATAAAAACTTAAAGAATTATTTTTATTGGAAATCAGCGTAAATAAATAATAAAAAAAAAAAAAGTGCAAGAAATTTAGCGTCAACTTCCAAATTCTTGTCGCCTTACTGCCTCCCTCACGATTGACTATGAAAATCTGTTGCTGAATTAGCAGCAGCCTGCAATAACTCTCCTATGTTTCCGAATATAGTAATCAGTGACGGTTGTTGCGGATTCACTTGATTGCTTTTTCAAAGTCCATGGAGAGAGAAACAGGAGAGTCAAGAGAACTGTAGTCGCCGAGAGTATGCAACGTGTATGACACTTGCAAAACAGCGATCAATAGTTCTTTAGCTTGAGAACCGTGTCAAACACAGTGAGAATTCATATCAGAGCGAAAAAAATACAAAACGTTAATTAATCGCAACGAAGACTCGTGTATCGTAAATCTTTGTCTAGATCCTTAATGGATACGGGCATAGAGTAATAGGTTATATTCCTGTACAGCACCAAAATAACATGCCCGACACAATCTCAAGACCTAAAAGATGGCTTCTGTTTTTCCCACGTAGATAAAAACCCCACAAGTCTCTGGAAGGAAAGTAATGGATGGCTTTGTTCGTTGACCTATGAAAAAACTGTGTGTGTGTGTGTGTGTGTGAGAGAGAGAGAGAGAGAGAGAGAGAGAGACCACATGAGGATCTGCAGATAATTTTTTTTCAAGGTCCAAACCTATTCCAAACCTTCACCTAGAACATATCGTCCAGAAGCCGGTTTGTGTCCATGTTCTAAGTTATACTCCAGGCTGAACAAGGTCAGGGTGGGAAACGGCCTGACTCCAACAATCTGGCCGGCCCGGAAAGCGAACTTTGATCTTTGCATTTGCGGGCAGGACTTGCTAATCGGTATCCCCCAGGTAATCTATTTGGTTAACCCTTTCAGTTCTGCGACTTATTTCGTATTTTATTCTTCTCTTCTCCAGACCATTTTATTTAATTCAGGGGAAATTATTCACACTGCAGCCAGCATTAATACATCCACAACAGGAAATCCACCACTGTGAATAATCCCGACTAAAGGCGTGAAGAATACATTAAAAAAAGAAAAAAGACTTCCCTGGTCACTGGTCTACAAGGTGCTAGAGGGACGCCTGCATGTGGTGGCACTGATGATTAAGGTCCATCTATGTGGCGATGGAGATCTCGTACCATCTTTTCGTCAGCAATTCTATCTATCTATCTATCTATTGCCAGACGCCTCGATCCCGTTTAGGGTGGCCACAAACAAATCGCCTCCAAGTCGCCCTGTCCCCCGCCATTTCACTGCCCTGCTCCCAACTCACACCCCCCTCTCTCATATACCTCTCCACCCCATCCCTCCATCTCATCCTCGGCCTCCCCTTCCCTCTTCCCCCCTCCACCTCACTCACATACACTCTCTTCATCAGTCTTTCAGCCTCCATTCTCTCCACATGGCCAAACCACCTCAGTGTGTTCCTCATAACGCTTCCTATCACATCCACATCCACACCACAACGCTCCTTTGTATCCTCATTCGTCAGCCTGTCTCTCCACGTGACTCCACAGGCTCCTCTTAAATAACTCATTTCCATTGCTCTCACTCTTGACTTGTGTCTTTCCAACAACGTCCAAGCTTCACTTCCATACGTTAGAGTTGGTATCACAATACTGTCATGTAGTAACTTTTTCACTTCCATGCTCACTTCCCTGTTTCTTATCACTGCTTTCAAAGAACCAGCCACCTTTCTTCCCTGCTGTACCCTTTCAAGCACTTCACCCTCCAAACTTCCATCCTTACTCATCACACTACCCAAGTACTTAAACGTACTCACATTTTCCAATTCCTCACCATCCAACCTCGCTGTACATTCACTGACTTCACCCCTCTCAAAGACCATCTCTTTACTCTTCCCTACATTCACCTTTAGATTCCGTTTCCTACACACTCTCCCAAACTCATCCACCAAGCCCTGCAGCTCCCCTTCGTCTTCACTCAACAACACAGTATCATCTGCAAACAACAGTACAGGGAGTTTCCAAACACTGTCCTTTCTCACCAGGGCCACTCCAGCATCCACTACCCTACCTTGTACCTCTTTTATTACCCCATCCATGTACAGATTGAACAACCATGGAGACATGAGACATCCCTGTTTCAACCCAACTTTCAAAGAGAAAAATTCACTTAGTTCACCATCCACACGCACTGCAGCCTTCGCACCATCGTACATACTCTTCACAGCATTCAACAACTTCCCATCTACTCCATATATTCTTAACACTTTCCACAATCCTTGTCTATCCACCCTGTCATATGCTTTCTCCAAATCCATGAAAGCCACATACAACTTCTTTCCCTTCTCTAGAAACTTTTCCACTAAAGATCTAAGAATGAATATCTGATCTACACAACCTCTTCCCTTCCTAAAGCCTCCCTGTTCTTCTCCATCAAATTTCTCTGTTCTTTCTCTAACTCTGTCAATAAGTATCCTACCATACACTTTTCCTATTATTCTAAGAAGACAAATGCCCTTATGATTACCACACACTTCTTTTTCCCCTTTTCCTTTGTACAAGGGAATAATTATACCTGACTTCCAATCCTCCGGGACTCTACCTTCCTCCCAGGCCAATCTGCACATCTTCCACGTCCATTCTACTACTATCTCTCCCCCATGCTTCAGCATTTCACCACACACTCCATCAATTCCTGGGGCTTTTCCCGATTTAACTTTCTTCATTGCTTCCATAACTTCTATCCTACTGATTTCTTCCTGTCTTCTCACCTCCCTCCTTCTCTCAGCCATTCCCCAGCCACTTATACTCGCATTACTTACATCCTCTATGTTCAACAATTCCCTAAAGTGTTCTCTCCATCTGCTCACTTTTTCTCCCTTCTCCACTAATAATCTACCATTTTTATCTTTCACTCCCCTGCTAACTTCACTTCCACTCTGTCTTACTCTTTTCACCTCTCTCCAGAACATTTTCTTACAGTCCCTCCACTTTACTCTCAAATTCCTTCCATATTCCTCATCCACTCTCTTCTTACTCTCTCTTACTAATCTTTTCACCTCTCTCTATCTACATATAACTCTCTCTTCCTCTTCTCAGCTTCTTCCACGCCCCTATTTCTCATCCATTCATTGTATGCTTTCTTCTTTTGTGCCGCAGCCTGTCTCACCTCTTCAATCCACCACTGAGTTCCTTGCACCCCCCCCCTCCGTCTTCTCTTCCTTCCACACACCACATCACATGCTGCACATATTTCTTCTGTAAATATCCTACACACACCTTCCACGTCTCCCTTCTGCTTCAATTCATATTTGCCCAATCGTTCCTCCACTTCTCTCTTATACTCTGCCTTTTTCTCATCCGCTTGTAACCTTTGCACACTCCTTGCAACTACTCCTTCCTCTCGTCTTTCCGTTCTTCTTTTATTCTGCATAGTACACTTCAGTATCCTCTAGTATATTACCGATGCAGACTAGAAGAGTATCCACTGTATTTGCCGTTTCTTCCAAATGACACGACTAAACCTCTGTATTTCTCACTGTCTCTGTCACTGTATCTCTATACTCTCAATGTTTCTGTCTTTGTCTCTGCATTTCTCACTGTCTGTCTGTCTCTGTCTGACTGTGTGTGTGTGTGTGTGTGTGTGTGTGTGTGTGTGTGTGTGTGTGTGTGTGTCTCTCTCTCTCTCTCTCTCTCTCTCACCCACCCCTTCCTTATCGCACTGGGTGACATGGCCTGCCTCCCACCTGTTATGATATCTGTCACAAGACTTGTTTTTTTTTTTTTTTATGAGGGAAGTTAATTTAAAAAGTAAAGAGTGATACAGTTTGAGTCCTCTGAATGTGGATGCAATTGTGTAGGTAAAAGGAGAGGGGAGGGGGAGAGGAAAAAGAGAAGGAGAAAGAAAGAATGATAGTGTAAGAAGATAGAGGAGAAAATGGGAGAGAGGGAAAAAAAGGGAGGAAGAGAGTAGGAGGGAGGGAGAGGGAGAGAGGGAAGGAGAGGAGAGGAAGGAAGAGGGAAGGGGAGAAGAGAGAGAGAGAGAGAGAGAGAGAGAGAGAGAGAGAGAGAGAGAGAGAGGAAAGTTGAGGAAAAGGGTGTAACTGTGAGGAACCTAATGTCCTATTTATTCCCTCACTACGATGACGTATTTTTTAATCCTACGTCCAGACAATTTTATTCAGTTCAGGAAATAGTATGAACTATATATAGTCTTTCTTCACTTTAGTTAGACGTAAAACTGCCATCTACTGTCTTGAATGCTGAGATGTAACAATAAATTATCAGTAATTATGGTGCTCGTCGCGAAGGTGTGATATGGATAGGATTCTGAGCCATAGTATTATCTTATTCTGTCACTGGGTTAGGGGAAATAAGCTGCAAAAGAACGAAAAGTAAACGAACTATAGTTGGGTTGGATATAGTTTCACTGACACTTCACTGCGAACGAGCCTCCCTATACTGAGTAACACTGTCCGGAGGAGGAAGCAATACCCAAATATCTGTCTATCTATTGCCAGACACCTTAATCCCGTACGGGGTGGTCAGAAGCAAACTGCCTCCATGTCGCCCTGTCACCTGCCATTTCGCTGCCCCCCCCAGCTCACACACACCTCTCCCATATACCTCTCCACTCCATCCCTCCATCTCATCCTTGGCTTCCCCTTCCGTCTTCCCCCCCTCCACCTCACTCACATACACTCTCCTCGTCAGTCTCTCTCTCCATCCTCTCCACATGGCCAAACAGCTCAGTGTGTTTCTCCTAACGCTTCCTATCACATCCTCATCCACACCACAACGCTCCTTCACTTATTTGTCAGTCTGTCTCTCCATGTGATTTCACATGCTCCTCTCAAGTAACTCATTTCCACTGCTCTCACTCTTGACGTGTTCCTCCAACAAGGTCCAAGCTTCATTTCCCAAACGTTAGAGTTGGTATCACAATATTGTCATGTAGTAACTTTTCTTCACTTCCATGCTCACTTCCCTGTTTCGTATCACTGCTTTCAAAGAACCAGCAACCGTTCTTCCTTGTTGTACACTTTCAAGCACTTCACCCTCTAAACTTCCATCCTTACTCATCACACTACCCAAGTATTTAAACGCACTCACATTTTCCATTCCCTCCTCATCCAACTTCACTGTACATTCACTGACTTCATTTCTCTCGAAGACCATAACTTTACTCTTCCCTACATTCACCTTTGGATTCCGTTTCTTACACACTCCCAAACTTATCCACCAAGCCTTGCAGCTCCCTTTCGTCTTCACGTAACAAGACAGTATCATCAGCAAACAACAATACTGGGAGTTTCCACACACTGCCCTGTCTCGTTAGGGCCGCTTCAACATCCACTGTCCTACCTTGTATATATCTCTTTTATAACCCCATCCGTATACAGATTGAACAACCATGGAGACATGACACATCTCTATTTCAATCCAACCTTCAGATAGGAAAATTCACTCAGTTCACTATCCACATGCACTGCAGCCTTAGCACCCTCATACATAATCTTCACGCATTCAGCAACCTTCCATTATATTTTTAATACTTTCCACAGTTCTTGTCTATCCACCTTGTCATATGCTTTCTCCAGATCCATGAAGGCCGCATACAAATTCATTCCTTTCTCTAGAAACTTTTCCACTAAAGATCCAGGAATGAATATCTGATCTACTCAGCCTCTTACCTTCCTGAAACCTCCCTGTTCTTCTCCAGCTAATTCCTCTGCTATTTCCCTAACTCCGTCAATAAGTAGGCTATCCTACCATATACTTTTCCTATTACACTAAGAAGACAAATGCCCCTATGATTACCACACAATTCTTTTTCCCATTTTCCTTTGTACAGGGGAATAATTATGCCTGACTTCTAATCCTCCTGGACCCAACCTTCCTCCCAGGCCAGTCAGCATATCTTCCACATCCTTTCTACTACTATCTTTCCCCCGTGCTTCAGCATTTCACCACACGCTTCATCAGTTCCTGGGGCTTTCCCCAATTTGACTTTCTTCATTGCTTCCACAACTTCCATCCTACTGATTTCTTACTCTCTTCTTACATCCCTCCGTCTCCCAGACATTCCCTAGTCACTTATACTCACATAACTTTCATTTTCAATGTTCAGCAATTCCTGAAAGTGTTCTCTCCATCTGCTCACTTTTTCTCCCTTCTCCAATAGTAATCTACCATTTTTATCGTTCACTTTCCGACTAACTTCTTTGACACCCTGTCCAACTATTTTTACCTCTTTCAAGAACACAAGTGCTCGTGGGCTCTTCGGGCCTCTCGTACTTGCTCCTGCGGAGGGCTCTTGCGCTGCTATAGTTTATTTTAGTTGTAAATATGGGCAAAAAAATCTACAGAGATCCTATGCCGGGCGCCTGGAGCGGCGTTTTTTGGTAAAAATTTGATCGCTCATTTAATAAAGTTTTTCAATCGTGATTTGACCAAGTTTTTTCACATCAGCGATTTTTTTGAGATTTTTGTGCCAATTTTGGTGCGATTTGAATGTGTAGTTTCGGCTGCTGAAAACACACACACACACACACACACACACACACGGCTACTGCTATAGTATATTAGATTTTCTTACAGTCCCTTCGTTTTACACTTAAATTCCTTCCAAATTCCTCATTCACTGTCTTCTTATTCTCTTCCTAATTTTTTCATCTCTCTTCTTCACAACATATAACTCTCTCCTGTCTCTCAACTTCTTCCACGCCTCTGTTTTCATCCACTCACTATATGCTTTCTTCTTTTGTGGCACAGCCTGTCTCACCTCTTCATTCCAGCATGATGTTCCTTGCACCCCCTTTCGTCTTCTCTTCACCCCACATACCACCTCACATGCAGCACATTTCCTCTGTAGTATGTTGCACACACCTTCCACTTCCCCCATCTGCTCCAGTCCATATTTATCCAATCGCTCCTCCACTTATCTCTTATATTCTGCCTTTTTTCGTTCCTCTTGTAACCTTTCCACCCTCCTTGTATGAACTACTTCCTCCTGTCCTCCCGTTCCTCAATTTCTCCACTTTATTTGGACCTTGATTCTCACCACCACCAAGTGGTGGTCAGAATGTCCACTCCCCCAGCCTCTATATGCTCTTGCATCCATTACACACCTCATCCTATCATCCACATGCACATAATCAATCATTGCCTTCCGTTCATTCAGTTCACCACCCACCCTTCTCATCACTCGCCACATATACCTATGAATCATTTTGTGGCTGAAGAGCGTACTGGCTATCACCAACCCCCTCCCGGCACAAATGTCCGCTAAATCACTGCAATTCTCATCCATCTCTGCAGGCACAACCCACTCACCAACTACTCCATCCACCTTCACATTCCCTACTTTTCCATTCATATCTCCAATCAAGAACTCTCATTCCTTTCAAACTTTTCTATGCACTCTTCCACATTTGTCCAGAACTCTTTTCTCACTGCTTGCACGATCTTGCGTTGGCGCATACACGCACACAATCGCCCACATTTGTAGTTCAACATTCAGTCTTACCCACACAATCCTTGAGCCAGCTGAACCATACTATCTTATATTCTTCTTCCGTCTGTTACTCACAACAATCACACTCCTTCTTTTGCCCTCTCATTCTCACCTGCTCCCACGCATATACCTCATCCATACTCTCATTCTCTCACCCTCTCACCTCACCATTCAGTTTCAGTTAATCCACATACATCCACTTGTGCTCCCTCAAGCACCTGGACGATCTCTCTTTCACCACATCATTTGCATCCTACATTCCATGTCGCAATCCGTACCATGTCCTTTGTTCGGTCCTTAGTCGTCACGAGTTGGTCAGTCCTGGTTTGGGGTTTCTTGTTCGTATTTTTAGTTAGTTGTTTTCCGGGTAGGGGCAGTAACCCTCCGCCATACTTGTTGTCACGTAGGGGGCACGTGTTGGTTGGTTAAAAGGTTACCACCCAGCTTTGTAAATGCATTCCTGGTTTACACGAATTCATTTGGCTTGCCACTCACTGTAGAGCTACCCTGAAAACTGAGTACCACCAAATTAAGTGGGTGGATGATGGGCGGCCCACCTAACGCATACCCACCTACCACATATACCACATCCACTAGCTCATATTGGTGTCATTTCGTGAAGGCATCCCTCTCGAGCATCCTCCTTCCCAGCCTGAGTAATGCATGAAATACCTCATTTTGTTCGTCATCGTAGTCAGGAGACCAGTGTTGCGTGTTTCTAACCTTTTCATCGGCAGAGGTTTACCTAAACTAATTAGTAATCTGGCAGTATCATTATCATTGTCCTCGTCGTAGTTGTGGTTTTAACCAGTTGTACCGTTCAGACGGGGATGGAGTAATCCAGGAACAGAAAAGAATAGAAGTTTCAGCCCAGTAAAAGTGTTCCATACATCCATCCACACCGCCTCACAAAATTTCTCTTCCTAAAGCCTGTGCGATAGAGCCATTCCCCTGAATTCCAGGTTTAAAATGGGGTGCAACCCTTGTTAACTCCGTATTAACAATATTTTATCCATCTATTTCTGTCCTCTGCCAGTACTAGGAATAATGATGATAAGAAGGTGAACGAACTAAAGATCGATTTACCCCATTAATCAGACGATGAATTTCTGATTTTATTCTTGCTGTCTCCAGACGATATTAATCGGCTTGAAAGTTTTCGAACTGAGTATTAGCGGTGCCCAGCTTCAGGTCGCTACAAACATCAGGGTTGCGAGAGGCTCTCTGACACTTCTTAAATGCAGGGTGTCCCACGGGTAGTTTGTAGATAACTGGAGAGGTAAAGATCTGTTATTCTGAGTAACAAACTTCTTCATTATGATGTTGTCGGTGTTTTTGTCAGTTTGTTACGTAAGTTAATACGTAACCGTAGTTTAGTACCGTACATCTAAGGGAAAATGACAGTCCTCCACCCCTTGGTGGCATTACATGATCAAATAGCTACCAGTCACCTGTGGCAGGTGTGCTTTAATCACTAGACCACCAGGCTCCAGAAGTCGGATACTCAAACATATATACGGTCGAGTCCTTGCCATACCTTACATTATTTTTTGCAGGATGAAAGTGACGCGGAAATGCATTAAACTCTCCTCTCCTTGTTCATTGTGCAGGAAACAGACGTAACCCAGGTTATTTTTTCTCACGTAACTTATATTTGTTTGTATTGTATGACATGACAAAACCTAGAGCCTTCCCTTTTTTGTCTTTTCTGAAAAACAAGCCCTAGTTACGACCGAGAAACGATCATAAAGTTCTTGGAGAATCCCACACCAATATAGCATCCCCAATTTACGACCGCCTCACGGGCTCGCTCACAAGTGGCAGTAGATGACTGTCGTGAATCTGGATGAAAGCGTCGATTATCCTTCAGGTTCTGTCCAGTATATTAGCAGAAACCTGTTCAGTCTGACGTTTAAACAGTTACTTTCTTTTGATGCCTTTTGACTTACATGCATGAGAGTTTGATGTGGCGCTAGGTTATGGGGAATCATTGCATTTTAGGCGTGGTTTTCGAAAATTATTAGATCAGTAATTTCACCTGAATCATCCATTAACAGACAGGACAAAAATAAGGAAAGGAAGATCACAATGGGTCGCATTTATCAATGTTTTTAAGCTTAAGTTGTATATTAAGTTACTCGTCTTTTTATTTTAATCCATGCGCTGCCAAACACTTCACAAGCAAACCAATAGTAACGCCAAAAAACACGAAACTAATAATATTATCCGTGATATGTAGCTGCTGTCTGGGTATTTATCAAGCATAAGTAATTGGTTAAGGTCCTTTGTGAATACGGCCCCTGGCTTTTATGTGGATTACTAGCTGGCTTAAGGAACCCATTCCCACTAATGTATTTATAATCAACCCTTTGTGTGTGTGTGTGTGTGTGTGTGTGTGTGCCCACAATCTACCATCATAGAAAACGATATATTGCACTGATTTATGTCTCCACGAGGACTAGGGTCTGGGTAGAGTGGGACAAGTGAATATCTCTATCTACACCCAGGTCAGGAGGGATGGTTAGTGCCCCTCTCCCTATATTGCAAGTTTCCTTTAATCATAAAATGGATGACTGGATTGGGTGGTGTAGGAAGTGTGTTTGAAGAGGATAGGGTATCGTAGATGGGCTGGCGGTGTAGGAAAGAGAGTGGTGTAGGTAAGTGTTTGTTCCAGATGGGTGGTGTAGGTAGGTTGATGGTGTAGGTAAGTGAGTGTTCCAGATGGGTGGTGCAGGTAGGTTGGTTGTGTAGATAGGTGGGTGGTGTAGGTAAGTGGGTGGTGTAGATAATTGTTTGTTACAGATGGGTGGTAAAGGTAGGTTGATGGTGTAGGTAATTGCTTGTTGCAGATGGGTGGTGTAGGTAGGTTGGTAGTGTAGGTAACTGTTCCAGGTGGGTGATGTAGGTAGGTTGGTGGTGTAGGTAATTGTTCCAGATGGGTGGTGTAGGTATGTGGGTGTTCCAGATGGGTGGTGTAGGTAGGTAGGTAGTGTAAGTAGGTGGGTGGTGTAGGTAAGTGGGTGTTCCAGATGGGTGGTGTAGGTTGGTGGGTGGTGTAGGTAGGTGAGTAGTGTAAGTAGGTGGGTGGTGTAGGTAAGTGGGTGTTCCAGATGGGTGGTGGAGGAAGGTGGGTGGTGTAGGTAAGTGGGTGTTCCAGATGGGTGGTGTAGGAAGATGGGTGGTGTAGGTAAGTGGGTGTTCCAGATGGGCGGTGGAGAAAGGTGGGTGGTGTAGGTAAGTGGATGTTCCAGATGGGTGGTGTAGGAAGGTGGGTGGTGTAGATAAGTGGGTGTTCCAGATGGGTGGTGTAGGAAGGTGGGTGGTGTAGGAAGGTGGGTGGTGTAGGTAAGTGGGTGTTCCAGATGGGTGGTGTAGGAAGGTGGGTGGTGTAGGTAAGTGGGTGTTCCAGATGGGTGGTATAAATAGGTTGGTGGTGTAGACAGGTTGATGGAGTAGCACATTTACATTTTTCATAGTGATGCTTGTGGTGATGTTGGTGGTGGTAGTGATGGTTGTGTGTAGTGGTGATCGTGGCTGTGATTGCGGCGGTAGTAATGATGTGGTAGCAGTGATACTGGTAAGGATGATGGTGGAAGGTATGATTGTTGTAGTAATGATAGTCGTAGTGATGATGAAGTGATGATATTGACAGTGATGACAGTGACAGTGATGATAGTGGCAGTGATGATAGAGGTAGTGACTATAGCGGGCAGATGTGTTGATACATCACCATATTGCAGCGGTTCCCAACCTGGGAGCCATGGCCCCCAAGGAGGCCATGGGACATTAACTGGGGGGCCATGGGCCTTATTGGTAATATAAGATATTATAAGGTATTTGGTCTGGGTAAAACCTGACAGAAATCAAGTATGAAATATACCTTACTGTGCTAGTTTAGCCTTAAGTAAATTGGGGTAATTACCGTTTTCTGCACAATATCAAATATTAAAAATATATAAATATACGATCTGAGTTATATAGGGGCCATGGAGCTTCTCATAGTTTTCTCGGGGGGCCACAGGACCAAAAAGGTTGGGAACCACTGCCATACTGGGTCAACACTATTAGCACCGTACAGATGCACGTCTCCTTTCTCTAATTTGCTTATTGTTTGTAGTTTTATTCTCACTATATTCGTTTTAAGATTGTATGGACTTGATGGTAGGTTACTAAAAGGGGTGAAAAGTTTTTATGTAAATAGTAGAGCGTGTGTAAGAGAAATGCTGTGAGTGATTGGTTTCCTGTGAGAGTGGGGCTGCGACAGGGATGTGTGATGTCGCCTTGGTTGTTTAATATTTACATGGATGGTGTTGTAAGGGAGGTGAATGCAAGAGTTTTAGGTGGAGGTCTGAGTCTAGTGAATGTTGATGGTGGAGAGTGGAATCTGAAGCAGCTGCTGTTTGCAGATGATACTGCACTGGTGGCTGATTCAGAGGAGAGATTGAGACAGTTGGTAGAGGAGTTTGGAAGGGTGTGTGAAAGGAGGAAATTGAAAGTAAATGAGAATAAGAGTAAAGTGATGAAGTGTGCGAGGTTGGTAGATGGTAGG
Source organism: Coenobita brevimanus (assembly GCF_032717465.1). NCBI lineage: Eukaryota > Metazoa > Arthropoda > Malacostraca > Decapoda > Coenobitidae > Coenobita > Coenobita brevimanus. The sequence goes on from NC_136991.1 coordinate 39,515,502, forward strand.
GGGATGAATATAGTTTTGAATGGCGAGTTGCTTGAGGAGGTAGAGTGTTTTAAATATCTAGGGTCACATGTTGCTGTGGATGGAAGAATAGATGCAGAAGTGAAGTTTAGAATAAATGAAGTAGGAAAGGTGCTGGGAGGAATGAAAAAAGGGTTTAGATGTCGTTCGCTTAAAATGGATGTAAAGAGAAGGCTGTATGAGGGTGTTGTGGTACCGACTGCATTATATGGGGCTGAAACATGGAATATGGGTGTAGCAGAGAGGAAAAGTTTGAACGTAATGGAGATGAGGTGTCTGAGGAGTTTGTGTGGAGTGACGCGTATGGATCGGGTGCGGAATGATGAAGTGCGAAGGAGAACTGGAGTTGTTCGGGAGATGGCTGGTAGAGTTGAGCAGAGGGTGTTGCGATGGTTTGGGCATGTGGAGAGAATGGATAATGAGCGATTGGTGAAAAAGATAACTAGATCTTATGTGAGAGGTGTAAGGCTGAGAGGAAGACCACGAATAGGATGGATGGACAGTGTGAAGAGAGCGCTGGATGCGAGAGGGATGTCTGTTGAGCAAGGAAGAGTGGCTGTGCGTGACAGAAATAAATGGAGAGAAATTGTGAATGAATAAGTGATGACGCAGCCCTGAGGGGATATTCTCCCGCATTTGGTCTGATCAGCTATTTCGGGTCAGGTGCGGGTAAGGGGATGAGTCTTTTATGATGTGGCAGGGGTAAACCAGCTCTGCTGTCGGGCCCTGCTGCGGATGTCACTGATTGCATTGCACAGTTGACCCTTGTGCGGTGTGGTGCGGTGAGGATCTGTCCGTTCTCCCCTTTGGGGCTAAGATGCGAATGAATGTGTTTGAATGGATGAGTAAATGGGGAGTGTGTCGTCCTGTCTCGGCTACCTCCCTTTCCTTGGGGGAAGCGGCCTAAGTATATAGATAGATAGATATTCGCTTGAAGTTTGATTGATGATTGTTGCTTGTAGAGCAGTCGTAGATTGTTTTGATTGTAATTTGTTCGTTGATTGAGATATTAATCGGCTTCGTTTACCGCTGTCACTATTATCGATGTGCGTAGTTTATCGTATTTTACCGTTGTAACGGTTCAGGAGAGTAGTCTTCTGCGTATAAACTCGTTAGCCGTGGTTTGATTGTGGTTTGTTTTACCGCTGTTGTTTACCATTGCAGCGGTTCAGGAGAGTCGTCTGCTGCGTATAAACTCCTTAGGCGTGGTCTGATTGTGGTTCGTTTTACCGCTGTCGTTTACCGTTGTAGCGGTTCAGGAGAGTCGTCTGCTACACATAAACTCATTAGGCGTAGTTTGATTGTATACGGTTCGTTGTTACCGCTCGCCACCAGTGTCAATGGATGTAGCCGAGGAGTTTAATTAAATAGAGAAGGTTATCTGGTTGTATCGTCGATGGGAGTGGCACAAGGAGAGAAAGTAATGGTGAGGCATTGTAGGAGATGTCAGTGTAGGCCTTCTCTGTTCATTTGTCCTCTTCGTATTTTAATTGGGGTGATGAAATAGGCAGATTGTGGTCGATGAAATGTATTGTGAGACAGTTACTTGAATAAAAGTTAAGAGCTTGGCGTGACCCGTGTTTGGTTAGTAGCAGTTTGTGCTGGCTGCAGTCCTCCTACTTTACTGTCACTCTCCTACTCCCTATTGTTCTCTGGGAATCTCTCTCTTTCTCTGTCCTTCCTACATGTGATATCGGACTTGTATCCCCCTCTAGCTTCCGGCTAAAGTATGTGTGCGTACTTTTGTCCGTGTGTGCGTGTGTCGGTCATGTTTTGCGGTGCATGATCAGAGGTGTTTGGAATCCTTGATTAGTCTAGGCTAGGGAATATGTAGTTGTCCCTTCCTGGGGAACTTCAGACATAACTATAGTCGCGGCGGACGACTCTGAGGTTGTCATTATCGGACCCTAGCAACCTACCATTCAAAAGTGCGTCCCATTTCGTGTATAAGAGGAGATTTAAATGATTCATCTATAATATGTTCGTGTATAATAATATTCGTGTATAGTATATTCTTGCATAATAATATGATTCATGTATAATATGATACGAAATCGGACGCACTTTTGAATGGTATTTTGCCAGGGTCGTGCGCTGCGACTAGACCTGTTTTACATATCTAATATACTATAGCAGTAGCCGTGTGTGTGTGTGTGTGTGTTTTGGGCAGCCCAAACTACACATTCAAATCGCACCAAAATTGGCACAAAAATCGCAAAAAAATACGCTGATGTGAATAAATTTTGTCCCATCACGATTGAAAAACTTTTACTAATTTAATGAGCAATAACATTTTGACCAAAAAAAGCTGCTTCCGAAGCCAGGCATAGGATCTCCGTAGAATTTTTTGCCCAGAGGTAGAACTAAAATAAACGTGGTTTTCATTCCCGAAGCTGCAAATAACACAATCAGTTGGTTGGCTGCAAAAATCCAAGTGACAGCGTTACACTAGACCAGCACATAAACGCGAGAGCCCTCCGCAGGAGCAAGTGCGAGGGGTCCGAAGGGCCCACGAGCACTTGTTACTTATAGGTATATAGTTACATACCGTAGTTACATATAGTATTGTGTTATAACATTATGCCTACAAAAGAAGGGTGCTGGGATTCAAAAAATGAATGAACAGAAATGTGGCAGTGTAAGGGAAAATAACACGTCTTTAAAATAATAGCGGTAAGGTAAAAAAAAGATGGAAATTTTTTGATGATTAAACGATATAAAATATACAGAAAGGAAGAGATATTAAAAGAAAATGGGATAAAAAAAAGAAAATACAAAGGGAGAACTACAAACAACCGAAAATAAAAGATGAAAAATAAATAAATGTTGTGGAGGAAGGCAGACGCGAACCCAACATAAAGTTTGATTGAACGTGTCTGGTGGGATGGTGGTTGTCCCATGTGGTGCGGGGACGATTTGAGAAAACTGATCCGTGGCACAACAGAGAGAGAGAGAGAGAGAGAGAGAGAGAGAGAGAGAGAGAGAGAGAGAGAGACGAAAAGAAAGACAGACTGACAGACAGGCAAGCATCCAGGGACAGACATACAGAGTTAGACATACAGATAGGCAGACAGACAGGCACAGATAGAGAAACAGACAGACAGAGACAGACAAAGGCTGACAGAGACGGACTGACGGACAGACAGACAGACAGAAAGACCAGACAGACAAACAGATACAGACAGATATACAGACAGACAGATAGATAGACAGACAGGCAGACTGAGACATACAGTGACAAATTCTGAGATTGACAGAAACACAGACAGACAAACAGACACAGACAGGGAGGGAGAGACAGAAAGAGACACAGACAGACAGAAAGGCAGACAGACGGACAGACTGACAGACAGAAAGAAAGACAGATAGACAGACAGACAGACAGACACAAACAAACAAACAAACAAACAAACAAACAACAACAGATCGACAGACAGACAGACAAATATTGCAGAGACAGAGTCAAACAAAGACAGAGAAACAAAGACAGTAAGAGACCAACAGACAGAGACAGACAAAGACATAGACAGACAGACAGACAGACCAAGACAGAGCCAACCAGCCAGACAGACAAAAATAGAAACAGACAGACAGACAGATAGACAGACAGTCAGACAGATACACACATACGGACAGGCAGACTGACAGACAGACAGAGACAAGCAGGCATACAGACAGAGTGTATTTGTGTTCGTGTTCGTATTTGTGTGTGTGTGTGTGTGTGTGTGTGTGTGTGTGTGTGTGTGTGTGTGTGTGTGTGTGTGTGTGTGTGTGTGTGTGTGCTAGGGTACGTGCTCGTCGGTACTTGCGCCTTATGTGAATGTCTTTTAGGTGGACGGTGTCATGTCTTGAGAAGTATTTCAGATTTTCTCTGATCCGTTGCATATCCTGAGAATAGTTGAGAGAGAGAGAGAGAGAGAGAGAGAGAATGATCATAAGCCTGTCCGAATTGAACTTAAATTTGTTAGAGTTGACTGTAAACTAATTAAAAAGAAAGATGCCGTAATCATGAGTGTATTTGCTAATTTCATTCCTGGCCACCTCCGGTAAGCGTGGAAGAGGATCACTATCTTTCTGATGGGAAACAGGGATGCTGCTGCTGCTGATGATGATGATGATGATGATGATGATAGTTTTCGCATTTTTATTTTTGGTCCATCTTTACTTTCGGATTCTACCTCATCCTCGTCTTTAGGATGGAAAAGTCTTTGGACTGATGATAGAGTCATAATGATGGTGATGGTAGTGGTGGTGATTGTATGGACGATGACAGATAATGATGGACATTAATACTGATGCTAATGATGTTGATGATGTCTGTCTGGCCGATGGTGATAGCGATGATGACGTTGATTATAACTTTAATACATGTAGCACTTAATTAAAGGCAGTCATTGTTTAAATTACAAGACACAATCACCGCCTTACTCCCGAACACATATCAAGATATCACTGAAATTTAACTGGTCGGAATCTTCGTATCTTACCGAAGTGCATTAATTAAGTTGAAATCAATAACACCGTTATCGGAGCAGTAGCGAACATAATTAAAGCCATTTCCTAGACGGTTCCAGGTAGCGTGTGTTCCCTGAGGACGATGATATCTTCTTTAATCCGTTCTTGCTACCTGTAAATGCATGTGTTTACCTTTGGGGAAGCGAAATGAAGCGAAGAGGTTAGAAAAAGTTAACATTATGTTCCTTTACTGAGAAACGTCACCTGAAATCTAGTAGAGTCGTGTGTGTGTGTGTGTGTGTGTGTGTGTGTGTGTGTGTGTGTGTGTGTGTGTGTGTGTGTGTGAGTTTCAGTCTTTATGTGTGCCTGTACGTTTGTGTCTGTGTCTGTCCTTTTGTGGTTGAGTCTGCGTCCATTTGTTGTCTGACATTTTTCCCCTTTCGTGTCCCCGTCTGTTTGTGTCTGTGTCTGTTTTTGTCTGTGTCTGTGTCTGTTTCCGTGTATATGCTTGTCTCTGCCTGGTGTGTATCGTCAATTTACGACTTTATCGTGTGTGTCTGTGTGCCCATCTGTTCGTGTCTGTCTGTCTTTATCAGTGCACATTTGTCTGCTTCTGTGTCTATACCTGCATCTGTCTGCGATATTTTTTTACGCGCGCGCTGTATAATGAAGGAGATGCAGAAGCCAATAGACAGAGCCGATAAAGACAGTACCAGAGAAGGAGGTACGAAAACAGAGGCAACAGGAGGGAACTATGGAATAAAGTATGAGAACTGGTGAAAGGAATGTTAATAACGAAGACAAAATGAAGGAATTCGAGATCGCCGTAAGAAGAGAAAGTAAGACATAGAACAAAGGAGGGAGTAAAGAGGGAAGTACCTGTCTAGAGATTCAGAGGTAATGGCGAAAGTAGAGAGAGAGAGTAAAAGAGAGAAGGAAAGTGATTGGAATGGAGAGGAGAATAAAGGGATTTAGAGAAGTGGGTATGAGAGAAGTGGGGATGGGAGAAGTCGGGATGAGTGAAGTGGGGATGGGAGTAGTCGGGATGAGTGAAGTGGGGATGGGAGTAGTCGGGATGAGTGAAGTGGGGATGGGAGTAGTCGGGATGAGTGAAGCGGGGATGGGAGTAGTTGGGATGAGTGAAGTGGGGATGGTACTAGTCGGGATGAATGAAGTGGGGATGGGAGTAGTCGGGATGAGTTAAGTGGGGATGGGAGAAGTGGGGATGAGTGAAGTGGGGTTGGGAGAAGGAGGAAAGGGAGAGGGGGGGAATGAGAGAAGTGGACATGAGAGAAGGGGGAATGGGAAAAGTGGAGATGAGTGAAGTGGGGATGAGAGAAGTGGGGATGGGAGAAGGGGAAAAGGGAGAGGGAGGGGGAATGAGAGACGTGGACATGTGAGAAGAGGACATGAGAGAAGTGGGGATGAGAGAAGGGGAACAAAAGAAGGCGAAAGGAGAGAAGGGAATAGAGGAGAAAAGAGGAGAGGAGAGGTGAGGTGAGGTGAGGTGAGGAGAGATCAGGAGATGAGTCCAGACCAGAGATGAGGGGAGAAGAAGAGCAAAAAGAGGGCGTGAGAAGAGAGGAGGTGAGGAGAGGGTAAGAGAAGAAGGGAGAAGAGAAGACAGAGTGAGGGAAGCAAATCAGGGGATAATACACTTGAAGACAAAAACAGAGAAAGAAAAAGGAGATAAGAGACGAAAATCGAGGTCAAGAAAGTAGGAAAGAGATTGGGTGTGCTAAGCCGACTCCGCTCTTTCTTTACCCCTGCACAATTGTTGACTCTTATACAGGGATTTTATCCACCCCTGTGTGGAGTACAACTCCCATGTGTGGGGAGGCTCCCCACATACAGCTCTTCTCAATAGGGTGGAGTCAAAGGCTTTTCGTCTCATTAACTCTCCCCCTCTTACTGACTCCCTTCAATCTCTGTCTCTTCGCCGCACTGTTGCATCTTTATCTCTTTTCTATCGCTACTTTAATGGTCACTGCTTCTCTGAACTGTCTGCTTGCATTCCTTCACCTCTACGACGGGCGCGTAGCACCCGTCTGGCAGCAAACTCTCATCCCTTTTCTGTCCAACTCTCTAATGCAAGAGTTAACCGTTACTCCTAGTCTTTCATTTATGCAACAGGTCAGCCCTGGAACTGTCTCCCTCTGTCTGTATTTCCTGCTGCCTATGATCTCCAGTCTTTCAAACGCAGTGTGTCCAGGCATCTCAAAATGATCGGATCTTGAATTTGGCTCTCTATTGTATTTTGTTTTTCTCTTGGAGGGAACTGTTACTGCGGGCTCATGGCCTTTGGTTCCTTCTTCCTCGCATAAAAAAAAAAAAAAAAGAGAAAGAAAGACTATAAGGAATGCAAGAGTCAGAAGTTAATGGCATACGGACCAGAGCAGATAGGGAAAGAAAAAGAACAGAAAAAAAGAAAAGAGAAAGGAGTGAAGAAGAGGGAGTAGAAAAGTCATGTGATATAGAAAGAGGAACGAAAACAGAAGGTAAGAAAATAGAGAAACAAGAAAGAAACTGAGATGAGGTGTTAAAAGAGAGTCAGTGAAAGAATGCCAGCGAAAGGGGAGAGGGTAAACGGAGGGGTTCAAAGCAGAGTGAGATGGAAGAGTGTCAGGGAGAGAAGCAGAGGCGAGGGTAGAAGAGAATAGAGGGGAAAACACAAGGATTCGGATTAAAGCGACATAAAAGAGTGAAGGAGAGTGGAGGGGAGGAAAGGAGAGGAGCGAGGAAAAGGGAATACAGGAGCCAAACAGACTGAAGTAAAAGAGTTCTGAGGGGATAAAGAGAAAACGGGTGGGGAATGCAGGATGATTAAAATATTTATTTCTTATTGTTGCTGCTGCTGGACAGTTTATTCAGCTCTAGAAAGACACTGAACTGGAGGAACTAGATGTAGGCTGCATTATCCCATTCAATACTTTTGGTCATCTGTAAGAAAGAAAAATTCGCCAGGATGTGCCAGAAAACGAAATATAAAATACGTCATTGGATTAAAGAAGTTAACTCTCACAATGGTATTCTGTTTTCACATTTTGTTCTTGCTCCTCCGAGACTATGTATTCGCAATAGGGAGTAGCTCTGACAATGTGAGGGTTACTGAGACTGTAAACTGTTTCATCCGGAAAGCCTCCTTTAAGCTGAGTAAAACTACATGGAGATAGCATGAATAAAATAAAAAAATGCGTCCTGCGTGGGACTAAAGGAGCTAAATGGCTCCATGACAACTCATCTTCAGTTATTTATTTTACTTTTAATGATTTAACCCATTTAGTACGATGGCGTCATATTCAGTACATTCTTGCTACCACTATAGGGGATTTATTTTCATGTGAGGGAACTGTGACACTCCTTGAATACTAAGTGGTGGATGCATGAAATTTGACGAGCTATCACTATAAGGGAGAGAAGGGTCTCCTTGGTTACTAGTCATTTTAGACCTCCAATATGAGCACACGTGGCCATCAACTGAGCTAAAAAGGATTAAGAATCTTTGCCAGATGAAAACAAACTGGCTACAGACGGCTACATTTTGCTTCGTAAAAGGGGTCATATGAAGGCCTGCTTTTTTTTTTTTTTTTTTTTTATGTGTCCGACTTTGGGCATAGGCTTCACAGCCTGCTTTCAAGGCCCAGTAGCCCTCCTACGTATCGCACACCTCTACATGTCACCACTTCGGCGCTAACACCCACCGTCCATACTGAATACATGCTAGGGCTGTCTCATACAGGACTGGTGTATTGGTATTAGCGTGGGTATTTTTACGACATGTCGGCGGGTTTTCTGGTAGATCAGTAAAGTCTGATTTTTATGAAATTCAAATCCTTAAACTGTTCTCTGCCCCAGCGTGATTTGAACCCGGGTCCGAAGGACTACAAGCCACCTCTCTACCGATTGAGCCACCGCTTAGCTAACCACTTCTGCTTAGTTACGGTATTCTCATATCACATTTGCTCCCGTCCGTCGATTGCATTCGTATTGAGGGAGACTTCTAGAAGAGAAGGGATGAATAGTCTGTACGTTTACTCTGTCTTTAGTCACTTCTGTACAATGTCCCTATTCATTCTTGCTACCACTAGACAACTGTATTAAATTGATTGATATAGTACATGAATGAAAGTATGTTGTTTCAAATCCGTCCAGCTGGATAACCTTTCCCTAAGCTGAATCAGATCGTCAGGTGGAAAAAATAAAAAAATAAGAAAATAGGTTATCGTACAGAATTGGTTAGCAATCACAACGATTCTAAAAACTAGCTCATATCATCACCAAAGAAGAATAGGGATAGACACAGAGACGAAGAAAGCATTCGGGAATATAAGGAGACGAGGAACATAGCCAAGAAAGAGGTTGCTAAGGCAAAAGAAAATGAATACCAAAAGCTGTACGAGAAGTTGAATAGTAGAGATGGGGAAAAAGACGTGTACCGATTAGCCAGGCAGAGAGACAGAGCAGGGCGGGATATGCAGCATGTTAGAATGATAAATGATGCAGATGGCAATGTACTGACAAGTGAGGAGAGTGTACTAAGAAGGTGGAAGGAGTATTTCGGAGTTGATGAATATTGAAAATATGAGAGAGGGAAGGTTGGAAGAGTTGGAGGTAGTGAGTCAGGAAGTGCAAGAGATCAGCAGAGAGGAAGTGAGGAATGCCATGAAGAGGATGAAGGATGGCAAGGCAGTTGGCCCAGATGGTATACCAGTGGAAGCATGGAGGAGCTTAGGAGAGATGGCTGTGACGTGGTTACCAGATTGTTGAACAAAATCCTGGAGGGTGAGAGGATGCCGGAGGAGTGGAGAAAAAGTATTCTAGTTCCGATTTTCAAGAACAAGGGTGATGAGCAGTGCTGCAGCAACTACAGAGATAAAGCTGATCAGCCATGCAATGAAGATATGGGAAAGAGTGGTGGAAGCTAGGCTGAGAAGAGAAGTGAGGATCTGCGAGGAGCAATTTGGTTTCATGCCAGGAAGAAGTACTATAGACGCCATATTTGCATTGAGAATGGTGATGGAGAAGTACAGAGAAGGCTAGGAGGAGTTGCAATGTGTGTTTGTGGTAGGTGGGGGCGCTCACCATCCACTCACTGGATGTAGTGCTGCTGTCGGGTGTCTGCCCTTTCCTCTCCTCCATCCTTCTTTCCTTCCATCCTCTTCTGTTTTCCTTTCCTTCATTCTTTCCTTGTCCTTCTGCCTTCGGGTAACTTTACACTCCCTCTTCGGTCTTTCCTTCATTCCTTCCTCTTCCTTCTGCCTGTGGGTGACTCTACACTGAGTGACAAGCCAAATGGTTTCCTGTACACCAGGAAACCACTTACTACGCTGGGTGGTAACCATATAACCAAATTTTGGCGCCTGGTGGTTTAGTGGGTAATTATTGCGCTCTATTCGGATTGAGCCGGTGAAGGTTTATATCCAAGGGATGGTTGGGGTTGATTGCTCATGTAATGCCACTCAGGGATGAGTGAGGCTGGTCACTCTCATTTTTAATGTCAGGACCAACCTGCCTAGCCCCGGATTCCTACGCTTCTCTGTGGGGCGACATAGGATTGGATGATGATGATGATGATGTTTATAGACTTGGAGAAGGCTTATGATAGTGTACCGAGAGAGGAACTGTGGTACTGTATGAGAAAGTCAGGAGTGGCAGAGAAGTACGTGAGGGTGGTGAAGGACATGTACGACGATAGTGTAACAGCAGTGAGATGTGCAGTAGGAGTGACTGAGGGTTTCAAGGTTGAGGTGGGATTGCATCAAGGATCGACTTTGAGCCCCTTCTTGTTTGCAATGGTGACGGACAGATTGACAGATGAGATTAGACAGGAGCCTCCGTGGACAATGATGTTTGCGGACGACATTGTGATATGTAGTGAGAGCCGGGAGGAAGCTGAGGCAGAGCTTGAGAGATGGAGATATGCACTGGAGAGAAGGGGAATGAAAGTAAGCAGAAGTAAGACTCAGTACATGTGTGTAAATGAGAGAGATGACAGGGGAACCGTGAGGCTGCAAGGTGTAGACGTGGCAAAGGTAGATGAATTCAAATACTTGGGGTCAACTGTACAAAGTAACGGAGAGTGTGGTAGAGTGGTAAAAAAGAGAGCGCAGGCGGGATGGAGTGGGTGGAGAAAGGTGACAGGAGTTATCTGTGACAGAAGGGTCTCTGCAGAAATGAAAGGGAAAGTTTATAAGACTGTAGTAAGGCCAGCCATGTTGTACGGAATGGAGACAGTACCACTGACAAAAAGACAGGAGGCACAGTTGGAGGTAGCAGAATTGAAAATGTTGCGTTTTTCACTAGGAGTGACGAGGTTGGACAAAATTAGAAATGAACATACTAGAGGGACAGCACACGTAAGTCAGTTTAGGGACAAAGCTAGAGATGGTTTGGACATGTGCGGAGGATGGATGAGGAGTATGTCGGGAGGAGGATGCTGGAAATGGAGTTACCAGGCAGGAGAAAGAGAAGAAGGCCAAAGAGAAGGTTTATGAATGTAGTGAAGGAGGACATGCGGGTGACAGGTGTAAGAGAAGAAGATTCAGAAGACAGAGTAAGATGGAGACGGGTGATCCGCTGTAGCGACCAGGGGAGAGCCGAAAGAAGATGATCATCACCAGATGATGTCTTCAGGTTGTGAAGGGCCTCTAGTACCGAAGGAGTTTATGAAGGTTGTATCTTATCTCTCTGATTCAATTTTCTGAGGTAAAATAAATATAATTTTAAATTGTGGCGCCTGGTTGTTTAGTGGGTAATTATTGCGCTCCAATTGGATTGAGCCGGTGAAGGTTTATATCCAAGGGATGGTTGGGGTTGATTGCTCATGTAATGCCACTCAGGGATGAGTGAGGCTGGTCACTCTCATCTTAAATGTCGGGTCCAACTGCCTAGCCCCGGGCTCCTACGCTCCTCATGGGGAAATGTAGGATTGGATGATGGATGGATGGAAAAACACGTCCGTTTAACCCCTTCTTCCCGTTAACTCTATAGTTTCCTTTTAACTCTTGTCATACCTTTAACTCATCACTTTTAGTATTGTCATTCAGTTAACTCGTCACCCTTTATCTCTTGCCATCATTTTAACTTTGCCATCCCTCTGCCTCATGCCATCTCTTTCATTTTTGGTATTCCCTTCACCCTTGTCGTCCATTTAACTTTTGTCTTTTCTTTAATTATTGCCATCCTTCGTATCTTACAGGCTTCTCATCCTTTCACGACAGTATCGTCTTATTGTAGTTTTGTCAGGCTGTTACCAGACGATTTTATTCAGCCAAGGATGGCCATTAGTAATGGAGTAGATAATGAAAGGTTCCCTTACAGTTGAAAAAGGCCATCCTGAGCCCAATGAAATCGTCTGAACATGGCAAGAAGAGAGTAGAAATGACGACTCTGGTTCAAGTAGTTAACCCCTGTAATACTAAGGATTTATTTTTCAAAATGTATATATACCGCTTGTACCCGGTAATATTCAGCAGGGAGGAGACATTTTGAACTGGAGTAATATATGTGACTTTCATTATGACTTTCAAAATAAGGATTCTTCGAACCTGAATAAAAGCAGTTGATAAAAGCAAAAATGAATTACAGAGGAAGACACCGTAGAATAGGAATGATTTCGAAGTATTTTTTGTAAAAAGAATCAAGCAGGAGAACCGAGGATGCTGTAGGATGGAAACAGAGTGAGAAAAGAAAAAGAGAGAGAGAAAGAGAGAAAGGTTAGTGTGGTAGCTGGAAGGGAGAGAAGAGTAAAAGAATAAAGACAAAGGAAGGATGGGAAAACACTCCAGAGAGAGAGAGAGAGAAGAAGTTGGAGGTGTAGGACTGTATTGTACAGTCGGCCTAAGAAGTGACGGCGGAGTATCCAGAAGTTTTCGGTCAGCGATGGGGCACATACTCTTGCTTATATCTCTACGAGGTGAAACCTAATACGTAAAATTGTTACAAAAAACAATAAATCAATGACAAAGTACCTGTATATTTCAAAACTGTAGGAAGCAGTTCGTTACTTACGATAATAGGAAATCCTAAACGGAACTAATTGAAATTTCACAACTATCGCTCAGGGACAGTCAGGAATAATTTGTGGAGTGCAAGTCTAGTATGGTAACACGCAATAATTTTATAGCAGCGTAAGATTGAACAAATGAGAGCTTCAATAATCAATTAAAATTAATAATTATTATTTATAAAATAATTTCCGTTACAATACTAGGGAATAATTTAAAGTCATTAATTTCCGGTTCCAATGTCTCCATGGACGACGACAGAAAGCGGGAAGGTGGCGCAAGCCAGTAAGCAATTTTAAATGTTTTGATCAACACGCACGAAAGGAGATAACATTTATTCACAGATATGAAGTTATTACACTGCCTTTGGCCAGTTTTCCATCCAAAACAATTTCTGGATTACTTAATATATGCCAGAGGGCTATCGGTGAAAGAAGTATAAAAAAAAGAACCTCGAAATTTCCCTAGAGTCGGAGCTCCTTGGAGAATGCCAACTTCTGTCACAGTCTGATATCCTCAGTGCATAATCGATTAGCAAGAGTAATAAAATGCAGAGGTTCATAAATCATTGAGTTCAAAACTTCCAAATCTGCATTATCTGTTCAGCAAGACAATACAGTTTATTTAAAAAGACAGACATTAAGGTTAAAAGGTGGAGTAAAGAGTGCGTGCTTTTGCATTGCAAGAGTTTATGAACTCATGTTTTGGTCCTGTTTATTGCCTTGTGTAAGAGAAAAAGGCAGAATCTGTCATACCTTCTTACAAGTAAAAATAATTTTGCATCAGTTGGGAATAAAGTTGCTAATTATAATTATTACTGGCGAGAGAGAGAAAATAAAAGGCAGTACGGTCTTGCTGCTACCGCAGGTAGGTCATCATTACGAATAATAATTTCATTGTTATGGCATCCTTATTGTTGCTGTATCATCACAATAGCATTTGAAAATAAGGCAGTGTATTACAGTCTCAAGAATTTTCCTTAACTGGTCTTCAAAACTAGAGCATCTGTATTTGAAAACATGGGAAACAAATCAGGAACACGGAGCTATAGGCCTACTGCCCACCGCGTGCGGAGTAATACATTTCACATTCATTCAAATCGGGAAAGGTAACTATGTAAGTGTTAACTTTTAATATATCACTGCCTCCTGTTATTCATTTTACATTATTCTTAGCGTGATATATATTTTATTTGATATGACGTGATGAAGACATTGAATATTTACCTTATAATCACTGTTTCATTGAACGTATGGCACTGCAGAGTGACCGAAGCAATCTGAAACTCTGCCATCACTTCTTGGGGCGACTGTACATGCCTGCATGTGTCCGTGCTCTCGTGTGTGTGTGTGTGTGTGTGTGTGTGTGTGTGTGTGTGTTAGTCTCCGGGTGCTTGCACTTGTGTGTGTGTGTGTGTGTGTGTGTGTGTGTGTGTGTGTGTGTGTGTGTGTGTTCGTCTCCGGGTGCTTGCTCTTGTGTGTGTGTGTGTGTGTGTGTGTGTGTGTGTGTGTGTGTGTGTGTGAGTGTGCAAGTATGTGCGTGATCGTGGTACAATATTTAATTTTTCATGTGTTATGCATGTATTATATGTAGAGTGATTTATCTTTATTATATAACTGTTTATCTGTTTATCTGTATATGTGTGTCAGTAAAAGGAGGAGGAGGAGAGAGGGGGAGAGAGGAGAGGGAGCAAGGAGAACTGAGAAAAGAGAAAAAATGAGGAGGGGAGAAATAAAGAGAAGTAGAAGAAGGAAGAAAAAGAAAGAGGAAAGAATAGGAACAAACAGAAGGAGAAGGAGGAAAGTGAAGGAAAAAGGATTAGAAGAAAGAGAAGGAGAAAGAAGAGAGGGAAGAAGGAAGGAAAGGGAAGAAAGAGAAGGAGAAAGAAGGAAGAGAGGGAAGAAGGAAGGAAAGGGAATAAAGGGAAGGAAGACTTGAGAGGAAAGATGGAGTAATGCAGGGCAGGAGAGACGGGAAGGGCTTGTGTGTGTGGACGTGTGAGAATCATGTTAATGCAGGGAAGATGGGGTGTGAGGGCCTCTGAGGCGGGGCCTTCCTGCATTTGTGGGGTCCGCATCCATGGGAATAATTCATCACAGTTCCTGGTGGCAGTTATTCAGGCCTTACGAACACATAATTATTAATCTCTGTTATCGATTCCTGATGAACAAAACATAATTTCATCCCACCTCCTAATAGTTGATCATTAACTATTAATGATCTAAGAATATTCATCTTCATTTGTGAAACAGAGATCAACTAATTCACGTGGGCCTTTTATGGACTCAAAATAAATTGTCTCGACTTTTAATAGATTAATTTTCTATATTTTACTGGCTCGAAATAATTGAAAAAACGTGTGGGGATTGTTCAGGCCTTACAAATTCGAAGTTATTTACTCTGAGTCTTTATATGCCGAGAACAGTTGACTTCTGCTTGTTATTAATTCATTTAGAATAATTCAGTTAAACCCTCTATTAATGATAAGTTACTTGACCTTTTTACGAACTAAAAGTAATTAGTCTCATTTTTACAGTATATTCATAGAATAATTCTTCTCGTCTCGACAGACACAAAATAGTTCGTCCAAATTCTTCATGAAATCAGAACAATTAATTTAAATTGGAAGTTGTAGTCCCAGTATAATTCTATTCAACTCTTTACGAACTTAAATTGTTTCAACTAAAGCAGGCGGTTAACTAGGTTCTGCAATTTACAATATTGTACCTGAACCACACCAAGTTTGAACCGTTGCCTCGCTTCGTAGCACCTCTTCCATTGTCATTTATTTCGTCCATTCCACCTTGATAATGTCTTGCATGCTACCACTGTATATTTGATACTGACACTCTTTGCTCACGCGCACACACACACACACACACACACACACACACACACACACACACACACACACACACACACACACACACACACACACACACACACACACACACACACACACAGGCAGGCAAAATCATTATCGCTTCGCCTTCTAAAGGTTGGCGATAACAAAACTACAAGAAAGAAAGAAAACGCGACTAACAATAAGGGCAGCATGGAGCTGGCCAAAAATGTCAGACGCCATCGTAGTGGAGGAGTTAATGGAGATTTTTCTAACCTTCACTACAGAAGGCGTCCCATGATTAGAACGAAGCAGACTGGCGGTAATTAGAATGGAGAGAGAGAGAGAGAGAGAGAGAGAGAGAGAGAGAGAGAGAGAGAGATGTAATCGTTTGAAGGGAGGTTATCACATTAAGCCCGAGGATATTCTCGATCATAGGCTTGCCACTTCCAGACGATGATACAGTACTCAAGTGAGATTTTCAAACACTGGGGGTTACACATTGCCTTCTTATTCAGAGAGGGGTTGACTGACTAGAGAACTCTCCCCTAGACTGAGTAAAATTCGCTTGACAATAAAATTAATGGACAAAAAAAATCTTAATGTAAGTCATTATTATCCAGTAAGTGCTGGATAATTTTCAGTGCAACTCGTGTTTTACTGAATTCAGACGACAGCAATTAAGTGTGGATTTACATGGTTCATCTTATACATTTAAAGTGGTTATTCTTGTTAATTTCGTTTTTATTGTTAGTCTCGTCACCATCACCACCACCACCATCATTATCATCATCATGATCGTCATCATCATCGTCGTCATTGTGTACGTATTATGTTCCTTTTTAACTCTTCTGTCATATTTGTCTATGTCCTTACTGTATTTGTCATTCACTATCATCATTATCTTCACTGATTCACGATATACTGTATGATCAATCTTCACTGTCCTGATAATTTTCACCGTCGTCTGTCTTTTACACTCTCTTATCGCTTTACTGTCAAATCTTCATTATCATCTATCCTAACTGTTTTCATTATCTACTTTTCCGTACTTTCACAGTCTTCACCATGATTATCGTCACTATCCTTACTAATATCATCATCACCATCATCACATTTCCTGTTAATAAGTGGAATGGATAACTCAGAGAGGTGAAGAAGAAAGAAAAACTGCATGTCTTTTGGACCTGCTACCGGTATTTCAAAATCTCTCACGTTTATTACATTCTTCTCCCTAATGAGGTCCGTAATCTGTTCGCTAACGAAGGGTCTCTGCTAAAGCAGAAATAAATCGTCTGGCAGTGTAAGGAGTAAATAAGGACGTTGTAGTGCTCGTTGGGTTAGCCTCCTCCCTACACCCTTTCTCCACAAACTTGGGCGGAAATTGTCATCCCTCCATCTTGAATTATGTGGTTATGACAAGGTATTAACACTAAAATACTGTTAGTCACGAAAGAAAGTGACGTGGAAAAGATTCAGAGCCATAGTATTGTCTTATTCTGCCACTGAGCTACGTGGAATAAGCTGCAAACGGACAGAAATCTGGGCCAAGTTAAGGTAAAAAGAGCTGTAGGATGGGCCCTTTCATCCCTTGAACCCTGTTTCTTTATTTTTGTTTATTCTTGCTACTTTCAGACGATTTTATGTAGTTTAGTGGACAATTTTCGAACAGGATGGGTTTGATGTTTCCCTCGTCATTTCCTTCATTACTGCACCTGAATAAAATCATTGGATAAATTCGTCTGATATTAACAAGAAGAAAATGTAAATGACGTCCCCGGGCTGAAGGAATTAAGCTTTGTATAATCGTGTGAAGGTATCAAGAGTGAAATATGAAACCTGTCGTGATGAATAAGTATAACTCTTCCAAGCACTTCACTTGATGAATAAGTATAACTCTTCCAACCATTTCACTTGGTGAATAAGTATAACTCTTCCAACCACTTCACTTGTTACAAGTGGTCTCTCCTTGTGCTGGATACAATAGTCTGACGGTGGTACTAGTAGTAGTAGCAGTAGTAGTGGTAGTAGTAGTTGTATAGTAGTAAGCAGCAGCAGCAGTAGTAGTAGTAGTAGTAATAGTAGTAGTAGTAGTAGTAGTTGTTGTTGAAGTAGCCCCAGGTTCATGACGGTAGGAGCAGCAGGAGCAGCAGCAACACTAGCTGCAAAGTAGTAGTAGCAGTAGTAGTAATAGCAGCAGCAGCAGCCCCAGGTTCATCTGAAATGTGACCTAGGAGGACCGAACGCTGAAGTGCTACAGTCCACCATCCTCCTATTGGGGGATAAGGAAGGAACTGAGGGACATTTATATAACCGGGCCGTGGAGCCACCCAGTTGTGTCGGTGCCACCACATGAAGGCGTCCCTCTCAGGCACCCCTGACGGTAGTAAGGGCAGAATATAGAGAGACTATCATACTGGAGGGCTTACTGGAGAGTTTTCTTCTCCTGCTGACTTTAAAATTAGAAGTCGGAGACTTTAGTCATACATTTTCTTGGGCTCGAGTTGGTCATAAATTTGCTTTTTTAATATGTATATTTACTTTTACGGATACAGATAACCAAGCAATTCATAGCAAAACTAGAGCGGGTATTAAAGTGAAAAATACGACAAAAAATGATTCGCGACTACAGCTAGCCTTATCAGTCCGAATAAGATGGTTAGTATTCCATCTGTCTGCCTATTGCCAGACACCTCATTCCCGTTAGGGGTGGCCACAAGCAAACTGTCACCAAGTCGCCCTGTCCAATGCCACTTCACTGCCTTGCTCCCAGATCACACCCTTCTCTCTCATATACCTCTCCACTTCATTCCTCCATCTCATCCTCGGCCTCCCCTTCACTGGCATACACTCCCCTCGTTAGTCTTGTGCTCTTCATCCTCTCCCCATGGCCAAAACCCCTCAATGTGTTTCTCTTAATACTTTCCATCACATCCACA
Source organism: Coenobita brevimanus (assembly GCF_032717465.1). Taxonomy (NCBI): domain Eukaryota; kingdom Metazoa; phylum Arthropoda; class Malacostraca; order Decapoda; family Coenobitidae; genus Coenobita; species Coenobita brevimanus. The sequence goes on from NC_136991.1 coordinate 39,533,762, forward strand.
TCCACACCACAGCGCACCTTCACTTCCTCATTTGTCAGTCTCTCTCTCTCATTGTAACTGCACATGCTCCTCTCAGATAACTTATTTCCACTGCTCTCACTTTTGACTTGTGTCCTTCCAACAAGGTCCAAGCTTCACTTCCATACGTAAGAGTTGGTATTATGCAGTGACTTTTTTACTTCCATGCTCACTTCCCTGTTCCTTATCACAGCTTTCAAAGAACCAGCAACCTTCCCACCCTGTTGTACCCTTTCAAGCACTTCACCCTCTAAACTTCTGTTCTTACTCATATCACACAACCCAAGTACTTAAGTCGCAATCACATTTTCCATTTCCTCATCATCCAGCCTCAGTGTACATTCAGTGGCTTCATTTGTCTCAAAGACCATAACTTTACCTTTCCCTGCATTCACCTTTAGATTCCGTTTATTACACACACTCCCAGACTCATTCACCAAGCCTTGCAGTTCCCCTTCGTCTTCACTTAACAATACAGTATCATCTGCAAACAGTAGTGCAGGGAGAAATAATAATAACAATAATAATAATTTTTATTATTATTATTATTATTATTATTTTAGCAATCAGAAGACAATTTTATTCAACTTAGGACATATTCGTAGTAATTCCTTAAGCTGGAAAAGTCTCTCAAAACCTGAATGAAATTGTCATGGAGTAAGAATGACAGTTAAGAAGTAGAAAGCACTCAGAGAGTGCATACATCCGTCAATGCCATCGCCATTAAGAAGGAACCGGATCTGCCTCAAAATTTAGTCAGTTCTTTCATGGTCCATGACCCACCTTTCCACAAAATATCATTGAAATTCATTGAGAACTTTTGGAGATATTTTACGGGACACTCTGGATCCGGATCGAATATTTAATAATTTCATCCTTGGCCTTTGGCCCACCCTTCCACAAAATTTCATGAAAATCCGTTCATAACTTTTTGAGTATTCCTGGATCCGGATCTGCCCCCAAATTTAATCAGATTTTTCTTGGTCCTTGGCCCACCTTTCTACAATATTGCATTGAAATTCATTGAGAACTTTTGGAGATAATGTGCGAGATGCTCCAGATCCGGATCCACCACCAAATTTAATAATTTCCTCTTTGGTCCATGGCCCACCCTTGCACAATATTTCATCAAAATTCATTCATAACATTTTGAGTAATCCTGCTAACAGACAGACAAACAAACCAACGAGAGATAAAACATAACCTCCTTGGCGGAGGTAACAAATGTCATCAGAATGAAGTGGCGAACCACCACTGACGGCGTAAAAACTGGATAACACCATTTGCCACCAGATTACTGTGCCGAAATTTGAGCTGTCATGTTACAGTATTTATGGTGACACATTTTTTTTTCTGTGTTGTGTTGGTTTAAGTTATATCAGTAACTAAGTAAATGTGAAGCATATAACGGAAATTATCCAGTTGTTCACGACGTTGCTGATCTTGTATTCCTTCAGTCCTGTGACGTATTTTCATTATTGTTTGAGCTAGCAAAGAGAACGAGAACACTATCAGACACGCACGTAATAGTGTTGTTGAGCTCAGCACCAAAACTCGTTATCTCGAAAACTAATGATGGCCTTACGTATACATGGTTGAAAAGTTATGAAGTTATCGTGGCCCTTAACACATGGTTGAAAAGTGTGTAGAAAAGTGTTGGGTTCTGCTTAATGCCTCTTACCTAAATTCGCCAGTGTGTTTCTGAAAGAAGCGTCAAATAGGACATAAAACTTTGGTTGTCTCGGGAATTACTAAAGCTTCAGTGGACGTATAGACATCGTTGGAAAGATTTTGGAAAAGTAAATTGTGTTGTTTAAGTTGCTGTACTCAATTTTACCCACCAAATTACTGAAAAATGCCAGAGGACACCAAATTGATCTCTAAAGCTGGGTTATCTTGGAATTTATTAAAGCTAGCGGACCTACTTACATCGCTATAAAGTGAAAATAACACCAGCAGCCTCGTCCGCAGAAACACTCTCCTCAGTTTCAAGTTTAGACTACCGTAACTTCATAGTCTTGCTATCCCCAGGTTGATTAATTCAGCTTTGTAGCAGTTTTTCACTGTTTGGGGGTCTCTCCGAAACTGAATTAAAGTGTTTAGATGTAACAGTAATAAATATATAAAAATATCACCGAATATAAGGGCTTAACACTTGCGTTCAGGTTATCAACAAACGGTTTTCTTTAGCTTGGGTGTGATCATTCAACCTATATAGATTAAAGGGATAATTCTCTCTCTCTCTCTCTCTCTCTCTCTCTCTCTTTCTCTCTCTCTCTCCAATCAAAACAAAGATAATTAGTGGAGCAAGATGGAAAAATAATTCCTCCCCCAAAATAAAATTAATAATATGATGATCAGCAAATAACCTCTGATATCACATTACGAGGCAGAGGGAAAAGCAATGAAAACTGATGCACATTTGTTTTTTAATTCAGAGAACAAAGCACTTGTACATACAATAGTGAGATTATTTCTTACTGGAATTTGTATTAACAACCTTAGCTGCAAGACATCTTTCCTTAGATGCATGAAATTATTGTCGGCAGCAAAAATTAAATAAAATCTTCATAATGGACGGGTATGTATATTATATTTTCCTTTAACTTCCATAAAGGTCTTTCTTGTCTTCATGAATCCGTTGACATCTCTTCTTGGTTTATTCTTGCTACCCTTTTTGTTTTACTTATTATATTTTGTAGCTATGTATATGTCTATATATTTTATTTATTATAAGTCCATGTCTATTTTTTTATATATTTTATCCTTGTTTTTTTTTTTTCCTGCTGCACGGCGGCAGTGACCGCTAATGTTACGCTGCCATGATTTGTTTAATAATCAATCAATCAGTCGGCTGACAAGTGACCTGTTGTAGTGAAGTGGTAAATGAAGGCTATTTATAGTCTCTAAAAGTCTTTCCCAGACTGAGTAATATTATTTGATGATGGCAAGTGTACCAACGACACAAAAAAGACGCCACTGCGATGAAGGCTTTACATAAAATCGTCCCGAATCTGCAGAACAATTTATTTGCGTCATTGAAGTGAAAACGTTAATTTTATTTAATATTAAGATGATCTTTATATCGCCTCTGAAAACTGTAGAAACACAAGCCAGTATGCGACAGGCAAAATAAACTATAATATCTTCTTGTTTGTAATCAGAAGGAAGAAGGGGAATTGCCTCCATACAAAGAGACTATTTGGAATTTCCAAGCCTGTGTGTTGAAATATGGGGCCGTGATGAAGCCGTCCCGAACCTATCATGTGCCACTGACTTCAGCTTCGTTTACTTTCACATACCTTATAATATCAAAATTAGCCCTATGCATTTGTTCAACATATTGATTTTAGACCATTTATGGTTCGAATATAATAGGGGACGTTATGTAGAGGATGTAGGATGTGTATGGGAAGGTTGTGCTGTAGAGGTGTATGTACCAAAGTCAGGGGCAGGAATCTGGACAACAAACATGGGTCCCCATACACAGGGTATGGCAGTGTTCTCCGATAATCCCATGCCATCCTGTTGGCCCTGAATGTAAATGTATTCGTTCGCACGCTTATATTTGTATAATTTTGGGGTAACTGTACATCCTTGTTACACAGTTGGGCCTGAATAACTGAATAATTAAGGGCAATTATGATAATGGCGTTGCCATGGTACGAAGGTTTGGATGGAAAATCAATGTATTTGTACTTTTTTGTAACTACAGCCTTGCAGCTGTAATTACGGGCAATTCAGGGGCTTAACTGAATAACGGAACAGTTATGAAGAATTATGGTGTTAGTGCTACGCTGCGGTGGAAGTTGAATGTTTCTGGTTGATTTTGCTTTTTTTAAATATACTCATACTGTATACGGGCAAAAGTTCGTTCAGTATTTCACCTCCGCGAACTTTCCCGTCCTGACCCTTATGCCTTAAGGTGTGAAAGGCTTGGTATGCTTTTCGAACCATGCAGGAAGGCGTGTTCTAATTCGTCACGGTTCAGATCCAAGTGTTGGCAGGAAGTTTTCTATTATCGAAGCGCTGCCAGGGACGTAGAGTGGTCTCTAACGGCCTCCATGATCAGGATAGGTCATATCTTCACACTCTCCTACGTCCCGAGCTCTCCGAAATAAAAGCAGTTAAGAACTGACTGTTACAGTAGGTTGACCATTTGTTTCGCTCCAATGGCATGTCGGTCGCTTTTCTCTTGGTCGCATCGTATCGAAGAAAGTCATCCGTGGGCCGAGAAACATACAAAGGACCGTAATCTTTCCAGCTTAGGAGGTTTTCAAAGACCTCTTCCTTGTCCATTCAATTTTGTGTATGGTCCGATTAAATTCTCCTTTTTTATATGTATAAAATATGTCGATAATAAATAGACATTAAAGGGATGGAAGAGACTGGTGATGTGAAAATAAACTAAATTAATCGCTGTGGTAAATATGTTAGATAGCTCCCTTAGTCCACAAAAGTACGACCCCTAGCCTGTCTCAGTTCAAGAAAGTTACATGGTGAAATAATAGGGAACTTTATGACCCTCACTTTATGTTCACGCATTTGTGCCATATGTAACCACTTTTCATGCAGACAGAGGCACAAGTGTCTTCCCAAAGTTTAATGAATACATAGCAGAGAATTGAACCATCAGAAACATGCACTGGTACAATCGCCCCAAGAAGTGATGGCAGAGTTTCAGATTGCTTCGGTCACTCTGCACTACCGTACGTTCATTGAAAACAGTGAATATAAGGTAAACATTCAATGCCTTCATCAGGTCATATCAAATAAATTATATATTATATTGCGCTAAGAATGATGTAAAATGAATAACAGGAGGCAGTGATATATTAGAAGTTAACACTTAGTTACCTTTCCCGATTTGAATGAATGTGAAATGTATTACTCCGCGCGCGGTGAGCAGTAGGCCTATAACTCCGTGTTCCTGATTTGTTTCCCAGGATTTCAAATACAGATGCTCTAGTTGAGCATCTGTATTTGAAATTTTAGTGTCTGCAATACACTGCCTTCTTTTCAAATGCTATGTGATGATCCAGCACCAATAAGGATGCCATAACAATGAAATTATTCTTCGCAATGATGCCCTACCTGCGGTGGCAGCAAGACCATACTGCCTTTTATTCCATCTTCCTCTCTCTATTACTAGGGGGGCGCGGTAGCACAGTGGTAGCGCGTCAGACTCGTAATCGGGGGATTGCGAGTTCGAGCCTCGCCCGGGCTGGCACGGGAGTGGAAGCTCGCTCCTGTAACTAGCGGGGCTATATAGTCCAATACAGGGCTTAGCTCGGGGGAACTCGCGCGTCAGACTCGTAATCGGGGGATTGCGAGTTCGAGCCTCGCCCGGGCTGCCGTGCCGGGAGTGGTAGCTCGCTCCTGTAACTAGCGGGGCTATATAGTCCAATACAGGGCTTAGCTCGGGGGAACTCCATTTCTCCCATTTTTTCTCTCTCCATTACTACTCGTAATCGGCGGATTGCGAGTTCGAGCCTCGCCCGGGCTGCCGTGCCGGGAGTGGTAGCTCGCTCCTGTAACTAGCGGGGCTATATAGTCCAATACAGGGCTTAGCTCGGGGGAACTCCATTTCTCCCATTTTTTCTCTCTCCATTACTAATTATAATTAGCAACTTTATTCCCAATTGATGCAAATTATTATTAGTTGTAAAGAGGTATGACACATTCTGCCTTTTTCTCTTACACTAAGCAATAAGCAGGACCAAAACATGAGTTCATAAACTCTTGCAATGCAAAACCCCACACTCTTTACTCCATATTTTAATCTTAATATTTCTTTTTAAATAAACTATAATGTCCTGCTGAACATAAAATGCTGACTTGGAAATTTTGAACTCAATGATTTGTGTATGAACCTCTGCATTTAATTACTCTTGCTAATCGATTATGCACTGAGGGTATCAGACTATGACAGACGTTAGCATTCTGCAAGGAGCTCTGACTCTAGGCAAACATCGAGGTTCTATTTTATATACTTCTTTCACCACCAGCCCTCTGGCTTATATTAAATAATCCAGAGATTTTTGTTAATGGAAAACTGGCCAAAGACAGTGTAATAACTGGATGTCTTTGAGTAAATGTTATCTCTTTCCGTGCGTGTTGATCGAAACATTTAATATAGCTTACTGACTTACGCCGCCTTTCCGCTTTCTGTCGTCGTCCATGAAGACATTGGAAACGGAAATAGGCGACTTTAAATTATTCCCTGGTATTGTAACGAAAATTATTTTATAAATAATAATTACTAATTTTTATTATTTATTGAAGCTCCTTTTTGTTCAGTCTTACGCTACTAAAAAATTATTGCTTGTTACCATACTAGATTTGAACTCCGCAAATTATTCCTGACTGTCCCTGAGCGATAGTTGTGAAATTTCAATTAGTTCCGTTTAGGACGGCTTATTATCGTAACTAACGAACTGATTCCTACAATTTTGAAATATACATGTACTTTGGCATTGATTTATTGTTTTTTATAACAATTTCATGCATTAGGTTTCACCTCGCAGAGATATAAGGAAGAGTATGTGCACTGTCGCCGACCGAAAATTTCCGGATACTCCGCCGTCACTTCTTAGGCCGACTGTACAGACAGGGTCTTCTTTGTATTTCGCTAGTTGTAAGTTTTCTTCAGACGAGATTTGCACGCACGTGTGTGTGTGTGTGTGTGTGAACTGGCGTGTGCGTGTGTCCGCGCGCGTGTGTGTTTGTGCGCACACGTGTCCGTGCATGTGAGTGCGCGAGCGCGTGTATGTAATTCACCGGGTCGGTCAGGATCACTTGATGGTCGTGATCGTCAGCTTTTACCCTCCCGGAAGGGAGCTGAGAGCTCATATAGTCCGATCTAAGGGCAAGGCTGTGACCTTCACACACGCACACACCCGTCCCCTTGCTCAAGGGGAACAGTAACCACCCACTTCGTCAGTGAAACTTTTCGCAACCTGAGCGAGGCGCGAACTCCTGTCCACCAGTTGGCAAGCGAGAACGTTACCACTGCACCAGCGAGCGGTGTGTGCGCGTGCTCGTGTGTGACTGGGCTCGTGTGTGCGTGCGACAGTATGTGTGTGTGTGTGTGTGTGTGTGTGTGGGCGCATTCGAGAGAGAGAGAGAGAGAGAGTGTGTGTGTGTGTGTGTGTGTGTGTGTGTGTGTGTGTGTGTGTGTGCGCGCGCGCGCACGCACGCACTTAAAGCGCGTGCGTGTGTGATCTTGTTTGTGATTCCTTCAGTACGATGATCACTTTTATCGTATTACCAACGCCAGACAATTTCACTTTGGTAATGACAAAATACTCGTAGTGAAGAATTAGAAATACCCGGTACTCGAGAAACCTTTCCCAACGAATGATTTGAATGACCCTACGATTTTATTTAGCTTAGGGGACACGTTTCGTTATGAATCCTCGTCTGCCATTAGGGGTATGTGGTACTCGTATTGTGAACAGTTGTCGGTTCTGTACCAGGCGCAATGCATAATGGCTTAATGAACCACGATATGTAATTAAGCGTTTGTTGACCGTATTCCAACGCCATTTACTGTAGGTGGTGGAGCCCTGTAACTGAGTAATTGTTGGTTGCTATGACACTTTTCCATCTCATAACAGCAGGTTAAGGTGCACACACATACACCCCCTCCCCCCCAAAAAAAAAAAATAGTATTGCACAGGAGGGGTTCGTAGATAGATTTAATTCCGTTGAATCCGGGTGACGTCCTTTTAATTCACACTTGCCATGTTTGACGCCTCCAGGTCGAAAAGTCCATCCTAAACTGAATAAAACTGTCAAGAAATGGTAAGGAAAAATAAAGACATTTCGCGATCTTGAAGAGATCCTGGTCAATACAACTCATGATCTATCGGTTAGATCAGTTTCTTTAGGGTAATTACCAGCCGCGAGAGCGAAGTTAGTATTGCTTTCAATTTGTCTGTCTGTGTGTCTGTTAGCACGATAACTTCGCAACCGCTCAAAATATCATCACAAAATTTTACAGGTGTGTAGTAGGGGAAAAAAGTCGATCACGAGTTCGAAATTGGTGAAAGTAGGTCAAGGTCCGTGGGTCTGTTACCACGATAACTTCGCTACCTCTCAAGATATCACAAAGTTTTACTGGTGTGTAGTAGGGATGAAAATCTCCTACGAGTTCGAAATTGGTGAGTGTAGGTCAAGGTCAGGGTGATATTCCGAGCCGTGCTAGTTATGTATTGGCTTGCGGCTGGTGTGATTCCCACCTTGAGGGGCTCTAGTATTCTAAGTAGTTTTGAAAGCATTGCAGCATCTCCTCCTTTGCGATTTAGTCTCCATATTGCATCTCTATATCCTCTCGTATGTTATAATTCAAACTTTGTCGACATTAAAGCGTTATTAACAGCATACAAGAGAATGGTGAAGTGTAATATGCAAGATAAATCGCCGAGGATGAGATTCTACGAATCCTCTTATGCCACGTAGAATACGGTAATTTGTCTCAGCGTTCAAATAACACTACTCGTCATGGATAAGATATCACGGCTCACAAACAAGCGTAATGTTGTATCGTCTTGAACGTGGGTTAGGTCTAGAAGGCATTTTGCAATATCAATCATCGTTAGCGTCATCCTTTCACGCAAACTGTGCATTTGTTCATTTTTGGTCGAGTGCACAGCCGATAGCAAGTCTTTTCGCCTCTTCTGCTTCTCTTCCCGTGGACTTTGACAGTCAGCCGCATGAGACCCCAGCAACAGACATTGATGAGCCAAAGATCACTTTCATGAGTGTCGTTAGCTTCGTAGTCATCAAATGAGTTTTCAGAGTATATGGAGTGATAAGGATGGATGAAAGGACTTTTGTTGCCGACTGTACACCCGCTGAAAATGTATCGGGACAGATAGGTACGTCTTATGAAAGAGCACTGCTGCTTTTGTTTTCTCGACACACTTGCTACTGCGTATCTTGTTGTGAGATGTCTCTCTATATAATAATGATCATCACACCATCATGGAGACCATATTATATGTGTTTAGCTTCTGTCTTTGTCTTCATTCTTCTCTGCTTCTTCCAGACTTTTACTAGTTTGATGCCATTCCTTCATTTCTTCACAAATTAATTTTAATTCTGGTAATATTGTTCGTTGGGCAAATACAAACACTTTTTTTTTTTTTTTTTTTTTCGATATAGGCCTTTCAACGAGTTATATAGCCTGCTGCTTACATTGTTAATCTTTCCTCTCAGTTGGGCTCCTCCAGTCACAATCTTATTGCCTTAACCTGTCCTATCGCTCAGGTACGGCCTGTGGACCCTCCAAAGAAACGTCGTCTGTGGCACTTTGGAGCTGCAGATTAGGAGGCCCTCAGGCAGCACTTCTTTGATTTTCCATGGAATGATTATTGCTTCCATGGCCGGGAGTCATCTGAGTGTGCCTCGTGCATTACGGAGGTTATTCTTTCGGGCATGGAAGCATGCATTCCCTTCTCATATTCTTTGACTAATGCAAGAAAGCCTTGTTTTAATCACGCTTGTTCTAATGCTGTCCGCAACATGGAGAGGGCCTATAAAAGGTACCAGAGCCAACCCACCCCTGACTTACATCTTATTTATGTTTCTGCCTGGAATCCTGCTAAGTCTGTTCTTCTCTCTGCTAAAAATAATTTCATCCCTACTAAATGCTCTCAACTCTCCAACTCGAATTCTTCCCGCTCCTTCTGGCACCTTGCCAAACACCTTTCTAATAACTTGACCTCATCATCCTTCCCTCCTCTTTTCTATTCTGATGGTTCTGTAGCTATTTCTTCTACTGATAAAGCAGATCTCTTCGTTCAGACTTTCTCCTCCAATTCCACCTTAGACGATTCCGGTGCTGTTCCTCCATCACTTCCCCCCTCAGACTTACTCATGGCTGACATTACAATTTCTTCAGCTGATGTATTTTCTGCCATCACTGGCCTCAATACTAAAAAAGCATTACGGGCCTGATGGAGTCCCTCCTGTTGTCCTCAAGAACTGTGCTCCAGTGCTTACACCCTGCTTAGGTAAACTCTTTCGCCATTGTCTTTCAACTTGTACCTTTCCTTCTTGCTGGAAGTTTGCTCTCATTCAGCCAGTCCCAAAGAAGGGTGACCATTCCCACCCGTCTAATTATCGTCCAATTGCTTTAACATCCTGTGTCTCAAAAGTTTTCGAGTCAACTCATAACAGAAAAATTTTAAAGCATCTTGCTTTTCACAACCTTCTTTCTGATCGTCAGTATGGGTTCCATCAGGGACGCTCAACTGGCGATCTTCTCACCTACCTGTCAGACTCCTGGTCATCCTCCTTTCGGGACTTTGGCGAAAGCTTTGCCATTGCACTTGACATCTCAAAGGCTTTCGATCGAGTCTGGCATAAATCTTTAATTTCTTACGGTTTCTATCATTCTATCTGTGCCTTCATCTATAGCTTCCTTTCTGGCCGTTCTATAGCCGCTGCCACAGACGGCCATCGTTCTTCTCCTAGATCTGTCAACAGTGGTGTTCCTCAGGGCTCTGTCGTATCACCAACTCTCTTCCTTTTATTCATCAGTGACCTGTTTTGTACATCTAACCCTATCCACTCGTACACTGATGATTCCACCCTTCACCTTTCCATTCCGTTCCAGCAACCTCCATCTGAGCATTTACCTCAACAAACAAGGGATGAGGCTATGGCACACATAATGTCTGACTTGGCTTGTATCTTTGACTGGGGTAAAAATAATCTTGTTGTTTTTACTGCATCAAAAACTCAGTTTTTACACCTATCAACCCGACAGTCTTACACAGGAGTACCCACTAATGTTTAATAATATCCAGCTCAATCCTGCATCATTCTTGAACATGCTTGGGGTTTCATTCACTCGGGACTTATCTTGGAATGATCATATTGCATCTCTTATCAAATCTGCTTCCAAGAGATTAGGTGCGCCAAGCCGACTCCGTACCTTCTTTACCCGTGCACAGTTGTTGACTTCATACACGGGTTTTATTCGCCCCTGTGTAGAGTACAACTCTCATGTGTGGGGAGGCTTCCCACATACAGCTCTTCCCAATAGGGTAGAGTCAAAGGCTTTTTGTCCCATTAACTCTCCTCTCACTGGCTCCCTTCAACCTTTGTCTCTTCGCCGCACTGTTGCATCTTTCTCTCTCTTCTTTCGCTACTTCAGTTGTCACTGCTCCTTTGAACTGTCTGCTTACATCTCTCCACCTCTACTCACCCGTCTAGCAACAAACTCTCATCCATTTTCTGTCCAACTCTCTAATGCAAGCGTAAACCGTTACACCCAGGCCTTCATTTATGCAACAGGTCAACTTTGGAACTGTCTTCCTCTGTCTGTATTTCCTACTTCCTATGATCTCCAGTCTTTCAAACCCAGTGTGTCCAGGCATCTCGATATGAACGGATCTTGAATCTGGCTCTCTTTTGTACTGTTTTAGTTTTTTCTTGAAAGGAACGGCTTCTGGCCTTTAGTTCCATCTTTCTTGCATAAAAATAAAAGGGCCTATCCATACTGACAAAAATATTTTGAGATCCTGTGTTATTTAATGTTCACTGTTCTTAATGGCTGTTTGCACAAAGTCTTCTCTTATATATATATATATATATATCCATCCATCCAAACATCATCCAGTCTTACACTGCCCCATGAGGAGCGTAGGAGCCCGGGGCTAGGCAGTTGGTCCCGACATTTGAGATGAGAGTGAC
>NC_136991.1:39550485-39657985 GCF_032717465.1 Coenobita brevimanus
GTGTGTGTGTGTTAGGGTGTTTGTGTGTTTTTGAGTGGGTGAGGGTTTAATTTTGTGTGTGTGTGTGTGTGTGTGTGTGTGTGTGTGTGTGTGTGTGTGTGTGTGTGTGTGTGTGTGTGTGTGTGTGTGTGTGTGAGGGACTGAGGGTTTGAATCTGTGTTTGTGGGTGAGAGAGAGAGAGAGAGAGCGAGAGAGAGCGTGTGTGTGTGTGTGTGTGTGTGTGTGTGTGTGTGTGTGCGCGCGCGCGCGCTTGAGAGTGCTTGTGCCTGGTGAATTATATATATATATATATATATATATATATATATATATTATTTGTAACTTTGCTGGGGTTACGGTGGCTCAGTGGTAGAGCATCAAGCTCGTAATTGGGGGATTGCGAGTTCAAGCCTCGCCCGGGACTGCCGTGCCAGGAGTGGTAGCGCGCTCCTCTAACCTAGCGGGGCTATATGATCCAATACAGGGTCTAGCTCGGAGGAACACCATTGCTTCCATTTTTGTAACCTTGTTGTTTTAGTTTTCGCTGATTAGCAGAGTAGTTAATTTTAAGTTAAGGCAACTGTTCTTGCGAGGGAGTAGAAGTCTTGTTTGTAAACGCATTATAACTGCTGGGGAGACCTGAGGCTGCAGAAATATCCTGCACTTGGATGGCATAATGGTACAGCATTGTTAGCCATTTAGCCTTAGCAGCAGCTAATATCCAGAAATTAGCCTGAGGCACACCTAGGATGATATGACTCTGGACTTCATTAAGTCATTTTATTCGTATTCTTTCCCGATAATTTGATGGTATTAATACGAAGGGTGTTATGAATCACTCTGGGTGAATAAAATCCTTTTGCATTACCTGGAACAAAAACTGGAAAAGGCGCGGCTGAATCGGTGGAGAGGCGGGCTGCAATCCTAATGGACCCAGGATCGAATCCCGGCTGGTGCAGATTTGATTTTCATAAAAGCAGACTTTACTGATCTACCAGAAGACCCGCCGACATGTAAAAATACTCGCACTAATACCACTACACTAGCCTTCTATGAGACAGCCCTAGCATGTACTGTATTCAGTATTGACGGTGGGTATGAGCCCCGAAGTGGTGACATGTGGACGTGTTTAGGAGGACTACTGGGCTTTGGAATATGCCCTGAAGCCTTTGCCCAGAGTCGGACACATAAAAAAAAAAAAAATGTACAGCGACAGAAGCATTTTGCCAAAGTGACGAATACATAGCTTAACTAGAAAGCGCGTAGAGAGCGCATACTTCCTCCAGTGCCATTGCCATTAAAAAGGATCCTGATCTGTGGATATAGGATCAGAATCCGGATCCGCCCCCATATTTATTCATTTCTTTCTTGGCCCATGGCCCACTCTTCCACATAATTTCATCAAAATCCATGCATAATGGTTTGAGTAATCCAGGATCCGGATCCGCCCAAAAAATTAATCAATTCTTTCTTGGTCCATGGCCCAGCTTTCCACAAAATTTCATTGAAATTCATTGAGAACTTTTGGAGATATTTTGCGGGCTACTCTGTAACCGGATTCGGATCCGGCCCAAAGTTCAAACATCTCTTCCTAGGCCCATGGCTCACTATTCCACAAAACATCATCAAAATCCGTTCGTAACTTTGAGTAATCCTGTTAACAGGCAGGCTAACCAACGCGGGAATAAAACAGCCTCCTTGACGGAGGTAGAAATGGAACCATGTGATGCACACAGTAGAAGAGAGAAGGTTTTCGTTGAATTTTGGTAGATCTTTTTTTTTTTTTTTTTGGACGGAACTGGGAAGGTAGTTGTTTCTTTGGCTGTACATCTCAAAATTGTGACCTCATGCTGAAAGGAAAGGGAATCATCGTGGCAGTTTTATAAGCCTGGTTTATGAACAGCCTAGCCTACAGAATAAGTCAAGCACTGAGAGCTGTGAAAACACTCAGGTCAATAGATATAAAAAGAAAACAATATAAAACACAAAACAAGCAGGTAACAGAAAACACTGGTGCTCCCTCCCAGTATAACAATGTTCCAAACAATATCGTATTCATGGATGTATACATACGTGATGTGTTTTGTGCTAAAGATAGTATAGCTGGATCTCTCTCTCTCTCTCTCTCTCCTTTGCTACTGCATTTTTTAAACCTTGGTTCATTCTTTGCTTTGCCAGTTGTTTCATAGCGCTGTTGTTAATTTCTTTGTCGTTATTTTTTTTTAATATTTTTTTCGGTGTGTCAGTAATTTACGTTTCGTCGTTACTTCTTGTTTCTTTTCCTACTCTCATCTGTTTTATCGTCTTCATTTCTCCTTACTTTACTTGGACATGCACGTGCAGAGCCACTGTGTCGTATCTTCGACTTGTTTTTTCCTGTCTCTGTCTGTCTTGTATGTTTGAATAATAAAATATGATCTTTTGTTTCTCAAAAGCACCAGTTCATCCAAAGGAATTCATTAGCGCTCGATATACTTTTACAGTTTTACAGTTACAAGAACTGTGGCACCACTCATATAATACAAACCTTGGAAATTATGGAAAAGCTACAAAACAGAATTGCACGAACACTGGAATAATACTTGACTATGTGAGGAGCAAATTATTACATTTTGTACGAAGATCATAGGTTATAAGTCAAGGCCAAGGTCATTTAAGCCAGTTTTGATCCAATTTATATTGAGCGTGGTGAAATGGTCGGGAAAGGATGGCATGTTTCAATTTCCGGAACAATTGGTCAGAGGTAAAGGTCATAGGGCAAGGTCAAATGGTTGGCCCTTCAACTCATTTGGACCAGACTTTATGGAATGGTTTAAGGTTGGCCAAGGATGAAGTACTGTAATTGTATTTTGAGAACATTACAGAGGGGTAAGTCAACGATCAAGGTCACAAAGCTAGACCAGCTTAAGCACTTTTGATCCAATACATCCCAAACTTGGTGGAAGGGTTAAGCATCCAGCCAGATAATGTAATCTGAGTTAAGAACAATAGCTCCAAAGTCAATGGGACAGGACGGGGTCAGAGGTTCGGTTGTAGGTGGATTGTAGAGTGCAGGTGTTGCACACTTTGAAAGTCCCTTCTCGTTTCTTTATTTCTTCTTCCTTCCTTCCTCCTCTCCTTAGTATGATTGATTTCTTTTCTGTTTTCTGTCTTCTCGCCTTGCTATTTTTAAGGCTATCCATTTTCTTCTTCTTCTTTCTGTCCTCACATTTTTCTCTCTCTCTCATTAGTATGTCCTGTCGACCTCTTTTTCTCCTTTTCATTCTTGTGTTCCATTTTTCTCTGCACCTCCATTTCCTTCCATTTCCTCTCTCAGTTCTTCCTTTTCTTCTCTCCTCTGCTTAAAATACTTTCTCTCTTCCCATTTCTTTGTCCTTTTTTTTTTTTTTTTTTTTCCTCACATTTTCCGCTATCCGCTCGAAGGCGTGAGACAGACGAGAATGTAAAAATGATACGGTATAAATATTACTGCTGCTGCTGCTGTTGCTGTGATTCAGTTATGTACTTTATATGTTCACCGTCACAGTAAAATTATAATTTTGTATCTAACAGTTGATGGAAAAAAATGATTAAAACAAACAAACGAATTAAAAAACAAACGCAAGTCGACATTGAAATGAATCAACATTGAAACGAAATGACACTAAAATGAGTCGATTCACGAGTCGAAGATTAAGCTAGTCGAACTGAGAATATACACTGAATATGAAACACGGGATGAATATGAAACGTACGTTGAACACGAAACATACGATGAATATGAAACTTGGGATGACTGAAACATACAGTGAATATGAAATTTATGCTAAATGTGAACCACGTTATGAAGCTGAGACGTGCGTTGAAGATGAAGCATGCGTTGAAAGTAAAACATATCTGTAATGAAACGTGCATTGTTGAAGGCATGCCTCAGAAATGAAGCGTTTGTGGACAGAAACATAAGGACGATAGTACGGGCATCAGTAGTGAAAGTGTTGTTGAAAATAGCTTATAATAATTAATCGTGTCTAAGAAATGAAAAAGTATCTCTAAAATCAAACTTGCTTCGATAATCAAGCTTTGCATTTATAAAGAATACAGTGTTGATGGTGAATATTGTGGTGAAAATATAACTTCACTCGTAATGAGACATACATATGAGAAATTTAAGCCAAACATTAAACCTGTTTCAGAATTAAGAGCCAACAATAATTTCATGTACATACTCGTATTGTGGGTAATGTGTATCTTAGGTAGTTATGAAACGCAAAGAAGCCTGGGTCAGAAATTAGACGTTTTTCAGAATTAGAATCCAACCATGATTTTCAGTGCAATTATAACTGAGTAATATGATAACACTTTTAATTTAATCTTGCCACCTCTAGACGATAACACTTTTAATTTAATCTTGCCACCTCTAGACGATTTATTCAGCTTCGGAGAAACTTTAAGAACTGAAGAGGATAGATACGAGTACAGTCATATGTATCATCTTCACCGCAATATATCTCCATTAGGCTGAATAAAATGGTTTGGGGGTAACGAGAATAATAAAAAACTTCATCCTAGTGAAAGGATTGACCCATTCGATGTCGAGAGCTGGGTAAGATCATCTGATAGTGGAAGCGTATAGCCCATTCAATCCGATAACGTATTTATTTTGCATTCTTGATACCTCCAGACGATTCCATTTAGCATAGAAGAGATTTTTAAAACTTAGAGGCGATATAGGGCTTCATTAATCCCTCCAGCAGCAATAGACTTTTCCTAACTTGAATAAAATCGTCTGATGATAGCCAGAGACAAAACGAAATATACGGCATTTGACAAAAAGGGATATTAAAGAAAAAGTGACCGACTGAAAAGGTTAATGATATTATTTTCTAACTCTTCCTGTGTGTGTGGACCTCCTAAGCCTCATGAAATCACCGAGTGGCAGTTTGAATAAAACAAAAGACCGTCATTTTAGTAATCTCTCTCTCTCTCTCTCTCTCTCTCTCTCTACTGTGTGTATATACATGTATATATATATATATATATATATATATATATATATATATACACACACACACACACACACACACACACACACACACACACACACACACACACACACACACCCACCCCCACACACCCACACCCACACACGTTTACGTATGTATGAAGGTGCTAGTTTCATTTATTTTCACTCGTACAACTTCTCATCGAAAAAAAAAAAATGTTCTGTGAGTAATTAATTGTTGTGAAATGCTTGAAATGCATATTATATAAAGACTTCCAAAGACTTACTGAAAATGCATAACACTGAGGCTCCTCTAACTCAGCTGAATAGAATTGTCCCCTTTAGGTGGAATCGATCGCTAGAACTGTTCCAGCCATGAGAGAGCTACTGGTGACACTATTGATATGCAGGAATAGATTAGTTGAACTGTTTCAACCATGAGCAGGCTGATGGTAATTATTAAGTTGAGGGAATAGATTGCAAGAACTGTACCAACCATGAGAGAGCCAATGATGACTTTATTAAGATGAGGCTTTTATGACCCAGTTGAAGGAGGCAGTGTGACGTAAGATGGGACAGGATACTAGACCTGTCCCGACCAAGAGTTGGTTGCTGTGGGCTGGCGAAAGTGAACAATACAGTGAGAACAAATCAGTTTGTAGGCTTTTTTAACATAATGACCTGTTTTGGAGCTTTTTGCATCGTGAAATTTTGCTTTAGCCCTTCAAATCGGTGACACATTTGTATTTTGTTGTTGCTGTTCACAGTGACAAGGAGAGCATATTTTCACCCCTGATTGTTTGTTATTCAGTTTGCAGGATTACTCAAAAACCGAAAGAGAGATTTGGACCAAAATTGATGGGTAGAGCCCATGTCCCAGGGAACAATCGATTAACTTTTGGGACCGATCACTTGGTGGTGTAGTGGTTATAACGCCCGATCGGAGTTACAACCTTGATTCCCCGAATATTTGATCCCCAAGAGATGACCGGATGTTTTTCTTTCCGATAAGGAGAACATGTTTTCACCCCTGTTTGTTTGTTTGTTAGTTTGTATGTCTAATAACAGGAGTACTTAAAAACTGTGAGATAGATTTGGACCAGATGTGGTGGTTAGATAGCTCATGTCCCAGGGAACAGTCGGTTAACTTTTGGGATCGATTCGGATCGTATGACAGATTCTGGATCCGGAAAACACTTTCTGCGAAACCCTAATCAGTGATAAGAAAACCTAACCCATTATGAAGAGTAGTTTGAAAATTACGTGGCCGTAGTCGGAGAGATGCCCTCCAGTGAGTGGCCCTCTAGTTGTTGCTATTTTCAAACGACTCCATTTACCACAGGAGAGACTTTTCTAGCTGTATGGGTTAGATCCAACCTAAATCAACCCTTCCATTCCAAGATTTTCATGTTTAAGTTGATCGTCTAGAGGGAGTGATAATTTAATGAATAATGTCTTTGTATTATCGTAGTGAAGGGGTTAACTAATTTTGATAAATATGTCTGAGTAAAAACAGTGCTGAAATAAAGTACTTTCAGAAAATTAAAGAGGGGCTCAGCGAAGCGCATCTCTTCGATAAGGGCAACATAATTTCCAAACCACTCTTCATAGTGGGTAAGGCTTCTCTCATTACTTGTTTTGCAAAATGTGTTTTACGGATATCAGAATATGTACTACGATTTGGATCGGTCCCAAAAGTTAATCGATTGTTCTCTGGGACTTGGACTACATACGCACCAGATTTAGTCCAAATCTCTCTCTTTTAGTTTTTCAGTAATCCTGTTAACAAACAAACAAAGAAGGTGAAATCATACTCTCCTTGTCGGAGAGAATTATGAACTGCGATGTGGAGAGGATGAAGAACTAGAAACCGATTAGAAGATTGTGTGTTGAAGGAGGAGAGGGAAATCAAGGAGGAGGGGGAGACCAAGGATGGTATGGAGGGATGGAGTAGAGAGATATGAGAGAGGGGGATATGAGTTGGAGGGAGGGCAACCTAATGGCATAAGACAAGGCGACTTGGAAGCGGTTTGATTGTGAACTTTCCTCACGGGATTAAGGCGAATGTCAGTTAATTATATAGATATGTAAGTAACTTTATCATAAAAATTGGTTCAAATCCTCAACTCGGTGACGTGTTTTACTCGTATATAATATTCTTCTTGCCAACAGACGATTTTATTTAAATGATGAGAGGACCCATTATCCGATAGAAATTTAATGAAGGCTATATTTAATTCGTCTCGTTCGAAAAATTACTCCTAAATCTGGAAAAAAAAAATGGTAGTAGCAAGAATAAGATTAAATTAGAGTGCAATGGATAAAAAAAATCGGTGCACATTCCACGTGAAACAGTCTGACAGCACCAACGATGGCAATTGCAAAATGCCTGATGATTCCACCCCACGTTGGTAAACATTCGTTCATGAGGATGCACTGTATTGCATGCTTCTGAAATATTCTAGTCAGCATTAATAACGCGAAAATAGTTAAATGATGGAAAATTAATATTGGAACATTCGCAACTGTTTTGATAGTTTTCCTTAACTTGGGAGCCCTTCGGCGTGATAATTTTTTGATCCAGCGTACATGGGAGTGAAAAGTTTAAGATCTTTTATAATTACTTCTCCTCCTCCTCGTCCCCCCCTCGATGCCGTAAGAAAAGTTTAAGAGGATAGGAACCCTGAACTGGGGAAGCGTGTCACCTCCAACGTCCAATATCCGCCAGAGTATCACTTGTGGAAGGGGAGTGGGGGGACGGGCGAAGACCAATATGGCGCTCACGATCCGGCCTCAGGGGAATGATGCCGCCAAATCACCATCATGACTCTCCCAAAACTGTGCTTGCGTTGCAAGGAAACAGACGATGGAAGAAAATAAACAGATAGTTGATGAATATAGATAAACATAATATGAAATAAGTACACAATGGGTCCGGCCACAGGGGACATGATGCCACCAAATCGCCATCATGACTTTCCCAAAACCGTACTTGAGCTGTAAGAAAACACACGATGGAACAAACCGAGGTTAAAAATGAATGTAAACAAAGATAACCTGAATCTAGGTGTACAATACAATAAGCAGGTAGACATAAATTAAAACCACAGGCGTCCACACTTGTAATGTTATTTTAGATTTCCAGCAGTGTGAGAAGACCTGCTGTAGCTTTAATAGTTTCCAACATAAGTGGGTGGTGGATCTCAGTTTGGCGCGTTTTGTCTTTTTCAGAAAAATAGTGTCGGGTACTGAGGAAAAAAAAAAAATCATATGTAACGCGTACTACAGTATTTCTCCACTTGCTGTCGAACGATGTGCTCAGGTATGTTGTAGGTTTCATAATTTACCAGCAAATTGTCAGTGCTCAGTTCAGCGCATTTTAGCTCTTTTCAGCAGTATGATGGCAAAGTTTGAGAAAAGTCACTTAATTAACGCATTTTCCATGCGCTTTCCATTTATGTGAATGGGCCCATTTCAGCTTTAGTAATTTCCTAGATAACTGAGATTTGATACTGTGCTCAACCATTCAGTACATGTGTGAAAGTGTTCATGCTCTCGTCACTCGCTTGATCAATACAGAAATGTAACTAGAAAGCGTTCACAGAGTGCATACCTCCGACAATGCCATTGCCATTAAAAAGGATCTGGATTCGAATCCGTGGAGATAGGATTCAGATCCGGATCCGCTCGCACGTTTAATCAAATCTTTCTTGGTCCGTGGTCCATCTTTCCACAAAAATTCATTTGAATTCATTGAGAATTTTTGGAGATATTGTGCGGATCCAGATCCGGCCCAAAATTTAACAGTTTCTTCCTTGTCCCATGACCCGCTCTTCCACAAAATTTCATCAAAATCAGTTCGCAACTTTTTGAGTAATCCTGCTAACAGACGAACTAACGGACAAACCAACTCGAGGTAAAACAAAACCACCTTGGCGGAGGTGAATATCAAAATATCATCGTCGTCGTCAATCGTTAATCTTCAGTCATCAGTCACTGTGACCCTCTTTCCCAGCCGAAAATAAGGTGAGGTGGGTCTAAAACCAAGGAAAGGTCAAGTGAAAGTGGGAGAACAACTCATAGCATAGGGCCTACTCAGTTAAACGGGCCACACAGTCACTCATACATTCTTTAAGCCACCTGAATCCTGGCTATTCCACAAAATCCTAACCATCAACACAAATCTAAAATGCAGCACAGGTGTTCCTCGTTATATGCCAGGGCCGAGTTCCAAAATATTAAAACTTTTTCCATACAGTTAGGGCTGCAAATTGAGGGGTCTGGTAGATCAGCTTTATTGGTATGGGTGAAAATGTGAATGGAAATATTTTTATAGTTTACTGAGTAGTTAGCATCAAAATATATTAAAGGGAAACGAGAAGGGTAGTGATGCTTTACTGTAAAACTTCAGGTAAAGAGATAAAAAGATTAATTAACTTTGCCTTCGTCTGTTTCATTCTTCCCTTTCACAGACAATTGTATTCAGATTTGGAGAGATTTTACTAGATGGAGTTAGGCACAGCCATCAGTAACCTGTTCATTACTAGAGGTCGTTCCTAAGTTGGTGCCGCAAACCTGGGATATTGGCAGATCAGCTTCATAAATGCCATTGTAATTTTAAATGGCAGTATTTGTGTTACTAAATAGTTAAGAGCAGAATATATATATATATATATATATATATATATATATATATATATATATATATATATATATATATATATATATATATATATATATATATATGTGTGTGTGTGTGTGTGTGTGTGTGTGCGTGTGTGTGTGTGTGATTAAGCGACCTCGCTCTAATATATAGAGAGAGAGAAAAAAAAAGATATGTCATTCATACGATTTTTTTTATAGTTTCATTTTTCGTCAGCAGTGACAATTTACTCATTAAAGAAGAAAATGAAATTGGTGGAGGGATTCCATATAGCCATCATTAAACTCTTCTCTACTAAATGTCCCAAGTTCAGTAAAATCGTCTGGTTGTAGTAATCTAATTAAATTGAAAAAGACGCCATCTTCGTGAAAAGCATAGTTGAATGATGAAGAACTATACGTTGTCCGTTGCAACATCCTAAAAATACCACTTCTCCATTTGGAATGCCGAGAAGCAAGAGATTTGCGCTAGCTGTGATGCTAGTTGCGAAAAATTGCCATACAAAGGATGTTTAGCCATAATATAGTCTTACTTTGTTATTTAACTGCTGGAAATAAGTTACAGAAAGACGAAGACCTCCTAGAAGTGAACTCAGCCATGATCAGGGAAACTAGTTTTCTCTTCTAACTAAAGCCAGACGATTATATTCATCTGAGGATGTCAAAGCAGGTTTAGAGAGGTGTACTGATACCATTAACAGTCTCGTGATGAAAACAACTCGGGTATGCAATTGCAACTAACGCCAGTCGATTTTAGTCATCAGGGAATATCACAGTAGTTTGAGAGAGTTATACTGTCGTCGTTAACGGTCTCATGATAGGGACAACTCTTGTCTCCCATTTCAGCGAATCCAGGCAATTGAGTTCAGATGAGAGTGAGTGTAAATAGCCTGAGACAGCAGAGCCACCATCCCCCATGCCCCCCTGAACTGGTATCTAGTCAACCTTTAACCCAGCTGTAGTAATTGTTTCTAAACTTTGCCCAGATTTCTGTTCAGTTATAGTTTATTTCACGTAACCGAGTGGAAGAATATAACAATACTATGTATCTACGTTCTTTCCATAGCATTTCTTCATGACTTGCATCATAATCTATTAATTTTTTGTTGTATCTCGGTATTCAGTATCGAGGGATGGCAGTTTTAGGTGAAGTTACTCGTAGAGTAAAACTGGTATAAATAAATCGTTTGGCGTTATATGGACAAGAATGCTAGGGTTGTTCCCACCATGAGAGGAATAAACAGCAAGTTTCATCACTTCAGTCAAACTTACATGTACCACTCTCAGCTGGATGAAAGTACATGAAAAAAAATGATTGATTGATTACACTAAAAAGATCGTGGCAGCCTATCACCAGAGGTCATTGCCCCCGTACAACAGGATCACAAGCCTAACACGGATGGCTAAAATATATACATAAATATATATATATATATATATATATATATATATATATATATATATATATATATATATACATATACTGTATATACATTAATATATATATATATATATATATATATATATATACACACACACACACAACAGGATAATAAATATCACTTGACCATCTATAAACATGAGCAAAAGTTCTGCAGCACTCCTCTGGTAGATGTGGCAATGAAAGGTGTTAGATGAACTGTTTATATGTGACAAGTAAGAAGCACAACAGAAGAGTATGCGAAGAAAAAAATTATTTTTCTCATTTGGGGAGGACGAGAAATACGGATGGCACGACACTAATGGCAGAGGATTGTTGGCGAACTTTTGGTTTAGGCTGGACGAGTTAATTGCCTACTCTCAAGCTCTTTTACGGATCTCCAACTGAATAAATTTGTCTGGTGTTAATTCAAATGAAATGCTAGGATTCACTTGACCATGAGAGGGCTAATAGAGTGAGTTTTTTCGGCAGTTAATTCTAATTACCTGCTGACGATTTTATTAGCTAAGGAAAGGTTTCCAAGCTTGAAGGGTTAGCAATAACGTTCATTATCCCTTTAATGAACTGCCTGCTCTCGTTAGCTAAAGAATCGTTTGGTAGCAGCAAGTATGAAATTAAAAAAGAAATCATTGCCATCATAATACAGCCTGACCATTATACAGTTTCATACTTAACCTGGCCCACATTTTCACCCATTTGCAGCTTATTTCAGCTCCGTCAGTGGGCGAAAAAGACAATGTCATGGACCTGCCTCCTTTCCATAGCACTTCCTCGTGACAAGCATCATATCTGTAATATTAAACATTCAAGATGGAAACTTGGCAATATTAGGGCAGGTTAGCGCAAAAGCAGTCCATTTGGTAGAAATCCTTAATAGCGAAAGGGGGTTGATGTAGGCTACATTTAACTCGTCTAGACTGAAATATTTCTCCTAATCTATGAAAATAAAACTTGTTCATCAATAAGTATATGATTTAACTATAGTAGTTTTACTTTGAAGCCGAAATGTTCGTTTTACAACTTATTTCCTGTAGATCAGAGGAAGAAAATGGCAACACTTCGAGACATCCTTTTCCATGGCACTGCTTTGTGACTAGCAACTACTCTCTTGTTAGTCTTTTGGCACAGCTCAGCATTCAAGATGGTAAGATGGCAATTTTAGGCCAAGTTAGAGTAAAAGGAGTATAGGAGAGGCAAAGACGTAGGTGCAGATAAACTTTGACTTTGCCCTCTGACCTTGACCCTTCACTGACTGTTCTCAGACTCTTACCTCATCGTTCCAGCCCTACCCTGAACCCTTCCAATTTGGTCTAAATCAGATCAAAACTATGAAGTTGGCTTTGCCGAGTGAAATTGACCTAAGACTTATTGTTCTAAAAAAAAACAGCGGACCATTGCTTTCCCTTACAACAAGTTTGGTTGAAATCGGATGAAAAGTGCCAGGGAAATTTAATACTAATGATTACAACTATACTCCTTACACCTTGGCTTGACCTAGACTCTCGTCCATTTGCAGCTTTTTCCACTTAATTCCATGGCAGAATAGGACTGTTATGGCTCTACATCGTTTACAAAGCACATTTAGGCCTATGTGACAAGCATCATATTCTAGTATTAATTTATTGCTAGAACGCTGCATTAAAGATGGAGAGAGGGTAATTTTAGGCTACGTTAATGTTAATTAAATATAGGTACCATTGTCATACATAGTTATAAGTTAGTCAGTGACAAATTGTGATGTTGAGATGCCTGTCATAATAAAAGCAATCATCTGTTGAAGGACTCAACATCTCAACCGCCATGATCTTTTTCTTTTATTCATTGTCACCTCCAGACGGAGAGAGAGAGAGAGAGAGAGAGACAGACAGACAGACAGACAGACAGTTTTTTTCTGTTTGTCTCTGTCTGTCTGTCTTTCAGCCTGTCTGTCTGATAGCAATAACCCTGTTAGTCATTGAGATCCTTCTTAATTTGGAAAAAAATCTTTTGGCGGAGGCTTTAACAAAATTTACAAGAGTCATCGCACTGTGCCTTCTGGTGGACAAACAGCCATTACTCTAGCATTGTACCTGGATTAACAATTTCATGTAGTTAAGGCAGTCACAGCAGCCTGACAGTATTAATGGATTTTTAAATTTTTTGGGTTAACACCAGGTGATTTCATTTAGCTCATATGTTACAGAGTTGTGAGATTTGTCATAAGTTCTCCATTAACGTTTGCATGGTCGTGTCTGCGCTAATTTTATCAGGAGTTAATACCAGACAAATTCGACAAGTTGAGGGTGATATAGAAACCTGATAGTGTTACCATTTCTCCATTAATGTTTACATGATGGCAACAACTGTAGGGTTTTATTTGCGTAATCATGAGATGATTTAATTGAGCTGGGGGTGAGTTATGGAACCTGAAAATGTTAAAGAAGAAAAAAAAAATGAAAAAGGAAAAGATAAAAGAAAATTATCGAGACTCCTGCTTTTCTTTGCATCACGAAACATAGGACGGAGAGCTTTGATATACTGTACCCAGTGAAAGATGGACTTCAGCCTTTTTAATTCGTTATATATGCACGACATTGGTCCATTTCTATTCCTACCCGAAGAGACTCCAGATCGGGACGAAACTGTTGTACTGTCACAATACATGAATGTAACTACTTCCATTATAACTGAAATCACGACCCATTGTTACGTACTACATGTTAATTTGCAACAGCCGCGTATTCTGTTGTGTCACTTAGTAAAGTAACAGTTAATATCTCTAGCTTATCCAGAAATACCAGACACGCAGCATCAAACGCAGAAGTAACTATGATGCCCAATTTCATCGGAAGTAGAGCTGAAGATACGTCACTCAAAATAAAAATAGACAACCGGACATAAACTTGGTGCTTGCAGTCTCGTTTTCTGGCGAGATGTTTGGGTGCTTTCTTTGTCAGTTGAACCTGTGTGTGATTGTGACTGTTCTCAACCCGCAAACTACTGCTTAAGCACGCTGGGTTAAGAGCTACACTTTACCGTTTGAAAATCAGTTTCTCACCGTCTGTTGCTTCTTTCGAAACTTGTAGTGGCAGCCCCCAAACACTTTAAATTGCCTGCTTTATCAGGTAGAGCTTATTGTTATTTTCCGTTAACGTTCTGTCATATAAAGTTGTTTATTTCATTCTTAGAACAATAGGTAGAGCATTAAAAATATTCTTATTTATTCTCCTAGGCCATTGGAATGCTGTGCTGGGAGGGGGGATGGGAGGACGACAGATAACTGACGGGTGAAATATCTGTCTGTATCAACCTTGTTGACGGAAATAGATGCATAAATGAACTGGAGAGACATTCAGTAGAGCATGCACTCACCTCCCTCAAGAATAGTCTTTGTCATCGCCTTGTTGTCGTCGTCGTCGTCATTGTTATTGTTGTTGCTGTTGTTGTTGTCACTATTTTTGTCACCAAGGGCTTATCTGGACGTGAACCCTGTGAACAACAGGCTGAAGTTGTTTTTTCATGCAGTCCATCCTCCTTTTAGGGAACTGGTTGGGAGATGAGAAGGATTTCTATTGCCGGGCTACTGTGCAGAATGTCCTTTCCTAGTACCATGAACTTTTGTACAAGGTGTATATGGTCGACTTAAAAGAAGAAAGTTTAAAGTCAGACTCCATATTTCCCAGATGACCTTAATCCATTCAGGTTGAGGACGTATTATCTGTCTATCTGTTGATCAATCACTCTGTCAATTAATTTAATTATCTGTTGACAGACACTTTAACACCTTAAGGGAAGGCCACAAACAAACTACCTCCATGTCGTCCAGTCCTCTCATATTTGGCTATCCTTCCTCCAGCTCACACTCCCTTTCATATGTCTCTCCACACCTTCCTTTTATCTCATCCTTTGTTTCTTCCTCCGCCTCTGCCCCTCCACCTCACCCACATGTACTTTTCATACACGCATCTAGTCAGTCGGTCATTCTCCATCCTCTTGATATGGTCAAACCATCTCAAAGTATTTCTTTTAACACTTTAAATCACGTCCACATCAACATCAATTTAAATATTTTATGATTGCCCTCAGCAGACAATAAGTCAACTCGAGAGACACTTTTCTCCATTAGACGGAGAGCTAGGATCCTGCCTTTATTAGATCCAGTATACATAGGGCTCTCCTAAGATACTGTATATTCAATCGTAAGGTTGTTGCAAAAAGAAAATGTCTTGTACAGTTGCGGACATGAATATCGATACATTATTTCGGTCAAACAATTACGAAATTCGTCCACTATATTTTTAAGAATGTTGAACTCCGAATATCGCGTCACTGGGTTTCGAAAATCATTTTTCACTGTCTCGATGTTTGTCATAATGAGGTGTATCGATATTTATGTCCGCAACTGTACATGAAAGTGATGAAACATCCTGTACTCAGCTACTTAATAATAGCGCAGTTGTGTCCCTAGTAATCTGATGAACAGACAAAGACACTAATACCTTATCAAAGTTCGACAAATACATAGCGTAAAAATCGAACTGTCTGAATCACACACTAGTAGATTCACTGTATTGTTGTAAATTTTCTTCAGACGTAACTGAGAAGTTACTGGTTTCTTTGATTGTGCTTTCATTAGATTTTAACCACAACATTATTAGGTCAGTCAGACCATCCCGACGCAGTTTCATCATAATTCTCCATTTAGTTTGCGAATATCTGTTTGAGAGAACGACCAACACAGATAGTCGGCATTGAAAATTTAACCTTCGACAAAAATAGAATGTCTCCCAGGTGAACGTGAACAGTCGTGTAAATCAGTATCCAAAAGAGCACTATGGTTTTAGACATCTGGGAACGACTGGTATATCGGATTGCAGGATGCGTTTTAAATAATTCCGTTATAGTACATAGAGCTCGTCTTTGTGGTACATATATGTAGAGCACCATAATTTCTAATATTTGTGATATTAAAACACAAACTTTACAAGCTTCGTAGTTGTATTTTAAGACACCCAGAATGATCAGGTACATTTTCTGGAGAGTATCCAGTCATGAGCTAAAGTTCACTGATAATCCTCTAACACCACTGTGGCCTGTTTTCCGTATTTCTTACTTCTCCCAAATGCCACCTAGTATCCTTCCACCTTATGCACTTTTGTTGTGTGCGTCATTATGCTGTCACATAAAAATAGTTCATGTGGCACGTTCCATTGCCACAAGAGGCAGAGAAGTGTCGGCGAATTTTTCCCCTCCTGTACGTTCGCCTGCTGTTTTGGGCCCGGCTTCACAGGCGCACAGTCAATTCTCGGCTGTAACTGTGAGTAATTATGTAAGCATTGCACAGAGAGAATAATCCAGGATCTTTCTATTTCTCTTAATAAGGAAAGAAGGTCAGTTCCTTGTCATATCTATGAATAATTTTTGTAGGTCAAAAAAAGATGAGGACAAAAGTTTCCTGTTGCTTCTTACGCTTCCTGCAAAATCAGAATTAAATTCAGAAAGAGCAGAAAAAAGAGGGTAACGAATCTTTCCATGTCTTATATTGTTTGTACCTATGTTTTTTTTTTATTTATTTTTTTTTTTAAGAGGAAGACAAAGGACAGAATAGTGCAGATGCTTCCAGTATTTCTTTTCTTCCTGTAAAAGAAAACTTCAGTCGGTTCCCTGTCGTGCCAGTGAATACTTTACATACTTTTTTATAGAAAAAACAGGGAGAGTGTAGGGAATTTCGAAGAATTTTGTTCCTTTCTTGAGAGAGAGAGAGAGAGAGAGAGAGAGATTATTTTCTGTAGATCATCTCATCTCATCAGCCGTTCGAGTGTCCACTGCAGGACCGGCCTATCCCGACCGAAGTGGGGACGATACGGCCAATGTATCTCTACCAAGTGGCTTAGGCTGTCTACTAAAGATTGCATGTAGGGTGAGAAGTGTTTGTAAATGTAATTGTAGTGTTGGGGTGGCTTTGGATGTGTGTGCAGTCTGTGAACCATATGTACTCGGCCCGCACCAGCCGTCTGGGTGCAAGCATACTTTATAGTATGCGATACAGGTTCAACCACAGCACCCCTTATGTCCGCCAATGCAGTACGTGGACTGAAGAACGCTCCCAAAGTTTTATTACCTTGGCGGGGCGCGAACGCTCGTTCTTCAGTGTACGAAAACTCACACTTTACCACTTTACCACAGAAGCTTCATAGATAGATAGATACCGTACGTGTATATATATATATATATATATATATATATATATATATATATATATATATA
Organism: Coenobita brevimanus; assembly: GCF_032717465.1. Classification (NCBI taxonomy): domain Eukaryota; kingdom Metazoa; phylum Arthropoda; class Malacostraca; order Decapoda; family Coenobitidae; genus Coenobita; species Coenobita brevimanus. The sequence continues at coordinate 39,567,795 of NC_136991.1, forward strand.
TATATATATATATAAACTCTTCCTGTTCGATGACTTTCACTGGAGAACACACAAAGATGTCTTCAGACTGAAAGAGTGGGCAGTTTCAAAAGCGTGACGTCCTTTTTAGCTTATTACTGCTACCTCCAGAGGATCTTGTTCATCTTAGGAAAGAACTTTCGTGCTTAGGGAGCTATTGAAGTCCCCATCAAACCCCTCCAGTTCAGTCAGTGTATTCTAAGGTGGTTAAATTGTGCAGCACGATAAACATTAGCAGTGAGGCAAGGCAGTGATGGGATAAATTAATATCCCTATTTTTTAGTCTTCCACTGGTCTTCCGTACGCAAATATTCCATCCACAAATATTACATCCACAAATATTCCATCCACAAATATTCCATCCACAAATATTCCATCCACAAATATTCCACCCACAAATATTCCATCCACAAATATTCCACCCACAAATATTCCACCCACAAATATTCCATCCACAAATATTCCATCTACAGATTTTCGGTGCACAAAATAATCCATCCATAAATATCCCACCTACAAATATTCCATCCACAAACATTCCATCCACAATAGTCAATCCACAAATATTCCACCCACAAACATTCCATCCACAAGTCTTCCATCGCGACCCATTCCTACCATTTCAGTGTGCTGGCTTATTTTTCATTTTAAGAATCTAACACGCAGTATTATTAATTTTAGATGCTTTTCAAACCAGCGAGGTGAAATGTAGCCTTCATTAACACCACCAATAAGAGAGGCCGTTCTCAGCTGGGAAAAATCGTACAGAAAAAGAAGAATAAACTTAAAAAAGTTGAAATAAAAGTCTTCATTTGATTTCTGGCCGCCAACTTATAACCTCCATATTTTCAACATTATTCCACACAGTCTCTCTCTCTCTCTCTCTCTCTCTCTCTCTCTCTCTCTCTCTCTCTCTCTCTGCCAGTTTGTACAGGATGTTATTAAATTATTCTGAGGAAGATTCATTCGTATATCCTTGTTTCTCTCTCTCTCTCTCTCTCTCTCTCTCTCTGCCAGTTTGTACAGGATGTTATTAAAATATTCTGAGGAAGATTCATTCGTATATCCTTGTTTCTCTCTCTCTCTCTCTCTCTCTCTCTCTCTCTCTCTCTCTCTCTCTCTCAGTTCATAAATTTTCTGAGGAAGATTCATTCGTATATCCTCGTCTTTCAGTGTACTCCTTTCCTGGCTTTTCATTTTATCCAACCCGACATTCTTCTTGTCCTTTATTTATTTTTAACATTCTATATCTTCTTATTACTTGTTCACTTATTTCTTCCTTTCTTCCCTTCATTTCTCTTCCTCTCTCCGCTTTGTCTTTATTTCCTTTACTCTCTCTCTGTTCTCTCATTTCCCCTCCCTCTCGTTCTGTACCTCTTTTGTTCCTCCACTTCACTTCCGTTTGCTTTTCGGTATATTGGTCCTCTCTCTCTCTCTCTCTCTCTCTGATATTCGATTTCCTGGGAAGTTCATTGTGTTTGTCATGTTCTTTGAAGTTATTTCTTGGTCTTATTTGGTTTCATCTCTTTTGTATCCTCTCTACATTTTTCACCTAATCATTTCTTCTTTGTTTCGTCCGTTTCTCTTCCTGCCTGTCCTTTGTCCTTCTTTCTTTTCAATACCAGTCTCTTTCGTAATGTGTCCTTTGTTCATCATTTCCGTTCATTTCATTCTTCGATAAACCAGTATCCTCTATTCTCTCTCTCTCTCTCTCTCTCTCTCTCTCTCTCTCTCTCTCTCTCTCTCTCTCTCTCTCCAGTTTCCAGCGTAACTGTCTTTCCTTTATCCGTTTCCCTTCATTTTGTGTCCGTGGTCCTCTCCCTCTCTCTCCCATTCTTCTCTTACAGTATTGTCTGTTACTCTCATTTTCACTCTTGTTCTTTCTTCTCAGTTTGGCAGTATTTTTATTTGTCTCAAGCATTTCTCTGTGCGGGGCCTCAAATATCACGAAGGAGATCATCGTGTTTTTTGAGGGTAATTATGGCACTAGAGAAATATGTAGATTGTAAGAATATGAGCAGTATTTAAAGGAATTCGATTGAAATTGATATTGTATAACTGTGTGGGCGATTCAAGGTCACTGTTGGAAGGGTATTTCCACCCTTCCTTTTCACAGCAGAACATACATGTGTTTCTGCAATGGCTGTATGATAAAATGTGCAAAGTCTGCATTTCATAGTTACATTGCGATAAAATACTCAGGCACATACAATAATATTCGGCTGGTAGATTATAGTTATCCATCACGGTCATCAACTATGGTTATTTAATGTGTGTGTGTGTGTGTGTGTGTGTGTGTGTTAAAAAAGGAATGAGACATTGAACGGTGGAGTACATGAAAGAATGGTAGCAGCACAGAGGTTGAGTTACTTGTACACTTTGGGTTTATTACAACAGTCATCATATATTTGCACAATCGTCCTGTAAATATTCTTCCTTGTAATATCTCCTGTAGCATCTCTCCGATCAGTTAACACAACTTTGAGCATTTAAGAAATCGTTGTTGATAACTGAGATGGAAACCGATGACTCCAACACTCCAGTTTTTCCACAAACACTTAAGCATTTTCATTATTCTTTAACTAGAAGACTCAGCGGAAGTGGACATTAGTGACAGACATGGTGACTTAAAATTACCTAAGGAAATCGTCCTTCTGTATTGTCAAAGGCAGACTTCGTACTCGTATCAGTAATATGAAAGTAATTTCTTTGGGCAAGTCCTTATGTGTATTTTAACTTTAATATATGAAAGTAAGGCACTTATGGTTAATACAAAACAATCATCATTATTATAGGTACCACCACCACCACCACGCTAACACAACAGCTACTACCACCACCATCTTCTCAACTACCGTCACCCCCACAACCACCAAAATTACCAACCATTTTCTGAATAAAGTCGTCTCTTACTAGCATCAGTGGGTAAGAGACATCGGACTTTAGATGTGCAACCCCCATTCTCTCTCTCTCTCTCTCTCTCTCTCTCTCTCTCTGGGTGGGTGTGGGTGTGTGTGGGTGTGGGCTTACGCGCGCACGCAGACATGAAACTCCACGGTAAAGCCCCACCGCATATTCCGCGTAATGAAAGGTATGGATTATTATAGAAGAAATCACGAATTTTAAGGTATGTAATAACTGTACACAGAAATTAATAACCCCATCCTTGACTACGGATAGATATTAATCATTCGAGACAGTTTTCTTAGTGTTCAACCTCAACACTAAAGAGAAGAATCTTACCCTACGATAGCAATGACCAAATAGTGAAGAATATATATATATATATATATATATATATATATATATATATATATATATATATATATATATATATATATATTGTTACGGAACAGAGAAAGATAACGTACACTTTAAGTGAGAATACTAAGAGTCACTACTGTCCCGTAAAGTTCCAGGTTCAAAACAAAAGAGTTAGGTAAAATTACAAGTTAAAGTTTAATGCTCAAACTAACAACAAAACATTCAGGACTCAAGGATAATGTTATGGCAAATAAACATGTTAAATATATGGTTAACTGCAATAGCCTCTATTAACACGAAATTAGCAAGAGTAAATTTATCTAAGTCAGCCCTGATAAAATGAGATACCAGATAATACTCAGTGAATGCCAGATAAATTATTACAGATACAAACTATTATCAAAAATGACTGACATAAAACCCAACATTAATCAAAAACCTCACTAGGCCTAAGAATTAACCTTATGCTACACAGTACAAGAAAAAAATGCAATAACACTTATACTCAAATTACACACAGCTGCTAGATGTTTGGAGATTTCTTGAGCACTCACAATAATAATATCTGTACAGGGGAGGACAGAGATGTGAACAAAATGAGGAGCAGATCTAAGTGGCAATGATGCAGAGACTGAGTTCATTATATAGGGGCCAGCAGAGCTTGATACAACTTGTAAGAAGGACGCGCAAATGAAGCCATGGGGACAAAGAGCTGAAAATCTCGTACTGAACTCCAGAAATGACGACTTACTCTACTATAACGGTAAAAGGGGGGGACTGAGGCAGAACACGCTCGTGATCAAACATGCAGCATACTGTGCATTAAAATTACACAAAGGATGATGAAATCATAGGCTATGTAACACCTCCCCACAAAGAAAAAGAAATTTACAAAGGAAATTTCTTATTACTCTAAAACAATCTGTCTAAAGTCTAGATAAGCAATCTGCAATAACATTTTCTTTCCCCTTGACATGTTGTATGTCTAATGAATACTCCTGAAGAAGTAGACTCCATCTTGTCAATCTCTGATTTTTATCTTTAAACATACTAAGGAATTTCAGTGGGTTATGATCGGTATAAATGACTATGGGGTCAAAACCAGAACACAAATAAAATGAATAATGCTGTAAACCCAAAAATCAAGGCCAAAAGCTCTTTCTCAATAGTGGAGTAGTTCTTTTGAGGTGGAGTGAACTTCTTACTGTAATAAGATACAGGATGTTCAATACCCTGATCATCCTCTTTCAGCAAAACAGCCCCAGCTCCTGTATCACTTGCATCAACAGCCATCTTAAAAGGCTTAGCAAAATTTGGAGTAGCGAGCACTGGCTGACTTAATAGAATAGCTTTAAGTTTGTTGAAAGAGGATTCACAGTTATCGGTCCAGACAAATTTAACTCCCTTTTTCAGTAGGTCTGTAAGTGGTGATACAAGAATAGAAAAGTTAAGAACAAATCTCCTGTAATAACCTACCATTCCCAAAAATCTTTGTAGCTCTTTCCTACTTTTAGGTCTGGGAAGATCACTTATAACCTGAACCTTAGCTGCTGGTGGCGCAACATGTCCATCACCATTTACATACCCAAGGTACTGAACTTTAGCTTGACCAAACTCACACTTTGATAAATTAGCTACAAGATTAGCCTGAACCAAACGGTCAGGAAATTTACTGACATGTGGCTGGTGCATTCTTCATGCCATATTGCATTACAGAACATGCAAAAGTCTTTCCTAGTGTTACAAAACATGAGATCTCCCTAGCACGTTCAGTCATAGGTACTTGCCAGTATCCCTTTAACAAATCAAACTTACTTATGTACCTAGCCTTTCCGATCTTGTCTATGCAATCTTCTACGCGAGGGAGAGGGTAAGTGTCTGTTTTGGTTATCTGATTAACACGTCTGTAGTCGATGCAAAGCCGCTGTGACCCACCTGGCTTAGGGACTAGAGTGACAGGAGAACTCCACTCGCTCTGACAGGGCTCAATCATCTTGTGGTCCAACAGGTAGCCAAGCTCCTTCTGGATGAGAGGAACTTTCACTGGGTTCACACGGTAAGGAGGCAATTTAATTGGCTTTGCGTCTCCAACATCGACATCATGCATCAACACAGTGGTTCTTCCTGGAGTGGCACGGAACACTTGCGGGTACTCCTGCAGTAATGCCGAAAACTCCTGCCTTTCCTTGGGAGGTAGATGAGAAAGCTTAGTCTGGAGATCATTCATGATATCAAGATTCTTCCCCAAACTATCACTCAGACTCATACTGCATGGGAGAGCTTCACTTGCAGACTCGGGGTGGAACAGCTACAGTGCAGACTGGATTAGTTTCGTCCCGCCTGTGATATAACTTTAGCATGTTGATGTGACATAGTTGCTTGCTCTTTCTACGATCTGGTGTGGCGATGACATAGTTGGCATCACTGAGTTTCTTCTCCACGAAATAAGGACCACTAAACTTGGCTTGAAGAGGTTGCCCATGAACTGGTAGCAGAATCAAAACCTGATCTCCTGGCTGAAAGTGGCGTAACCTGGACTTCTTATCATACCAAGTCTTCATCTTCTCCTGAGCAGCTCCTAAATTCTCTCTCGCCAGCTGTAAAGCAGTGGACAGCCGTTCTTTGAACTTCATCACATACTCCAGCAGGTTGACGTCATCTTCCTCCGACAGCCAGCATTCCTTGAGTAACTTAAGGGGTCCTCTTTCTTCATGGCCAAACAGTAGTTCAAAAGGTGAGAAGCCCAGTGATTCATTTGGAGATTCTCTTGCAGCAAACACAACGAATGGAAGACCTTTATCCCAGTCTTTCTGATGTTCCAAACAGTATTTCTTGAGCATCGATTTGAGTGTTTGATGATATCTCTCCAACGCTCCTTGGGTCTGGGGATGGTAAGCTGAAGACGTGATCTGGGTGATGCCCAACTCTTTCAGAGACTGCTTGAAAACATTTGACATGAAATTACTTCCCCGGTCTGACTGTACCTCCTTGGGCAGACCAAACTTTGTGAAGAACCCCAGCATTTCCTTAACCACGTTCTTTGCTGAGATATTTCTAAGTGGAATGGCTTCAGGATAACGAGTAGCCATATCAATCAGGGTCAACACATAAGAAAATCCTGAAGAAGTCTTAGGAAGAGGGCCCACAATATCCACCAACATACGGGTGAAAGGCGCCTCAAAAGGAGGAATGGGAACTAGAGGTGCAACCTTTTCGGTCTGATTACACTTCCCCACAACTTGACAGGTGTGACAAGACTTACAATACCAGGAAACATCCCTGTTGATACCTGGCCAGTAGAAGTGTTTCAAAATGCATGCCACAGTCTTCCTCACTCCAAGGTGTCCTGCCAAACTGGAATCATGAGCCACTCTAATGATATCCTGCCTACAAACACGAGAGATGACAACTTGATGTACAACCTCCCATTCACAGTCGGCTGATGCTGTTGGGGGTCTCCACTTCCTCATAAGTACTCCTGACTTTACATAATAACAAGTAGAAGCACCGGCTGACTCTTCTTTACTGTAAGCAGAGTTAGCTAGACCTTTCAACTCAGGGTCAGCAACCTGCAACTCAACCAACTCTTGACGAGACAAATTATCAACACTACGGGGTACTGCCTCATCTGGTGAGTGGTACAAATTAGCAAGAAAAGTGTCAGCTAGGATAACATCATCATCATCATTATCCTCTAAATCACCAGTAACTTTAGACTTAGCCCTAGTGACAGCACATGCAGGGAACACATCAGGGATACCACAATCCTGGGCCGCAGCCACTGGCTCACTAGACAACTGAGGAGCTGGACACACTTGACTTCCACCAATATCATTTCCAAGTAAGAAAGTTACACCTGACATTGGGAGTGTCTCAACCAACCCAACCATAACGGAACCATTAACAAAACCAGACTCTAAATTCACTCTGCACAGAGGGACAAAGAAGTAATTATTCCCTACACCTTGTAAGATTACAGTTTCATCAGAGGAATTAACATTAGAGCCTAGAACACTGGTCAGCATAAGGGATTGGCAAGCACCTGTATCACGATATATTTTAACTGATTTCCTGTCATTACTGTCCAGAGGACTGACAAAACCATCAGACAGGAAATTAGCACATGAACTCTTGAGAGTGTCACCCACGTTACTGCTCAAAAGAGGAGCTCCATCATGAGAATTTAAGTTACCCCTCAAAGCAAGTTCAGTTAACTCAGTTAAAGAATTCTGGGAACTCTGAAGAGTGGACACTAGACCAATTGACTGAATATTTAAAGACTCCTTTTTGTTCACATCACGCTGTCTCCTGAAACATCTCTCCGTAGTATGACCAAGCTTACTACAATAAGTACATTTACTTTTCTGAAATCTAGAGGTGAAGCTGGTATTTACTTCCTGAGAAACATCATCTTTATTCTCTTTCCTGTTACCTGTACTCTGAGTAGAGGCAACGTACTTACTCTCAGCTTTCCCTTTTTCTCTAGAATATCTCTTGTGAGTGAGAACATACTCATCAGCTAAAACTGCAGCATCAGACAAATTATCTATTCTTTTCTCATCAAGATATAGGCTTACATCTTTATAAATACACCTTTTGAAATCCTCCAGCAAAATCATCTGCTTAAATTTACCAAAATCAGAATCCACATTCTTAGAATTTAACCACTGCTCTAACAGATCTTCTTTGATTTTTGGATACTCAACATGGGATTGCTTATCTTGCTTGTAAGTTGTCCTAAATTTTACTCTATAGGCTTCAGGAACAAGCTCATAGGCCTTAAGAATCAAGCTCTTAACTACATCATAATTATCAGATTGATCCTGAGGCAAAGATGCATAAGTTACTTGAGCTTTACCGGTGAGAACAGTTTGAAGGAGTACTGGCCAATAATTTTTGGGCCAATTAAAACCTGTAGCTACCCTCTCAAACAACTGAAAATACTGTGTTAAATCAGATTCATTAAAAGGAGGGACAAGTTTAACATTTTTAGCCACATCAAAATCATCAGAGCTAGATGATCCAGTTCCACCTTGTTTCATGCGATACTCATGGTCTGCCTGAATCCTAGCAATTTCAACTTGTGCCTCGGCCTCCTTAGCACGGGACTCCTGCAGGGCTAGCTGTAACTTAGCTAACTCAATCTGCGTTTGCTCATTTGGAGGAGTTACATTAAACAAGCTTTCATTAATCATGGCAACAATTTGATCTTTAGACTGATGAGAGAGAACAACAAATCCCAATTGTTGAGCAGCAATCTTAAGTTCATTCTTTGTTCTGTTTTCTACATCCAACACTGTTTGCACATTTGACAAAAAATCTTTGGCTTCATCAAGTGTAGTAATAGTAGACATAATTAATAAGTAACAGTCACAAAATATCAAGCAATATCCTTATGATAATATCCTGAATATCCTGATAAGAGGTCGCCAAATTTATGTTACGGAACAGAGAAAGATAACGTACACTTTAAGTGAGAATACTAAGAGTCACTACTGTCCCGTAAAGTTCCAGGTTCAAAACAAAAGAGTTAGGTAAAATTACAAGTTAAAGTTTAATGCTCAAACTAACAACAAAACATTCAGGACTCATAAGGATAATGTAATGGCAAATAAACAGGTTAAATATATGATTAACTGCAATAGCCTCTATTAACACGAAATTAGCAAGAGTAAATTTATCTAAGTCAGCCCTGATAAAATGATATACCAGATAATACTCAGTGAATGCCAGATAAATTATTACAGATACAAACTATTATCAAAAATGACTGACATAAAACCCAACATTAATCAAAAACCTCACTAGGCCTAAGAATTAACCTTATGCTACACAGTACAAGAAAAAATGCAATAACACTTATACTCAAATTACACACAGCTGCTAGATGTTTGGAGATTTCTTGAGCACTCACAATAATAATATCTGTACAGGGGAGGACAGAGATGTGAACAAAATGAGGAGCAGATCTAAGTGGCAATGATGCAGAGACTGAGCTCATTATATAGGGGCCAGCAGAGCTTGATACAACTTGTAAGAAGGACGCGCAAATGAAGCCATGGGGACAAAGAGCTGAAAATCCCGTACTGAACTCCAGAAATGACGACTTACTCTACTATAACGGTAAAAGGGGGGGACTGAGGCAGAACACGCTCGTGATCAAACATGCAGCATACTGTGCGTTGAAATTACACAAAGGATGATGAAATCATAGGCTATGTAACAATATATATATATATATATATATATATATATATATATATATATGGAGCCTCAGTGGTAAAGTGTGCGTTTTCGTACACTGAAGAACGAGGGTTCGCGCCCCGCCAGGGTAATAAACTTTGGGAGTGTTCTTCAGGCCACATTCTGCATTGCCGGACACAAGGGGTACTGTGGTTGAACCAGTGTCGCATACTATAAAGTATGCTTGCACCCAATCTACTTGCGCGGGCCGATTACACCTGTTCACAGACTACACACACATCCAAAGCCACTCCAACATTACAATTACACTTTCAAGCACTTCTCACCCTACATACAGTCTCTACTAGACAGCCAAAGCCACTTGGTAGAGATACATTGGTTGTATTGTCCGCACTTCGGTCGGGATAGGCCGGTCCTGCAGTGGACACACAAACGGCTGGTGATATATATATATATATATATATATATATATATATATATATATATATATATATGAGAGAGAGGTGCTTTTTCAAGCTCTAGAGAAAAGGGGATCTAATTTTGACTTATTCAGAGAAGGAAATTTGAAAAAGGCAGGTCTGCGATTGACCTTGCTTGTCTCCGAAATCTTGTCTGATTTGAAGGATCAAAATGAAGGGTTATTTCCTAAGCACCGTCACAAGAGGCAGGAAGAAAACGCATTCATGATGGTTCGTAAACAGCAATCCATTACAGACTCACCAGACGGTAACTTTTGTGTTGCCAGAATGGCTCAGTCTGCTTGTGTGGGTCTGGGTGTGACAGTGGGAGTAGCAAATAAATGAATTATTCAGGATAGGCATTAATAACGCTCACTGAACCGTCTCAGCAACACATGAGAAATCACCAGGTGGAAAGGAAGAGGACTGTTATATATGGTCCATCCAGAATATCGTAGTTATACTAATTTGGATCAGTGGAAGCTGCTTCTAGTTCATTCAGTACGTGGGAAGCTTTTGGAACTGAAGAAATTCGCCTGCCAGTAATAACAATACAGGTCAGAAGTCACCATCATACTGAACAGGTACACTGTACAGACGCTGTTTTTAACCTTTGTCACGGAGAATTTCTTCGAAGCTGGCGATAACAAGAACACAATAAGATCCCTTATAATACTGAAAATAAAATGATGATAATTAAGGCTTTCTTATCCGTCGCCACGAGGGCTTTCACCAAAGAAGAATTGTTTGTTTAATTACCTTTATTTTGTTATTGTGTGTGTGTGTGTGTGTGTGTGTGTGTGTGTGTGTGTGTGTGTGTGTGTGTGTGTGTGTGTGTTCTCTGTTTTTACTTTAGTTGTATGGCGGCAATGACCTCTGTTGTTACGCTGCCATATTCCTTTTTAGTGTAGTCAGTCAGTTCGAAGGATGAAAAGCAGCGTCATATTGAAGGGGGAAACATTTTTTTTTTTTATCTCTTTGTTTTTCGAAGTTTATTAGTGATTCCTTTTCTCTCTGCCCATATTCACTTACTCCCTTACGTCAGTCCCTCATATATTAAACTCTCCCCCATCTCTCTCTCTCTCTCTCTCTCTCTCTCTCTCTCTCTCTCTCTCTCTCTCTCTCTGTGCATGACAAGAATATGATGATAACTGGGAATGGCTTTATTACCAGCCGTGATAGCGAAGCGGGTATTGTTTTCAATTCGTCTGTGTGTTTGTTTCTGCGTGTCTGTTAGCACGACAACTTCGCAACCGTTCAAGAGATCATCACAACATTTTACAGGTACATAGAAAGGAAAAAAATCGATCACGAGTTGGAAATTGGTGATGGCAGGTCAAGGTCGGTTTGTCTGTTACCATGATAACTTCGCAACCTCTCAAGGTACCGTCACAAAATTTTACAGGTGTGTAGTAGAGATGAAAATCTGCTAGAGTTGGAAATTGGTGAAAGTAGGCCAAGGTCAAGGTCATATGTTCCGAGCCGCGCTAGGTATGTATTGGCTCGCGGCTAGTGTGATTCTCCCCTGGGGGGCCTTTAGTTATTATTATTATTATTATTATTTTTGTTGTTATCATTATTATTATTATTATTTATTATTGGCCAGCTCATGCTGCCCTTATTGTTTGTCGCATTTTCTTCCTTGATTTCTTGTTTATTTGTGGCAGGCGCTTCTACCCTTCAGAATTAACCGATTCTGACCAACCTTAGACACAGTGACCAGCCTATGATCTAGTTGTGTCCGCAAGGTTTTGGTTACTTGGCAGTGACTAGTTGCCTAGCAACGGCCGAAAAACGGTCTTTTTCGTACTTCTCAAGTTTTGAGCTGTAGATGCATTACTAAATGCTGTTGGTAGCTCTGACTTCTTAAGGAGTGATCTTGAAGCCATTCCCTATGGGAAGTGTGTCATCATCATTTTTCTCTCTCTCCTTTAGTTTTCGAGTGACATTCCTGCAATGGTTGGCCTCAGCATCCCTAGCAACTAGTACTGGTTTTTGAAAATACCCCCCTACTTCCCCAGAGGCTCAATGGAATTGAATGAAACTTTACATGCTTATAGACATTGACTATTACTATAACTTTTTATGTGCACCTTTGTGCTACATTGGCCAGGTCAGGAGTCAAAGGTCTCATCAGATGTGAAAACGATGAAAATAGCTAAAATTACGACTACAGTATGCTTGTGCAAAATGCTAAGGCTCTGAAGATTATTAAACGAGGGCCATGATTCTGGGGTGGAATATTGCACTGAAGTACATCCATGCAAAAATGACATTTAGTGTCGAAACTCACTTCCAGTCGCTGGAAACACCACCTGGAAGTTTTACCTCTGGTGGGCCATTCCGCGAATTTCAAGTTCCCTAGCTGCACAATAGGTTGATGGAATCAAATGAAACTTTGGATGCTTATAGACATTCATCAGTACTACAAGTGTGCTTCGTACATTCGTGACATATATCCACCAGGTCAGGGGGCCAAAGGTCATCAAGGGCAGAAAATATGAAAAGTGCTAAAATTATGACCATGCTCGCACGAAATGCTAAGGCTCCGATGATTATTAAGCCATTGCCATGATTTTTGTGTGGGATGTCCTTCAGTACCGCCATACAGGAATGACTTTTCATACCGAAACTCAATTCCAGTCGCTCTGGTCCGCTTAGAGCTGGCCATCGTCACCTACCAGCTTATTATTATTATTATTATTTTCTTATTATTATGTTATTATTATTATTATTATTATTATTATTATTATTATCCCTACGTCAAGTGGGGTTGGTGGAGGATTAGTGCCCCTCCCTGTAAAACAATTAACTCTAAGCCCTTGGCCACCCTGTCTGGGATACATGGCGTCTGGCAATGAATGAATGAATGATTATTATTATTACTATTTTTACAACAACAACAACAACAACTACTACTACTACTACTACTACTACTACTGTAGTAGTAGTAGTAAAAATAGTAATAGTAGTAGTAGTAATAATAATAATAATAATAATAATAATAATAATAATAATAATAGTAATAATAATGTATCTCTCAATCAATCCGTGTATAGCCAGACGCCTTAATCCTGTAAGGGGTGGCCACAAACAAATCGCCTCCTGTCGCCCTGTCCACTGCCATTTCGATGTCCTCCCCCCAATTTACATCCCCCTCTCTTATATACCTTTCCATCTCTCCATCTCATCCTTGGTCTCCCTCTCCCTCTTCCCCTCCCTCTGTCCCTCTTCAGGTCGCTCATTCACTTTCCTCGTTAGTCTTTAACTCTTCATCCTCTCCCCATGGCCAAACCACGTAATTCCCACCGTCACTAAGTCAAAAGTTGCCACTGATCGCCAGCTAGTTCAATATGGAAGTCGAGCTACTCATGCAGAGACCATAGAAGTCGAATATCTTTAAAAATCTCTCCCGTGATAGTTATTGATATACTGTACGTAAGCTCTTCATGATATTCTTTAGTTGTTATACTGATTTCCTAGATATGCTTTAATACGATAAATGCAGGAAAACGTTACTATAGAAGCCGTGAAAGCACACCGGGTGTGACAGCATTCATAACATATTTACAAGTCTCTAGCTGCACCTTTTGTTTGAACCCATATAATTTAGTTTTCTAAAAGAACAATGCTTCATCTCCAAAATGCTGAAGGAAATCTGCACAGTTTTTCATATGAAAATCGTACAATGTTTATGGCTGAAAACGTGCAGAGACGAGACCGCCGGCCGAAATCCGACGATGCCGAGGGCTCCAAAATACCGTACAAAAAGTCAAAACAACACGCCGGTGGTGTACCCTGAACAGGGTATTCCTCTAGACTTCAGGAAAAACTTCAGTCTAGGCACTGTCCATTTTTCTGTGCAACGGTTTTCCACGATCTTTGTAGAGCAGGTCCACCGGGGCAGCAGGCACACGTGAGTTTGTTATTGTTTGTGATCATAACGTACGATCTTCAACCGTGTCGAGCTAATAATTCTTAACGGAGAATCGTTACATATTTCTCAGAACATATTTATTTTTGTTTTGATGGAGAAGTACATGAAATGGATGTAAAATGAAGCTCATCGATATTTAACCCGCCCCGTCCCGACCACTTTTTGACCACTGGTACCCCCCAATCCCGACCATTTTTCGACCCTTTTTTTTTTTTGCTAAAACTTTCGCTTTTGGTGAGAAACATCGAAAATTCATAGAGAAATCGCTCACCTGAGGTTTAAAATACTCATTATAGGTAGGAGAGCCTCCTTACCTTACTGGGTTTTCTATCAGGCTGGCACCAAAGAAAACGAGTTCTATGGGAGGATAACTATTTCACACCACTCATAAACGGTATTTATTTATTTACTGTTACGAATTTATATGTAGTACAAGAGTATATTGGTTTTCAAGCAGTAATATAGGCATTATAAGCATTGTTTCACTCACTAATACCTGACCTTTTTTTGCCACATTACCTGATCATCATTTCTAACTGTTTCTTCCTCTAATGCTATGTAAAGTTTGTCCTCCACATTGTCATTGATTGGGGAATCACTCTGGCCCTGAATTTCGTACCGTGGCATGACATGGCTATACTGGCCAGGTCACTGATAACAGGTGAATTGCTGAGAAAAGGGCATGCAGGGGGGGGAGGAGGTCATGCTGGGTAAGGCATTGTCTCTGCCTGGCATCTTGTTGAGGAAGGTGTCCCGTGTATACGTACCAAAAATGACTCGCGAAAATTGAAAATTGTGGAAATTATGAACCTTGCAATTGCAGGACGTTGAAGTACGTCCTCGGGATTAGCTGTGACAAAACGTGAGGACGTGGAAGTACGTCCTCGGGACGGCACGGATTAAGGAAGGAAAAAATAGTAACTGTCCCAAAACCGAAATGGTAACTCAGCCCACCAATTTTTGATTCTGTTTGACTATATTACAGCCTTTCTTCCCTGTAGCAGTGAGTAAAATAATGTTGTTATAATTTCTCCCTTCCTTTTAATGTCACAGAGGGCACACAAAATGAACGGGGTTTAGTTGACCGACTTTGATGTCGAAAATTAAATAATCTGGTGATGAGTGGCAGTTTTTCCTCGGTTAGTGACATCGGGAATTGTATTTTTCCTAATGCTTTGTCGCATTGACATCGACAGTGCAGTGCTGCTGCACTTCCTCATTTGTCATTCTGTCTTTCTGTGTAACTTTGCGTACTCCTTTCAAATAACTCATTTTCATTGCTATCACTCATGACTTCTGTCCTTCCTTCAAGGTCCAAGCTTCACAGCCATACGTTGGAGTGGGTATCACGATCTATCATGCTCTTTTACTTCCATACTTTTTTGCTTCCATGATCCTTTCCCTATTTCTTATCACTGCTTTAAATGAACCAGCAACTTTTCTTCCCGGTTGTATCCTTTCAAGTACTTCCTTCTCTAAATTTCCATCCTTACTCATCACACTGCCCAAGCTCTTAAATGCACATTTTTCATTTCCTCACTATCCAGCCTCACTGCACTCAGTGACTTCATTTCTCTCGAAGACCATAACTTTACACTTCCATACATTCACCTTTAGATTCTGTTTCTTACATACTCTCCAAAACTCATCCACAAAGCCGTGCAGTTCCCTTGCAGTCTTCACTTAACAATACAGTATCATCTGCAAACATTAGAACAGCAAGTTTAGAAACGCTGCTGTATCTCATGAGGGCTCGAACATCCACTGACCTACCTTGTATCTCTTTTATAACTCTATCCATATATAAACTGAACAGTCATGGAGACATGACACATTCCTGTTTCAGTCCAACATTCAGATAGAAAAATTAACTCAGTTCACCATTCATATGCACTGCAGCCCTAGCACTGTCATACATATTCTTCATGACATTCAACAGATTTCGATTTACTCGAGATATTTAATATATTTTCCACATGCCTTATCTATCCACTCTGCCATATGCTTTCTCAAAATCCATGAAGGCCGCATACAACTTTTTTCCCTTCTCTAGAAACTTTTCCACTAAACACCTTTCGATGAATACCTGATTACACAACCTCTTCCCTTCCTAAAATCTCCCTCTTCTTCTCCAGCTGATTACTCGGTTATTTCCATAAATCTGTCAATGAGTATTCTACCATATACTTTTCGTATTACACTAAGAAGATAAATGCCCCTGTGATTAACACGCACTTCTTTTTCTCTTTTCCCTTGCACAGGGGAATAATCATACCTGACTTCCAATCCTCCGGGACACTACATTCCTCTTGGGCCCATCCGCCTATCTTCCATGGCCATTCTACAACTACCTCTCCCCCATGCGTCAGGTGACATAGTCCATGAATTTCGGGGGCTTTCCCCAATCTGACTTCCTTCATTGCTTCCCTTACTTTCACCCTACTAATATCTTTCATCTTTCATATCTCCCTCCTTCTCCCAGCCATTCCCCAGCCACTTATACTTGTGTTACTTTCATTCTCTATGTTTAACAATTCCTTAAGGTTCTCTCTCCGTCTGCTCATTTGTTCTCCCTTTTCCACCAGCAGTCTGTCATTTTTATCTTTGACTCACCCACTAACTTCTTTATCTAGCTATCTATCTATCGCCAGACACCATAATCCCTTATACGGGGTGGCCATAAACAAATCGCGTCCATGTCACCCTGTCCCCTGTCATTTCACTGCCCTGCTCCAAATTCACCCCCCCCCCTCTCATATACCTCTCCACTCCATCCCTCCATCTCATCCTTGGCCTTCCTATCCCTCTCTCCCCCTCGACCTAACTCACATACACTCTCCTCGTCAGTGTCTCACTCTCCATCCTCTCAACATGGCCAAACCACCTCAGTGTGTTTCTCCTAACGCTTTCTGTCACATCCACATCCACACAACAACGCTCCTTCACATCCTCATTTGTCAGTCTGTCTCTCCATGTGACTCCACAGGCTCCTCTCAAATAACTCATTTCCACTGCCGTGACTCTTGACTTGTGTCCTTCCAACGATGTCCAAGCTTCACTTCCATACGTTAGAGTTGGTAGTACAATACTGTCATGTAATAACTTTTTCACTTCCATGCTCACTTCCCTTTTTCTTATCACTGCCTTCAAGAAACCAGCAACCTTTCTTCCTTGTTGTACCCTTTCAAGCACTTCACCCTCCGGACTTCCATCCTTACTCATCACACTACCCAAGTACTTAAATGTACTCACATTTTCCATTTCCTCATCATCCAACCTCACTGTACATTCACTGACTTCATCTCTCTCAAAGACCATAACTTTACCCTTCCATACATTCACCTTTAGATTCTGTTTCTTACACACATTCCCAAACTCTACACACACTCCCAAACTCATCCACCAAGCCTTGCTGCTCCCCTTTGTCTTCACTTAACAACACAGTATCATCTTCAAACAACAGTATGGGGAGTTTCCAAACACTCCTCTCATTCATTAGGGCCACTCCAACATCCAGTGCCCTACCTTATATCTCTTTCATAACCCCATCCATATACAGATTGAACAGCCATGGAGACATAACACATTCCTGTTTCAACCCAACCTTTAAGTAGGAAAACTCACTCAGTTCACTATCGACACGCGCTGCAGCCTTAGCACCCTCATCCTAATCTTCACAGCATTCAACAACTTCCCATCTATTCCATATATTTTAATACTTTCCACAATCCTTGTCTATCCACCCTGTCCTATGCTTTCTGCAAATCCATGAAGGCCACATACAACTTCTTTCCCTTCTCTAGAAACTTTTCTACTAAAGATCTAAGAATGAATATCTGATCTACACATCCTCTTCCCTTCCTAAAGCCTCCTTGTTCTTCTCCAACTAATTCCTCTGTTATTTCCCAAACTCTGTCTATAAGTATCCTACCGTATACTTTTTCTATTACACTAAGAAGACAAATGCCTCTGTCATTACCACACACTTCTTTTTCCCCTTTGTACAAGGGAATTATATCTGACTTCCAATCCTCCGGGGCTCTACCTTCCTCCCAGGCCAATCTGCACATCTTTCACATCCATTCCACAACTATCTCTCCCCCATGCTTCAGCATTTCACCACACACTCCATCAGTTCCTGGGGCTTTCCCACTTGACTTCCATCCTGAACATTTACTTACATTCCCTCCAGTTAACTCTCGACTCCCTTCCAAACTCGTCATCCACTGTCTTCTAATTCTGTCTCTTACTACTCGTTTCACCCCTTTTCTTCTCTTCATATGATAATAATAATAATAATAATAATAATAATAATAATAATAATAACAATAACTGAAAATTAAGAATCCATTCACACATCTAGCTATCTATCTATTGCCAGACGCCATAATCCCGTACGTGGTGGCCATTTGACTCTGAGTTATTTGTTTTACAGGGAGGGGCACTAACCCTCCACCAACCCACTTGACACGTAGGGAGCACGTATGGTTTGGTTATATGGTTACCACCCAGCGCTATAAATGGTTTCTTGGCTTATATGAAACCATTTGGCTTGTCACTCAATGTAAAGCCACCTGTAACGGAAAGAAAAGCAATAAGTAGTGACAGGAAAGATGGGAGAAATAGGAAGAGAGGAGGGCAGGCACAGAAAAAGAATGATACAGGCTAAGGAAGAAGTAGGCAACACTACATCAAGTGAGTGGATGATGGTTGCCACCACCTACCACTACTGATATGGTTAATTTTCTGCCCGCTTTCATCGATAGAACACGGGCCATGAACCAAAGTAATCAGTACCGGCATTTAGGTGAAGGTGACTATATTCCCCGCCAACCATCTTGTCACTAAATTTTTGCTCCTTCACCTAACAGTCGCCTGTTATTAGCTACTTTTTTATTCTTTTAAATAAAATAGTGACTAGGAGAGTGTACGAGTATGTGAGGTGGAGGGGGAGAGGAGGAGGAGGAGAGACCAAGATGAGATGAATAGATTGAGTGGAGAGGTATATAAGGGAAAGGGGTGTGAGTCGGAGAGAGGGCAGCTAAATAACAGATGACAGAGAGACGTGTAGGTGATTTGTCCGTGGTCACCGCTTACAGAATTAAAGCGTCTGACAATAGATAGATAAATATATAGAAAATAGTGGTCCGTGGCACACGAATGTTAATAATGATTCGCAAATTTCATAGTGGTCGCCCTTGAGCCTCGAACAGTGACAGGGAGTGTGCAGTTGTATGTGCAATATGCCTGGCGCGGAGTGTAGTTGCTTGACCCATAATAATATAGATATTTAAGTCATGCTTGTCCATCCGTTCTTCTTTCATTTTCTCGTTTTTCCTTGTCTTTCTCAAAATAATGTTTTCTCTCTCTCTCTCTCTCTCTCTCTCTCTCTCTCTCTCTCTCTCTCTCTCTCTCTCTCTCTCTCTCTCTCTCTCTCTCTCTCTTATCCATTCCTCTTCTCTGCCTTGTTTATTCCCGTTTTTTATTCCTTGTTCCGTCTCTTCTTCAGAGCATATTTCCTGTCTCTGCCACGCCAACCTTCTTTATAACCTTCTTGCCTTCCACTATTTTTGTTGTTACATTGCTCTCTTTTCCTCTCCGTTTACATCCCTTTCACTTTCATTTTTTCTTTCCGTTCCTCCCTCTTTGCTTCCCCTATCCTTCATTTCCAAATTTTTTCTTCCCTAATTTCTTCCTGCATTTATTTTATCCCTTTCTTCTGTCCATCCCTCATCCTTCCCTACATCCACCCTTCCTTCCTTCCTTTCCTTCCTCCCCTCCCCTCCCTCCTCTCCCCTCCCTCCTCTTCCCTCCCTCCTCTTTTGCCCTTCCTCTTCCTCCTCCTGTCCTTCATTCCTTCCCCTCTCCCTCCTCCCTCTCCATCACTCTCTTCCTTCCTTCCATTCTTCTCGGATTTCTTTTCTCCCTTCCCTCCTCATTCCTTCCTTCCTCCCTTCCTTCCTCACTTTCTTCCCTTCCTTCTTCCTTGCTTCTCTTTCCCCCCCCCTTCCTTCCCTTCCACCCTCCCTCCCTCCCTTTTTCCTTCTTTCTTTCCCTCCCTATCTCCATCCCCCATCCCCTCCTCACGTTTTCATGTCATCTCTCTGCTACTTTTTAATTTCCCTGAGTTTTCCTCGGATCCATCTCATTTCCTCTTTCCTTCCACCTGCTCTTTCCACGCTTGTCACTTCTCTCTTGTATACTGCTCACTTCCCTGTTTTCCTCTCCTCCTTCTCTCTTCCACCCATACGTCTCTTTCTCCTGCTCCCCTGTGCTTCGTTCCCTCCAACCTCTTTTCCTCCTCTCCCCTTTCCTTCCTTCCCGACCTCTTCCCCTCCCCCTCCTATCTCTTTTTCCATCCCGCCGTCTCTTTCCGCTTTTCCCCTTTCCTTTCCCTCTCACATCACTTCCCTCCATCAGTCTTCCTTCCACCCTCTCTCTCCCCCTCCTCCTCCTCTTCGTCTTCCTCGTCGTTCTCATCCTCCCCGTCTTCCTCGTCCTCCTCCTCTCCTCTTACTTCCTTACATCTTCTCGTCTTCGTCCTTCTCTTATTTCCTTTTCCTTCACTTTCACGCTTATTTTTCCCACCTTTATGTACTCTTCCTTCCCTTCCTCCTCTCTCTTCCCTTCCCTTCCCTCTAGTCTTCTTCCTCCCCTCTCATCCCTGCCTTTCACCTTCTCTCTCTTTCCCCTCCACTCTTTCCCCCTCCTCCTCCTCCTCCTCCTCCTCCACCTTC
The DNA here is from genome assembly GCF_032717465.1 of Coenobita brevimanus. Classification (NCBI taxonomy): domain Eukaryota; kingdom Metazoa; phylum Arthropoda; class Malacostraca; order Decapoda; family Coenobitidae; genus Coenobita; species Coenobita brevimanus. Next base: position 39,588,413 of record NC_136991.1, read on the forward strand.
TCCCCCTCCCCCTTTACTTTCTCCCTTCCCCCTTTGCCCTCTTTCCCTTTCACACACTTCCCCTCTTCCTCCACCTTCTCCCCCTTCCCCTCTACTTTCTCCCTTCTCCCTCTACCCTCTCTCCCTCACCCCTCCACTTCCCCCCCCTCCTCTTCCACCTTCTCCTCCCTGCATCCTCTGTCCTATCCCCTAAACCCTCTCATCCTCCATTTCCCTTCATTCATCCTTCTCCTCCCTCTCTCCTCCTCCCTTCTCCCTGTCATCCATCTCTCTCTCCTCCATCATCCCTTCCTCCCCCAGACTCAATAAATTCCGTCACCTCGTATATGAACTTAACAAAGTTAGGTTAAAACAAGTTGATTTATATTCTCTATTCAAGCCCTGAAGACGAAAATAAAATATTGTGCTTTAAAATTGAGGCAGCTTGATAAATAATGCGTAAATAATTTCCGCGTATTTGCACCAGATGTGCCTGAAAGCAAGAAAGACCGATCCTTTCACTCCAAAGACCTTTTTTTTTTTTTTTTTTAATTCAAGCTTTTAAAAATTCTTATCTAACCCATCTGTCTGTCAGTCTGTCTATTTGTCTATCTATCTGTATAGCGCACTCAGCATCTTGTGTGTGGTGGCCTTGACAAACGATCCTCCAGGCATTTGTCTCAATAACCATTCGCCTTTCCGTGACACCATCTCTTTCATACTCCCGCACCTTATCTCCCTATCTCGTTCTTGTTCTTCCTGTCCTCCTCCTACCCACCTCACTCGATTACACTTTTGTAGTAAATCTCTCACGCTCCATTCAGTCGCTAAGGCCAAATTAAACAACAACGAATTCTTCAGTTTGTCTGTCTTTCATGTCACTCAACAAATACTTTTAAATAAACTTTATTCCAACAGCTCTCACATTTGATTTATGACCCTAAAACATCGTTCGTGCGTCATTACTCCACGTTAATTTAGGGACCAAGATTAAAAAGAAAAATAAACGAGTTTTGAATTAGGTTTTTAATAGGGTGAGGAAACGAGGAAATTCACCCAGCTGATATTCCTCACTGGGTGGCATGGCTCTGCATGAAGTTGCCAGCAAGCGATGTTTAAAAGTATTAGTAAAGCTATAATAAACAATTAAGTAAATAATGAAATACTGAGGTAACATTGTTTTGAACCAGGCTCATCTGGACGTGAACCCGGTAGAATGCAGGCTGAAGGTGACTCTCCAGCAGTCCCCCATCCAAAGTTCGAGAGATAGAGAGGGATATGAGGGACGTTTGTATAACCGGGCAGCGAAGCCGTTTGGGTATACTAGTGCCACCGCAAGAAGGCGTCCTTCCCCGGCACCAGTAAGGCAGTGATGATCAGTAATGAGGCTGAGTAAAGAAATAACTTCATCAGAGTCCTACAGTAACGAACATTGACAGATAAAGTAAATTTACCCAATAACTTTAGCAAGTTGGTATTACTTAAATATGAGTTTCAGGCTCTGCGACAAGAGTAAAACTGTACTGTGGCAGAAATATATCTTGAACTGCCCCTGTGGGTTGTAACACTCTGTTTGCATGTTGCTAATACATATATTGATGGCAAATAGTGACAATATACAAAGTAGTGTAATATGTGTTTTTAGTGCTTGTATTGTTTTTCAGATGATTTGGTTTTAATTTTACTCAGTTTTTTGTCCTTACACAATCATTTAAAAAATATTGATTAATATTGCAAAAGGTAAAATCATGCCAACCCTGTTACTGGAACTGTTATCTTCAACACCTTTCATTCAGTATTTAAACCCCTATAGGATCGTCAACTCTTCATTGATGGCTGTTAGTAATGGAGATAATAATTATACACTCATGCACGGTTTTCTCCACACCTACAGTTAAATTTCTATTTTTGTCAGTGCTGTTAACGCCCCTGCCACATTCTTCTTTGCTGCACCGTGTCCTTAAAAAATAAGAAAAAAAAAGAAAAAGAAAATCCATCGTCTTGTTGTACTCTGACGATTTTTTATTCAATTTTGTTGTAAGGAAATATTTCACAATAAAATTTAGTGGATTTTTTCTAACGGCTTCTGTGCAAGATGTTAAATGAAATCGTCTAGTGGAAAGAACCAACCCTTTGACTCTCTCTCAGCCTGATGAAATAATCTTGGGTTAATCTAAATAAAATTCCCAAGTACACCAACAGAAACGAAAGATTAACTCCAGAGTTTATAAGCCTTTGACTGCTAGGGTTTAACTCCGCTGAAGAAAACTTTCTGATGCAGCTTAAAGATATCAGGGGGAAGTGGTGGCTTAGTCGAGAGATGGTCTGCCGTCTTAAAGGTCGCGAATTCGATTCGCATCTAGATATTTGAATTTCATTGAAGCTGACTGCTGTTCAGTCATAAGACCCATAAAATCACTCCCGCTAATACCTATACGCCAGTCCTGTTTACGGTAGCTATTTTTTCAGTATGGACGTTGCGTGTTACCGCCGAAAGGGTGAAATGTGGAGGTGCGTGGTACGTAGGAGAACTGCCGAACCTTTGGCTGGGATGTTAAGTTTATGCCCAGAGTCGGACACATAAAAAAATTGCGCCACTGCGAAAGGGTTAAACATAGAGACATCAGCATAATGATGTTGCTAACTCCACCACTGCGATATGCCAATTATATTCTTGCTACATCCATAAAACTAAACCTGGTTTAGAGGGATCTCTATTAGTGATCGGCAGAAAATTGATATTAACTCATAGCTCACAAATCCTTTCCTAAACTGAAAAAAAGAGTGGCGTTGTCAAGAAGTAAAGAAGACTTCACTGGGTGGATGGGTTACAAGCATGAAAAAGTTAACCTTTCCAGTGTGACATTTTGATTTAAATTTTTCATTCTTACAGTATTCGGTAGATAGGGGTACCTACCATGTACTCACTCGATGTAATGCTGTCCTTGGGTGACTCCTACAGAATGACAAGCCATATAACAAAATGTCGTTTGGTAGGTTAAGGCATTCCAACCGGACTAAGCCTGTTAGGGTTCATGCCCTAGGAAAGGTAGGAGTTTATTGCTCACATAATGCCACTCAGGGACATGAGAGGTCGGTCACCCTTGCCTTAAATTTTGAGACTAATTAGCCCTGCCCCGGGCTCCTGAACTCCCGATGGGGCAGAAAAGTATTAGATGATTAATGAATGAAACTATCCGTGGGTGTTTTTATTCTGCAGGGAAAAGCCATGGACAGCCATAAGATTAAAAATAACTACAAGAACCCCTTTCACAGCGCTGGTAGGAAATCAGCTGTCTTATTCTGGTTAAAGTTTGACGGCATTACCAATCCAGCTGTGCAGCATGGTATCATTTTCAGCAAACTCGCCCAATGCGGTTGCGCAAGATCCAGTGTGTGTGTGTGTGTGTGTGTGTGTGTGTGTGTGTGTGTGTGAACTCCTCCTTGGCTGTTTGATGGGTAGGAATGAAACTTAACCAGATGAGTTCGTCTGGTTACCCCAAAGATCTTCCGATATATACAGTTTTCTAACCATGATTTCAATGGGTGAGGCAGCTCTTCAGCGAATTAAAAGTTCTCAGAAATAGTGAAAGAACGGCAGATATGGCTTTGGTATCTTTGTACCTGTTGTACTATGGTCACTCATCTGTAATGGTGTCTTTGGGAAGCATGGCTCACTGCGCAATCCTCCTCCCAAAAATGTTAATGATCAGAGACATGGGAAAGTTAACATATGGAATTCGCCGCAACTCCTCAAGTCAGCTCGTTTAGTTTCTTGGTGATGTCTTCCACTCTAGAAAATATTCTACCATTATTTTTAGGGGCGTCAGCCGCCCTTCAAAACTCATAAAGGATACAAAATAGGGAAAGGAGGGCAGATAGTGCTTTGATGTCATAGTAGAGTTTGTAGAATGGGCTACCATCCGCTAAAAGGATGTTGCTGTTGCCGCTGTTGTTGCTGCCGCTGTTATTGCTGCTGATGCTGATGCTGCCGCCACTTACGCACCATCTTAGGAATCAGCATGCTAGAATTCGGTGGAGTGAGTGTGGGGTGTATCCTATATTTTAAATAAAGGGGTTAGACAGAGAGGAAATCTTTCTCCTCTGCTTTATAAATTATATGTTGGTGATGTACTGAGAAAGTATTAGAGATGAATATTGGATGTTGTTTTAGCTTTTTAAGACCGAATATAATTACATATGTTAGCGACATTGCAGTACTGAGTGATTTGCAGGACAGTTTGATTTCAGTAACTCAAAAATTTGAAGAACAAATGTGTTTACTTGATCAGATAATTAATAAAAGTAATTCTAAAGTAATGGTGTTCAAGGCATCTCGGAATCCGACACAGAGTATCCTTTGTGTAAATCAGTATGAGGTCATTCAACCTTGTAAGTATAAGGCAACATATTTCATTTTAATTTGTTAAACAAAAAGGACAGTGAATATAGATTAAATTATTTTAGATTTGTCAGACAGAAAGGACAGTGATTTTAGATTAAATTACCTTTATGCATAAATTAACTCTTCTAGAATATTTTAGGTTAATAACGAAACATTACTGTTTTTGTTCAGAGCATGTTGTATGCCAGATAATGGATTACCTTTGTAGGATTTTAGAGAAACCTCTAGCCTCATTGGCTCAGAACCTCGTTCTGAATATCTGTGATGTGGGATTATGTTGTAATCTAGGTTTATAACCGGGGATTGCGTTAAAAAACGATAATTCAATTTCGGCTTTAGTTCTCAGCCGTTTCAAACATTTGAGAAAATATTCTCAAGCTCACTGAAAAAAGATATTTGGTCTTCTTCTCTTTATGAGTAACCATGAAGTTGCAGTGCTGTCAACTCAGTTGCTTAAAATCATACGAGTAACCCTTCATTTATAATATTCAGGCAAGGTATCGAAAAATCTTTAAGAAGAAAAATAAAATTATAATCAGCCTAGGTCTTACTGTGAAAACCCCTGGCCACTATTCAACACAGCTAAACAACCTAAAAATATTTTTGAACTGACATATGACATTGATATACATTTATGAATATGGAGAGTAGTCGTATGGTGGGTCCAAAATCATGAATAACGAAGAGATGTACATATATAAAACTACCTGGTAGGCAATGGTGTGGATAATAAGTTTGTTTATTTGTAAATATCTGTTCACTTTCCTAATGATTTTTACTGGCCATAGGACGATAGAAAACCAATGACAACTTGAAGTTAAATGTGTATCTATATATTTTGTTCAGTTGTTTAGCATTATATTTGCCCGGTGTAATATTGTGTAAGTGATGTATTTTTATTGGTTGATCCTAACTTTCTACAATTAATGGCTAATTTTGAATACCTAGTGGATATAGACCATTAATGATTATATTATCTGTAATAGCGCGAAAAAAAGTTAATAGAACTGAAGCGAATTTACTACTACTACCACTACTACTACTACTGTTGCTACACCTAATACTACTACTACTACTACAACCTCTTCTACGACTCACTGGTATCTCATGGGATATTATACCTTTACATAGGCCACGACTGCCATCCTGTGGCCTTTACATCGGGGTACTAGCTTCTTTTATGACGCAGTAATATTATTTTGTAGTTCTGTCAGATGGGCATACATATATCTCAGCACTGGGTATACAGTTTCCATGTTTTCTCTCAATACACTGGAAGAAACTGGACATGTGTTGTATTTAGCGCAGAGAAATCTACTTATTCAGAAAATTAATACAGGGGTTAAAAGAAATTCTCTCTCTCTCTCTCTCTCTCTCTCTCTCTCTCTCTCTCTCTCTCTCTCTCTCTCTCTCTCTCTCTCTCTCTCTCTCTCTCTCTCTCTCTCTCTCTCTCTCTCTCGTATTCCTTTTGTTCCCCCCTTTCCTTTTATTTTGTGCAGTTCGTCCTCCTTTCATCAGGTTTTTGCTTTCCCTTTCTTTTGTTTGAACAGTCTTCTGGGTCTGTCTCCCTCCCTCTTGTTTTGTGTACATCCATTACTCTCTCTCTCTCTTTCTCTCTCTCTCTCTCTCTCTTTCATTTTCTTCATTGTTTCTTACCACTCACTAGCTCACGCCCTCATTCGTTCATTCCCACGCTCCCACTTACTCTCACTTTCTCATTCATTCGCTTCTTCACTCACTGTCTTGCTCCCACTCAACCTTTCAGCACTCACAGAATTATGCTCATTCGTACTCACTTTCACATTCTTCTCTGCCTCTCACTCAGTGTCTCTGTCTCCTGCTCTCACACGTTCACTAGCAGTGTCACTCACACACTCACACTCTCACTGTTGTCATATGTATACTCTCATAGTTATTCACCCACATTTGATGTCTCACAGATATCACTCCCACTCAGTCTCTTATCCTTTGAGTCTCACCGTCATACTCTCAATTGTATATTCTAACCCTTACTGGCACACTCACCCTCACTCATCCTCCAATATTCATTCTGTCACTCACTCTCACACTGTCATTTTTTACATTCACTCACCTGTTCACACTCGTTCATTACAATATCACCTTGTTACTTATTCATTAACCCAATTTCACTCGGGCGCTCACTCACTAACCCTTGTTTAAAAATATTCGCAAGGTTGGGAGTGCAGTGTTAATCTGCCTTGAAAACAGTGAAGATGTACACTTATATTTAAGGCCTTCAATACGGTTATATTTTTTTATTATTCTCTCTGTCTCCCGATGAATACATTTATATAATGAGAGAAAATGCTAACTGAATATTAAATATGGCCCTTATAAACCCCATCACTATATGGCTTCTTCCACCAAGTTTAATAAAATTGTATGGAGGGGTTTGATACAGCCTTAATTAACTGGTCATTACTAATCATATTCTTCTTGAGTTGTATTAAATCGTCTGGCGACAACCTGATTACAGTGAAAATGACGTAGTTTATAATAATACAAGGAAGATAAAAGTTCTTTTTCCGACAGGCTCCGTTCACTAAATATTCATAAGCGATTATGACTTGAAAATAGGCAGCATCCGAGCAAATTGCGGTAAATTGCTAGGCTGCCTGTAGTTTTGATTTTTTTTTTTTTTTTCACGTGTCCGACTCTGGACATTGGCTTCACAGTCTGCTCCCAAGGGCCTGTAGTCCTCCTGCATACCATACACCTCTACATGTCACCACTTCGGCACTAACACCCACCGTCCATATTGAATACATGCTAGGGCTGTCTCATACAGGACTGATATATTGGTATTAGCTAGGGCATTTTTACGACATGTCGGCGGGTCTTCTGGTAGATCAGCAAAGTCTGACTTTATGAAATTCAAATCCATAAACTGTTCCCTGCCCCAGCGGGGATTTGAACCTGGATCCGGTAGGACTGCAGGCCACCTCTCTACCGATTGAGCCACCGCCTTCCCCATGTATTCACTGTGTGTATGTATGTACAGAAGACTCTCTCTCTCTCTCTCTCTCTCTCTCTCTCGCTTTATTAAACTGTTCTTCATTTTAACCCACTCTGCTGCTCCCCTCCTCTCCTTTCTCCTTTAGTTTCCTCTTTTCATTTCTTTCCTTTCATACTCTCTCGATATGGCTACAGTTTTTGTGAATCTCTTTTTCATTATTTTTGAGCTAGTTCCACAATTCAGCTGAGTTTCTCAATATTTTTTTATGGTAGCAAGAGATGAAAAATGAAAAGTGTGGAAATAAATGTTCTTTCTTTTATATAGTTATTAAATTCCCTGTTTTACGTTTTTTCATATATTTGTTAAATCGGATATGCCCTCACCGTGTATTTCTTTCTTCCATCTTATCCTTACTTTTCTTTATTCGTTCCTTCCATTTTTCCTCCTCCTCTTATCCCATCTATCCACGTTTGCCCCTTTTCCATTAATCTCACTCTATATTCTCCCCTGTCTCCATTCATCCCCTCCCTATCTTTGTGCTTTCTTATTTCCTTCCCATCGTCATTTCTTCTCTTCCTTCATTCATTACCTCTGTTTTTTCTCCCTAGTCTTCATACCTTTCCCCCTCTTCCTTTCTTCCCTGTCTTCCTGTCCTCCCCCCTTCCCTCTCGTCGCACTTACCCTCTTCTTTTCCTGTCCATTCTTTCCCTCTCTCTCTTCTTTCCTTCTCACACTTCTTTCCCTCCTTCATTTTTTTTTAATACTTTCCCTCTTTTTTCTTTCCTTCCTCCTTTCCTTCTACAACTGCCATCTCATTTTTTCCGTCCTTTAGTCTTTTTCTTCTCTCCTCCCCACTTTCCCTTCCTTCCCATTTTCCCTGGTTTCCCCTGCCCTTTCAATCGTCTCTCTCTCTCTCTCTCTCTCTCTCTCTCTCTCTCTCTCTCTCTCTCTCTCTCTCTCTCTCTCTCACCTCCACTTCATTTATTGCCTCACTTCTCTGCGTATCATTTTCCGCACCACTTACTCGCTTTCTTTCTTTTCTCTCCTTCTCTTCCTCCTACTTCCTTCATTTTCTTTTCACTTGTTTAATCTTTATCATTCTACTCCCTTTTCCATTCTTTCGTGTTTTTTTCTTTCTTAGTCTGCCCTTTCCTTCTTTCTTATGTTATTTTTCACCTGATTCGTTTTCTTTCTTTATATTGTTTATATTTTCCCTCCAGCTGTTCTCGTCTCTATGTCTTATGTCTTTCAGACTTTTTTTCGTACCTGTGTTTCGTTTCATCTCCGTTTTCCCTGTTTTTTTTTTTTATTATTTATTTATTATTTTTTTTTTAGTGGCTATCTCGTCCCCACCATTTATCGCTCTACTTTCTCGTCCTCCTGCCTCCTCCTCTTCCCCCAGTCTCCTCCATTTCCTCCTGTCTCTTCTTCCTCCCGCCTCCTCCTCTTTCTCCATTTCACCTCTTTCTCGCCTCTTTTCCTTTATTCTTCCTCTTTCTGCATTCCTCCTCCTTCATTGTCCCTTCTCCTCTGCGCCCACTTCCTTTATTTTTCCTCTTTCTCCCATCCTTCCTCTTCCTTTTGCATCCTACTTTTCCTTTCTTCCTCTTCTTCCTTATGTCTTCTTCCATCCTCCCCTTCCCTCTGCCTCCTTCTCACCCTTTTTGTCTTCCATTTCCTTTATTTCATTTCATACTTTGTTTCTACATCTACTTTAGTTCTCATAATTTATTTCTACTCTTACTTTATTTCCTCTTACTTTATGTCTCTTCTTTACTTCTCCTCTTACTTAATGTCTCCTCTTACTTTATGTATCCTCTTTGTCTCCTCTTACATGGAATCCTCTTACTTAATTTCTTCTCTTACTTTATTTATCCTCTTTTTTTTCTCCTTGTCTTTTATTTATCCTCTTACTTTGTTTCTCTTTGTCCTTTATTCTCCTCTTTTCCCTCATTTCCTTTTACCTTCCTTCCGTCTATTCACTTTTTTCTTTCCGTTTACTTTCTCTTCCTTCTATCTCCTCTTCCTTCTGCCTACCTCCTCCTCCTCCTCCCGTCGCCCCCTCCCTTTTCTTCAGTCTTCTCCTTTTCTTCCTTCTGACCCCTCCTCTTTGTTCTCTCTGCTCCTTTTCCTTGTGTTTTCTTCTCTTCTTTCTGGATCCTCCTTTTCCTTTCGCCTCTTCCTTTCTAGTTCCTTCACTTTTGCCTCCTTTTCCATTTAATGATCCTCTTCTTTCCTTGCTTCCTTCCTCTTTCGTCTCCCTTTTTTGTCTCCCTATATTGCTCCTCCTAATTCATTTTTTTTTCTTCCTCCTCCTCTTCCTCCTTCCTTCTGCCTCCGTTTTCTTCATTCCTTCTCATCTGTTGGCTTGCTCAGGTTTCGTCCTCCTTCTGTCTCCTCTTTCTGACAAGGAGAGTATGTTTTCACCCCCGTTTGAGTGTTTAATTGTTTGTCTGTCTGTTAGCAGGATTACCCAAAAACTAAGAGAGAGATTTGGACCAAACCTAGTGGGTAGATAGCCCATTACCCAGGGAACAGTAAGTAAACTTTTGGGACCGATCCGGATTGTATTACAGATTATGGATCCGGAAAACACTTTCTGTGAAACCCTAATCAGTGATGAGAAAACCTAACCCATTATGAAGAGTGGTTTGGAAATTACGTTGCCCTGGTCGGAGAGATGTGCTCCATTGAGTGCCCCTCTAGTTTATTTCTCATTTTCTCTTTCTTCTCACCAATTTTTCATTTCTCTGTTTCCATCCATCTTTCCGTTACTTCTCCATTATCATATACTATTTGTTTCTTCCTGCTTTCTATCACTTTTACCCTTCCCACCTTCCTGTTATTGTCTTTTTATCCTGCTTCCTGCCTTTCTTCTTTTTCCTCTGTTCCTCTGCATGTTTTTACTTTGCGTTTTCTCATACTTAACAAAGAATTTATTACGTCCTTTCTTTCTGGAAATTTCGATTATCATTTATTTCTCTCTACGTGGCCTTCTTTCCTGCTTTCGTTCGTTCCATATTTCCCTCCTTCCTTCCATTCTTCTTCCTTCTTCTTTCGTTCCTCCTTTCTGTCCTACTTTCCTTCCTTCCTCCTTTCTGTCCTACTTTCCTTCCTTCCTTCCTTCCATCCTTCCTTCCTTCCTTCCTTCCTTCCTTCCATCCATCCATCCATCCATCCATCCATCCATCCTTCCTTCCTGTCTCCTTCCCGTCCCACTTTCCTTCCTTCATTCTTTCCCTCTTTCTTTCTTTCCTTCTTGCCGTCCTTTCTTCCTCCTTCCTTCCTTCCTTCTTTTTCTTTCGTTCTTTCTTTCTTTCTTCATTCATCCATTCAATCAGTCCTTTCTTGCTTGCTTTCTCTCTTTCCTTCTTCCTTCCTCATTCTGTTATCTTTCTTTTTTTTTTCTTATTCTTTCTCTGTTTACTAGTCTATATATCCTTCTTCCTCACCGTAAATTTTCCAGTATTCCATCCCTTCATCCATCATCCAATCCTATGGTACCTCATGAGGAGCAAAGGGGCCCGGGGTTAGGCAGGTTGGTCCTGACATTTAAGATGTGAGTGACCAGCCTCACTCATCCCTGAGTGGCATAACATGAGCAATAAACCCCAACGATTACCTACTCAGGCTCAATGCGACTGGAGCGCCTTAATTACCCAACAAACGATCAGGCGCCATAATTTGGTTATGTGGTTACCACCCAGCGTAGGAAATGGTTTCCGGGTGTACAGGAAACCATTTGGCTTGTCACTCAGTGTAGAGTCACCCATAGGCAGAAGGAAGAGGAAAGAATGAAGGAGAGAAAGACAGAAGAGGGAGTGTAAAGGCATCCGTAGGCAGAAGGATGAGGAAAGAATGAATGAAAGAAAGACGGAAGAGGAAGGAAGGAAGAAAGGAAAGGGCAGACACCCAAAGTAGCACTACATTGAGGTGAGTGGATGGTGAGCGCCCAACCTACCACTTTCCAGTATTATTGTCTTATTACCCCCTCCCCTCTTTCTCTCTCTCTCTCTCTCTCTCTCTCTCTGCTGTTTGTTTTCTCTTTCAAGCAACACCTCTCCATGTGTACTTTTTCACGTCCCTTTCTCTCCTGTGTCTTCTTTTTCTCGTCCTCTATATTTTTGCTCTTCGTTCTCCTCTTTTCCTTCCTTTCTTCGTTTTCTTTTCCCTCTCATTCTATTCTCTTCCCAGTCTTCTTTTTCTCCTCCCCTTTTCTTTTTCATGTCTTTTTATCCTCTCAGTTGTCTCTCTCTCCTCCTGTCTTCTTTTTCTCTTCCCTCTGATCTTAATTTTCCTTATTTTCGTTTCTTCCTGTTTTCTTTTCTCCTTGTCTTCCTTCTCTCCATGTCTTTTGCTCCTTCCTGTTTTCTCTTCTTGTTTTCTTTCCTCCTTCCTACTTTTTTCTTCCCAGTCTTCCTCTCTTCTTTCTCTCCTCACTCTTTTTTTATTCTCTGTTTCTTCCGGCATATTCTTACTTTTCTCCACCTTCCCTTTCTTCCCTGTCTCTTTTCCTGGTTTACTTCATTCTTTCCTCCCTCTCCTCTCCCTTTTCTCCTTTCACCTTGTTTTAGTTTCTCATTTGTTGACTTCCTCTTCTTTCTTTTCTCTTGTCGGCGTCCTCTGTTTTTTTCGTCTTTTTCTTTAATATCTTCTAGTTTTCTCTTTTTTTTCCATTTTTTCCCTATCTCAATTTCTTTTCTCCTTTTCTGCATTTTTGTCTTTCTCTCCCTCCCCTCTCTCTCTACCGCCTCCTTCTCACTTATCTGCCTCTTTTTCTCCTATACATCTTCCCTATTCTCACTGCCTATTTATATCCACCTTTCTTTTACACTGTTTTTCTTTCATTCTTCTCAACTCTTTTCCCTCGCTCTCTCCTTCTGTCCGTCTCATTTATTTATTTATTTCCTATCTCCTTGCATTCTTTCTTTTCGCTGTTTGTCCGTCTTTCTTTCTATCTTTTTTTTTTTTCGATTCCCTTTCCCCTTCACTTCTTTTACCTCCTTTTCTGTCTTATATCCTGTCTCTTTCCTTCCCTCCCAAATGTCTTTCCTTTCCCCCTTCCTTCTCTTCGCTTCATTTCCTCCTATAGTTCTCTCCCTATCATTTATTTACTTCCCGCCTTCATCTTCCTCGGCTCTCTCGTTCGCTTTCTTCCTTTCTCATTTCCTGCTTCCGTCTTTCGCCTCATTTTCTCTTACAGTTCACCCCTCTTCTCATCATTTATTTACTTCCGTCATTCTCGTACTTTCTTACCGGTACTCTCCCTACCTTTGACTGTGTGTGTGTGTGTGTGTGTGTGTGTGTGTGTGTGTGTGTGTGTGTGAAAATCCCCGTTTCACTCATTCTCATCTACCATTCCTGCTTCACTCCCACTCACTCCACTCTCACACTTACCACTCTCACATCTACCACTGCCACTCTGCCACTCCTTTTTATTTTCAACTCCATCTCCCACTCACACCAGTCCATATCGCACTTTCACCTGTGTCACACCCTTTTCGCTCCTTCATCCTCCATTCCCACTCCCACCTACCACTCCACTCTTACTTCTCTCCTATCACACACCACTCCCAACACGCTCTCACTTCCACTCAGGACGTGGGCAAAGGCAGTAAGGGTGTGGAATTAAGCATGGCAATGAGAGGCTAATCGTGCATGGCGGGTAATACTAAGGAGGCTCTTTGGCCCTACACCCTGCCTGACCCCATCCACTTATGTCCTGATCTAATATTCCACCCCGCTGCTCTGTTCCCCTTCTCTCCACGGGAATTTTACGCTGGTAGAAGCACACGCTAATGTTGCCCTGTAATATCATTGTGCGTTACTTTCCTTATTATAATTCAGATTTAGCTTGTCTACAATACTCTAGCCAAGGGATAATCTAACAAATCCTAAACTCTCGTAATGTGATTATATAATCAGATGCTGTCTCATACTGTTATTGTGTTACACCAGTTAATTTTATTACACATAGTTCATTTACTCGAAAATAGTCAAGTTTTAACTAACCTAACTTTACCAGTCTTTTCAATGTTATAATGGACCTAACCCACTCTGACTTAAAATGAGCAAACAAAATTTAGTTGGCTTGTAATATTATTGTTCGTTAACCTTATGTAATTTTTTAATATGCCCTAGTCTTACCCAACCTGACTTAACGGTCTAATTAGCCCACTAATGGCCAGGGTCCCCATGTGTAAGATTTTGCTGGAACGGTACTTTACTGGAGCGGTACTAGTGTACAGGCTTCCGCCAATTAGCCTGTAGTAGCCATGATCATAGGTTAGTGCCCTTGCTGTCCTATCTTTGCCCGTGTTAACTTTTGAAAATGTCACGTTCCATCTTTCTGTAAAGACCCCAGGTACTAATGAGGTAAAGGTTGCCAACATTTACAAGAGAAAACAGGATGGTCTCCATACAGCCATACCTCACAAACGTCTTTCTGTGCAAATTGCCATGATGATTAAAGAAAGTACATCAACATAGGATCCCAAATTTGAGTAGTTGGGCAGTTTGACTTTTGACTCCATAAATACTTTAAATATCCCCAAATAAAAGAAATGGAAAAAGATGTGTGGGTGTATTTGCCCAAAGAACAATTGTACCAAGCTTGAAGTGAAGCGATGAAGAGATAAAGGAATGACACCAAAGTGAAAAGTATATGGAAAAAAGGAAGAAGCATTTGAAAATCGAAACCAAGATGTGTATTTACCTGCTTCCCCAGATAATAGTGTAAGTTGTGCTGAGTAACTAATATTTTGACACACATCCCAAATGAACACAACCTTCAAAATAGTAAAAGCTGACTCTACACGTTATCTAACCTGGTGAGACATAACCTAATTTTGAAGCGTAATATCATTTTGTATTGCCTCACATAATATACTCTACTCTCGTTTACATAATATAATGCAACTCGGTCTAGCAAAATAATAATAATAATAATAATAATAATAATAATAATAATATATTTAAAATAATAAATAATAATAATAATAATAATATATTAATAGTAATAATAATAATAATAATAATAATAATAATAATAGAACAAAAGAGTGCAAAAAATACAAATGGAATAACAATACTGGAAAGAAAATTAGTAACAGGCAGGGAGAGAGAAAACGGCGAAATACAATAAGAGAAAGGGAGAACCTGGAAGAGAGAGAGAGAGAGAGAGAGAGAGAGAGAGAGAGAGAGAGAGAGAGAGAGAGAGAGAGAGAGAGAGAGAGAGAGAGAGAGAGAAATAAAGTCGTAAAATTAAGAATGAAAAGAGAAATGGACGAAAGAAAGTAATGGACTAAAAAAAAAAAGGATAATAGATGACAGAGAAATGTAACGAAAGCCGTGGGATGAAAGAAAGAAAAAGGCGTGAAATGATAGAAAAAGAAAAGCACTGAAAAAAGTAAGAAGGAGATAAAAGATAGTCTTGAATTGTGAAAAGAAGAGAAAGATATACAGTAAAAAGAAAGGGAGATATAAGCGTTAGAATAAGAGCAACAGAAATTAAGCCATCGAAAGAAAGAAAAAGAAAGCGCCATAGAAAGAGGGAATATGGAAGTCATGGAAAAAGAAAAATACAAAGAGAAAAAATCATGGAGAATGAATAAAAGCATGGAATGAGAGAAGGAGAGAATGGCATGAACAGAGAGAGAGTTTAAATGAAAGGTATACATAGAGTGAAAAAGAGAAAGGAGTGGAAAGAAAAAAATACTTGAATAAAAAAATGGCATGCAATTAGGAAAAAATAAAGCCGTAAACCAAGAGAAAAGAAAGAAAACATCGTGTAACGTGAGGAAAGAAACCGAGAATCGTGAGAAGGAAGTGCAGTGGTAGAATAAGAGGAAAGACAAGGAGTGAAATAATGCGAGAGAATACTAGAGTCTGAGGGGAAGGTGTCTTTAAAGAGGTAATCGAGTTCATCCAGGCGTGATCGAGTTTATCCAGGCAGGCTAAGAACAGGACAGCACCCAGCCTTCCTTAGCTACCAACACAGATTTGGTTTCAGTGGAATCATATGACACGTGACCAGCTTGTAGAATAGGCCCACACAAAGTAACACACATAATGGAGCAGTGTAAAGCATATGGCACACTATGACGCAAACATCAACGGTGTAGGGAACCGACAGCCTCATAGGAGCACTTGCGTGCCTGCAGTCGACAGGTCTGCTCGATCAGGCGGGCCGGGGTTTGAGTAACAGCAGAAGCAACAGCAACAAGAATATGAGAGAGAGAGAGAGAGAGAGAGAGAGAGAGAGAGAGAGAGAGAGAGAGAGAGGATAATTTAATGAAAGCAAGGGAAGGAAAGTCGTGGAAATGGAGGCGCTGTGTATAGCAGTGACAGAAAACATTGATTGTACTGACGAATAACTGCGATAAAGAATAATGAGGTAATCTAGACACTTAATTCACTCATCCATTAGGAAGACGTGACTACCTAAAGAAGAATTACTGAGACAAAATCTGTTTAACTTAACTTTTACACTTTGGATACCCTGATTAGTGATTGGAAGTTCTTTTGAGTAATTTGTGCTTCCGACTATAGTGTGTTAGTGTGAGGTTTGGTTGTGTGAGATGTAGAAGTGTGTAGTGTGGCGGTGTGTGGTGTGCTGGTGTGTGGCGCGGCAGTGATAAATGTAGCAGGATGTGATGTGGCAGTACGAGTGTGGCGGTGTAAAACGACTCAGTAGTATGTTTAAGAATGTGAGGTGTGGCAGTGTGAAGCGTAACATCGTGAGACGTGGCGGTGCGAATAGGGTAGCGTGCTGTGTGTCAGTTTAAGGTGTGACTGTGTGAGGCGTTGCAATATGTGATGTGGCAGTGTACGGTGTGGCTGTATGATGTATGGTAGTATGAGGTGCGACAGTGCATGGTGTGATATGGTAGAATGGGTTGTTACAGTGTGAGGAGTGAGTAGTGTGAGGTGTGGTGGTGTGAGGCGTAACAGTGTGAAGTGTGGCAGTGTGAGGTGTGCTAGTTTGAGATGCTGCGGTGTGAGATGTGCTAGTGCGAAGTATGGTAGTATCATCCGCACTATGTAGCCAGAATCAAGACTGCATTGCAGTTTCTTTCAGGAAATAAAAATAACATGATCACTCAAAATTTAGTGGAAACTCTTACGAAACTCCTCTCCGAGGAATTTCTCCATCACTAAATGAAATCGTCTGGAAGTGGAGCTAATAGAATAATAAATTTTTAACTGCAGTGCAGGGAGTTAAGGCTGTAGTTAAGTATTCGGCAGTTTAATTCGACAGATGTTCCAATTTGCGAGTTTCCGTTTGGGTAATGATGCCCATTTGTTGCCCTCCTTTATTGTTTTATGCTTCTTCCATTAATCCCTGTGTATGAATTAATATTTTATCGACCTTTTATACTCTCTTCCTTCATCCCTGCCTTCATTTTTCACCCCTTTCAACTCTTATCTTTTCTTCCTGTTTTCGGCCTTCATTAATCTTAGGTGTGTTTTCTCTTTTCGTCCTTCACTTATTCCTGTTTTCATGTCATGCCTTTCATTTTCTTTCCTTCCTGTTTTCCTTCATGAACAAATTGTTCATTCTGATGACATATTACAAATGTATTTTTTCTTTTCTTCAGACGGCTTTATTCAGATTAGGAAGGAGATTTCGAACAAGAGGGGTTATAACGAGGATTCATTTACCCCTTCATTGACAGTTGACTTAAAGTGAATGAAATAGCCTGGTGCAGTAAATATAAACTAGAAAAAAGGAAACCAGATACTGCAGTACTGAAAGTGTTAATCATTTCTCCCCCTCCTCTTCGTCGTCTTTCGCTTTTAATTTCCTTATTATTATACTTAATGTTTTCAAATTATCCCTCAGTCGTTTTTCTCCCAACGTAATTTCTCGGTCAATTTGCAGTTTGCAGTCTCAGTTCCCGCGCGCTCCTCTCTCATTTTCTTCATTTTTCACTTTACCTTCCTTTTATATTGTTCTTGCATTTCCCTCCTTAATCGTTTCCTCTCGAGAACGGTTTTTTTTTTTTTTCTTCCATCACAGGAGGGACATTAGCATTGCAAAAGTTAAATACCGACTTCAATAACCCCTTCAACACAAGAAGTCTTTCCTAACTTAAGTAAGTGATTATCGTATGGAAGTTGCCCGGTCTGTCTGTTGGAGCAGACTTATCAACAACAGGCAAACAACTACCCCCACAGGCGCGTCCGGTGCAATGAACCAGTGTTCCCTTGAGGCCGACAGTGCCGTGCTACAGCGAGGCGCGAGGAGAACTGTGGAAGTTTGGCTCCTGGATGGATGCTGCATATGCGTCTCTCAATCTTACAGTGACACCATAGTGGGCTCCACATCACTCCGTTAATTGGCCATATTGTTACCACCCAGGAATGTAAATTGTTTCATTGGCTTGTCACTCAGTGTAAAGTCACCTGTTGTGAAAAGCAGAGGGTAGAGCCACCTGAAGTGAAAAGCACGGGAATAGAAAGTGACAGGACGGTTGGAAGAAAAAAGAGAAAGAGAGAAAAGGGCAGAATGATAAAAGATGATGGAAGAAGAACAGCACTATATCAAGTGAGTGGATGATGGTCGCCACCACCCACCACCTCGTATGGAAGTAACAAGAATACAATAAACATGATGTCATTGCGCTGAAGGTCACTCTCAGCAGAATAAAATCATCTAGTGCCAGCTGGAATAGTATGACTCTCACAGGTGAAAGAAACTGTCTGACGCTAGCTGGAATACATTATCAGAAATACCACGACTTTGAAAATGTGAGTGACCTATCTTTTTCAACATTTTTTTTCTCCCTTCCATTATCTTTCCTGTTCCATCCATAGTTTATCCTCTCTCTCCCTCTCTACTGCCATTCATCCATCTTCTCTCCCTTCCTGCGTCCCTCTCCCCTCCATCTAAACTGACACAATGCCCGGTTATAATATTTAATTCACACACACACACACACACACACACACACACACACACACACACACACACACACACACACACACACACACACACACACACACACACACACACACACACACACACACACACACACACACACACACCTAACCTCGTTACTTAGGGGACGTCAATTTAATTTTTCTCCCCCCAGACGATGTTAGTGAATTAGGAAGGATCTCTCGTAGTGTCAGGGTTGGTAATAGTAATAATAATAATAATAACAATAATAACAGCAGTAATAATAATAATAATAATAATAATAATAATAATAATGATAATAATAATAATAATAATGATGATGATGATTATAATAATAATAATAATGATGATGATGATGATGATGATGATGATGATGATGATGATGATTGATGATGATGATGATAATAATAATAATAATAGTAATAATAATAATAATGATAATAATGATGATTATAATAATAATAATAATAATAATAATAATAATAATAATAATAATAATAACAATAATAATAGTCCCAACAATAGTAATACGACTACTACTGCCAGTGATGATGATGATGCCGCCGTCGCCGCCGCCGCTGTTGCTGCTGCTACTTTTTTTGTATACCGTATCACCTCCATCCATTTGGGATTATATTGTGAAGATCAAAATCAACCTTCGTAATCCATTCACCATTTGGAGTTGTAATGATAAGGTTAACACTAACCCTGATATTACTGTCCGTTGGCCCCAAGCACGCCAACGGCTGTGGTTACCAACCATCTACTACTACTTTTATTACTTTATATTTATTTATTAACATTACTGTGTTAATAAAGACATTAATCTATTGGAGTCACCGGTCTATGCAACTCGACCACAGTAGCTTCGTAATCCATACGCGTCTAAGAGACTGGCCTGAGGGCTGATTATTTTGTGCCCCTGAGGCATAGGAGTGCAGACCTCACGAGGGAGATTGACAGTCGACACCTCATTCAGGCCGTAACGGAACTCTCGGGTTGACGCTTCTTCTCAGAAAGAACCTCTGCCAGTCTTAAGTAGAATCTCGCTGCCTCTGGACCCACCTCGCCTGATGTTGTGAACACAAGGGGCGTGAATCGACCGTGATCCACATGTTGGAGTCTTTTTTGGTAGTTTCATTTTTATTCTTGTTCATTCCTTTTGTGTGCAGCCTCGAGATACAGTTCATGATGGCATGATGCCATTGGATCAAATATCCTAATGTCGAAGAGAGACCTTTGGCCACGTGTCCAGAAACTTCGAGCACTGACGTCCACTCTTGCATCATATGATGTATTTGCTGTTCTGTGGATGAAGTGCCCGCCGAGTAGAGGTAGCAGAGCTGGCCCTATGGTGACATCATGGCATATTTCCTGTAGCATTTTCGCCGTGAGGTCGCGCACTTCATCATGTTGTATGCAAACAAAGCCTCATTCTTGCAAACCATTGCATGGTTTGCATCAAAGAAAGTGCCAAAGGCACAGTGTTGAGATAGGTTCTCAATTGACCACCCATTTCTCAAGGCTGTGGCGTCAGTAAATTCTTGTTTGTTGAAATGGAAGCCTTTTGCCCTTAGCGGCAGGGTTGTCAGCTAGTTTGATGGCCCAACCTCCTGAGCCATTTCAACTAACTGGTCTGGCGTCAGATGTTCGGTTATGTGCTGCAGCTGGTCCTTTTGTCTTGTTTCTCGCTCATTGCGTATCTGTGTCTTTATGTCTTTTTGTCTTTGGTAGTCGATTTCACATGTCTCAGCCTGGGCGCAAATCTTCTGTGATAGGGATTCGGTGTGCCTAAGTGAATTTCTGTGTTCGTAGCTTGCCATGGTTGCTGGATATATAATTCCAAGGCCTCCCATCCTGGATGGTTGTGCTAGAAGATCCCTCTCTTGTGGTGTGGGAATGTGGTCATTGGTCAGTGATGGGAGGAATGATTCCCAGATATCTTCCTCCAGTGGTTGTAGCAGCACCTCGATGTCGGAGATCGTTTGCATCACGAAGGTCCATCTTTGCTTTACACCATATGTAAATGCACTGTATGCTGCATGGGGTTCTGTTATTGTATGCTTGGATAGTACATGTATTTTTTCCACCCATGTCTTTATCACTCACATAGTGTTCTTGGAACTCATTAATTTCAATCATAGCACCTAGATGCCTCTGGCCTTCTTTAGTCCCTATCACGTTTGTATCTCTAAAGCCCTCGTGTGCATCTTGATAGTAAGCTGGTTTCACGATGAAAGATGGACTGACGTGCATTAATGTAATAATCTGTTTCAAGGCCATAAGATGTTACAAGGTCCCACCATTTCCTCACATCTTCCCCCTTCCCAGTATCTGTGAGATTATCTGCATAGGCTACTTGTTTTACATTGGTGGCCTCGTATTTGATCTGTTGTTGCACCGCTGTCATAGCCAGGGCGTACAAAGCCATGGCAACGGGGTCCCCTTGGGTAGTTCCTTCTGTGGACTGGATTACACCGACATCGTGAGCAGCTGTCTTACCCACAGTGTAGAGGTCTGCTAGTGCTTTGTAGGTGCTTTTCACATAGTGGGCAAATGAAGGGCATTTAACCTTGATGTTGTGCAGCTTTGCCCCTCGGTTGATGGAATTAAATGCGTTTGAGGCATCAACTAGTAGTATTGCCTGACAGTCCTTTTCCTCATATATTTTCCTCATGGAATGAACTGCTGCCTCACCTGCCTGCTGGCCTGCACACACTTGGAGGTTGCCATCCACCTGCTTAACATCATCTTTCATCACCTGTATGATGCATTTTCATATAATCCGTTTTAAGACGTCACCCACTGATGGGCCTACATCCTGGATTCTTATCAAGGGGATTAGTCTGCAAGCCGTCAGCGCTTCAATGTTGTTGCACTGACTTGAAGTCCGCTTCCTCGCCAATGAGGCAGTGTTGTTACACAGTTCTGTTGCTGCCTTCCATAACTTGGTGCTACTGAGGATTACTCGCCAAGATTTTGCATCCAGGCCTGACGGTCCTGTCCGTACTTGTGTGTGCATTGCCTTCCTCCATACCATATCTCCAGTTATCCTGTCATTTATGATGGTATTGGGTGGAGTGTAGTTCCCGTCAAGCTTTGACTGGGCACTTGCTTGTCGTGCAGTCGGGTGTTTTACCTTTGCTTGTTGCAGTGTTTCTTTTGTCGTCAAGTACTCTGTTTGATGATTCTGCTGGCAGGGATCTTGTCGCCATCGAGACCTTCCCCTGTTTCATCTTGCTGCCAAAAATCCTTGCCACATCGTTGGTGTTCTGGTTTCTTCTGCATGAGTTGCTTATTCTCATCTGCAAGGCCCTTGCATCCTCAAGTAGATTATCAATTTCGCCTAAAAGATGTGGTATCAGTGCAAGGGCCTTAAGGGAGAATGAGGCAGTGGGTGAGATATTTTTGTACTTTGCTATTAGACAAGTGATTTTCTTGATCATGTCAGTTGTAGCACTGCATTTGGGAGGTTCAAAAAGGTTGCTTGTGAGCCATCCAACAATTTCATTACATGTTGTGTTCACCCAGGTTTGCTGCATTTTCTCGGGATTTGCCTATCCAATATGTGGGATGACCTCGCCCAGGCCTGTGAAGCTGTTCTGCTTCCCCGTTGTTTGTGTCATGATCGTTTTGGGAACATAATACCAGGGTGATTCCCTCTTTCATGCACTCCTCCATGATGGTCTTCATCCTGAGCTTCATTTCTGTCATAAATTTCATGATGTTCTTCATTCCCACCTTCACTACTATTCACTTCCCTATGGTGATTTTGCCCATCCCATACTTCCATATCTCTCACTTCTTGGCGTCTATCTCTATCCTTCGCTTCACCGTGGGATCTTTCACCACCACGCATGTCAGTGTGATCGTGTATATTGTCAGTGACCGCCTCATTAGTTTCCATGTCATCATTCGGTGGCCTGCCATGTTGGAAGCGGTGAAGCGCCGCTTCTGGTGGGCTGTAATTCCCTAACACATTCATACAGAAAGGTCCCAGTCTACCGTATGTATACGGCAGCCTGTTTGTTGCACATGAACACCTGATACACTTATGCTGCCTACTGGAGCACTGACAACAATACTGTGGCATGGCCATGGTGTTCATAAAGTCTCTATACTGCGGTATAGTACTCATCATCATCATCATCATCAGGACCTCCTTTTCCACCCTATGCAAGGATAATAATTATTCTGGCTTTTGTAGTAGCTTTAAATGGAAATTATCTGATGTTACTAGAGCTACTGTCTTACTATTTGATCTATAAATTTAAATTTGATAGAAATGGAAAAAATTGCTTGTTTTACTTTTGTTTCTGCATATATGACGATGTAATGAAGCAGTTTGATCGTTTTTCTTTATTTTGGCTTATCATTTAATATATAATTAGTCTGTCTTTTAATAATAATTAACTGAGCTGATACTACTATATATTTAAAAGACTGAAACGATGGAAAACAACGCTTCTTTGTTTAAGAGTTAAATAGATGGCCAATGGGTGTGGTGAAGTATTGTGGAGCCTTGTTTAGTGGTACTGGGTCTTCAGGCGTTACGCTGTAGGGGTGAAAGAGGTGTGTGTGTGTGTATGTGTGTGTGTGTGTGTGTGTGTGTGTGTGTGTGTGTGTGTGTGTGTGTGTTGTTAGTGATATTGGGCCTTCAGACGTTATGGTGTACGGGTGAGAGTGGTGAGGTGTGTGGTGTTGGGACAGTGTGTGTGTTGGTGTTGCAGCAGGTGATGTGTGATGTGTGGTTGTGGTGTGTTGTGGTGGTAAGGTAAAGGCACCTTTGTTTATTAAGGCATATTGGCCTAACAGGGTTTGTTTAGTATTGGTTATTATTACGAGGTAGTGATAGAAATTTTGTGAGGGTTGAGTAAGTAGTTCTAGTTTGTAATATTATTGAGTTTGCATTGGCCTTTTATATTGAAATTATATTAATATTACCCTTATTACTACTGTATGTGGTGTGGCATGAAAATGAAAAGTCAAGAGTGAGAGCAGTGGAGATGGGACTGCTGAGGAATGTATGTGGAGTACAGAGAGTGGATAGGATACGAAATAATGTGATTCGTGAAAGATGTGGAATGAGGAAGTCTTTGGACACCAGAATGAGAGAGAATGTACTAACATGGAATGGTCATGTGGTGAGAGTGGGTAACAATAAAGTGGTGAAAAAGGTATATCTGTGGGAATTTGAAGGAGGCGAGGTAGGCCAAGGAGAAGATGGAGGGATATGGTCGATGAGTGTGTGAGGAAGAAGGGTATGGAAGTCGGTGAGGCTAGGGGACAGACAAGAGATCGAGCTGGCTGGATAAATGTTGTGAGAAGTGTATGACCAGGGATTTGGCACCCCTTTTGAACGTGACAGCGTCCAGATTGACTCTCTCGGGTATGTTTATATGATGCTCCAGAATGTGGTGAATGTTTTTGGTGTTTCAGATAGAGTCAGGATTCCGGGGGCTTCAATGATGAGTGAATGAAAGCGTGGCCCATTGAACTGGGCAAACTTGGGCTATTTGGACGTTGCCGCTCCTTACCCTGCCGTAGGGTGGGAAAGGAGGTACAGGTGATGATGATAGTGATGATTACTGTGTTTAATAATAAGAGTGTATTTAAAACTAGTTTACTATGATTAAATTTGTTATTTTAATAAAGTTATACATATTATTAATATATTAAAGTTAACGTTCTATTTATTACTAAGCTATTTATTATTTTATTATTGATTTATCTACTGGGCATGGCTGTAAATGTATGATGAGATTTTATGTAAAATATGTTTTACGATAATTTAAAAACAGTCAGTGAGCGTGTGTCTGTGTGTATATGTTTACATTGCAGTGTCATCTAGGATGTGTGTAAGATTCCCTACCTAAATGTTTCTGTATGCCACACTTCTATACCACCTGGCCATGTCGATGGTTTGTACGTAGGTGATAAGTGTATAGTTAGTGGCAGTTGTTGTCGTATTAACTACTTTATATGGCGTTTATAAAACGTATAATTGGGTGGTGTGTATGCTAATGATCAGTGGGTGTATGATGCCTGTGATATGCATTGTGTGGTTACAGCTGGTGTGTTAGGGAAGGATAATGGAGTGAGCTAGAGCTGTGTGACAGGCTTTCCAAGTGTCCTTGTTATTTGTGAACAAACTGAAAAATAGGCTTCAGAGAGGTATGGGGAGCAGGGTGGCACAGTGGTGGAGCGCTTGACTCTAGACCAGGCGGTCAAGAGTTCGCGCCCCGACCGGGTAGCTGCCTTCCTGGAAGGGGTAGCGCTCTCCCTCACTCTAGCTGTGCTATATGATCTATCAAGGTCTAGCCCGAGGGAGTATTCCTCCCTTCAGAGAGATTCTAATTTTGTATATGAATGAGGGTGGGGATTCTTTCTCTCTGACATAGACAATACACAAACGTAGTCCTTAATACAGTAGATAAATGAATGCGAATATATTGATATTTAAAAAGTGATAAAATATAATAAAATATATCTTTATGATATTCTCAAGCCATTTTCGTACATCCAAGCCACTCTCGTACATGCCAGCCACTTTCGTACACCCAGACCACTGATACACACACTCATACACCAAAACCACCTTCATACACCCAAGCCACGTTTACACACAAGCCACCCTTCTCCGGTCGAGCCACTCTCCGACACCTTTATATACCAAGCCACCCTCCTAAGCCCATTACTGCTGTCATTTATTCACAGTCTCATGCACTCACCTTAATGCACTTACAATCAGTCATGCACTTTCATGTATTGACATTTTCACCCACCCTGCTATATATACACTTTAATATTCTCACCCTTTCATACACCTGCTGTCAACCATCACTCACTCTCAAGCACCAATTTTCATACACCCACTCACTTATACACCCATTCTTATACACCCACTCGTATACACCCATTTGTGAATACCCACTCTCTTATGCACCCTTTATACGCCCACTGTCATACACCCATTCTTATACGCCCTCTCATACGCCCGCTTTTATACACCCACTCTCATATCCCCATTCACTCATACACCCACTGTCTTTATATTCTTTATTACACCACTTTCTTATACCGTACACCCACTCATAAACCTACTTTCTTATACACCCACTCATGCACCCACTCGTATACACCCACTCTTTTACACCCACTCCTTTACACCCACTCTTATACACCCACTTTCATACACCCAGTCACATACACCCACTCTTATACACCCAACCTCATACACCCACTTATACATCTAGTCTTATACACTCACTCTTATACATCCAGACTTATACACCCACTCATACACCTAGTCTTATACACCCACTCTCTTACACCCATTTTTATACATCCACTCTCATACACCCAGTCTTATATACCCACTCTCATATACCCGGTCTTATACACCCACTCTCATACACCCAGTCTTATGCAACTACTCTCTAATACATCCAGTCTCATGCAGCCACCGTCACACACCCAACCTCATACACCCACTTATAGTCCCACTCATATATACGCATTCATACACCCACTGTCATACACCCACTCTCATGCACCTACTCTTATACACCCTCTCATACACCCAATCACATACACCCACTCTTACACCGTTTCTCATACACCCACTTTCAAACCTCCACTCTCTTCTACATCCACTCTCATATACCCACTCTCAAACCTCCACTCTCTTATACACCCACTAATACACCCACACCCTTTTACCCGCATTCTCATACACCCACTCATACATCCACTCTCTTATAAACTCACTCTTTTATACACGTACTCTCATAAATTAACTCTCATACATCCATTCTCATACACTCACTCTGATACACTCTCTCATACACCCTTTCTCATACACCCTCTTGACAGCACTCTTACATGGTCTTTCATGCACCTAATATTCATACCCCCGAGCTGTCCTTTTACAGCCTCATATTCGTACATCGCGTCATACACTCACTTTTCCTTTGCACATACTTTCCATGGCTCACTCTTCAATATTCATTTTCTCGTGAATTGTCTGTTGAGCCAGTCCACCCTCGGACACCCACGCCAATTTCATAGTAACCTTGTTGCACTCTATCTCATACATTCACTCATGCACTAACTCCTGTGCACTCACCCATATTCTTCACATGCATCCACTCTCATGCACTCACTCGTCGACTCATGCTCTTACTCGTCGACTCAAGCTCATGCCCTCACTCATGCTCTCACTCTCATGGACTTTATTTCATACACTCACTCTCATGGAGTTAATTTCATACACTCACTCATATACTTGCTCATGCACCCACTCTCATGAACTCACGCTCGTACACTCACTCATGCACCCACTATCATGGACTCACTTACACACTCAATCATGCACCCACTCTCATGGACTCGCTCATGTACCTACTCATGCACTCATTCATGCACCCACTCTCATGGACTCACGGCCTTACACTCACTTATGCACTCACTCTTGGACTCACGCTCATACATCACTTATGCACTCACTTTCATGGACTCTATCATGGACTCACGCTTATGCACCCACTCTCATGCACTCACTCTCCTCTGTACGCCTACCCTCTCAGTCACCTTCGCCCTGCCTTTCTCCCGCAGACACCTCAGGAAGGAGATACCTGAATAAATACGGCAATCAGGCAGGGAGGGAGAGGAGGAGGGGAAGGGAGAATAATGAGAGAGGAGGGAGAGGAAGAAAATGGAAAAGGAAGAGGGGGAGGGAGAGAGGGGGGAGTAAAGAATGGGAGAGGAGGAGAGGGGAGAGAATGGGAGAGGAGTGAGAGAGGAGGGGAGAATTAGAAAGGAGAGAGGAGGAGGGAGAGAATGGGAGAGAAGAGAGTAGGAGGGATAGATTGAGAAAAGAGAAAGGGAGAGGGAGAGAATGGGATAGAAGTGAGGGGGAGGGAGAAAATGAGAGACGAGAGAGGGAGAGAGAATGGAAGAGGAGAGAGAGGGGAGGGGAGAATTAGAAAGGAGAGAGGAGGAGGGAGAGAATGGGAAAGAAGAGAGTAGGAGGGACAGATTGAGAAAGGAGAAAGGGAGAGGGAGAGAATGGGATAGAAGTGAGGGGGAGGGAGAAAATGAGAGACGAGAGAGAATGAGAGAGGAGGGGGGGGGGAGAGGGGGAGAAAATGAGAGAGGACGGAGGGGGAGGGAGAGAATGGGAGAGGTGAGAATGGGAATACAAAGAAGTACAAAGAGAAGCAACAGCAACAGACCTATGGATCCTTTCGAGGCTGTTTATTAAAGGATAAGTTATAACTAACGTAACTATTTTATCTGTCAAAGACAAGAATACGAAAGCAGCAAGGCTCCCCCAAGCCACCAAACCCTTCAGGCGAAGCCGACAGGAAATAGTAAGCAGGAACTCCATGCAGCATAGAAAAACTGTCATGGGCATTTCATAAGAAAGGATAAAAAGAATCCATAATCTGTAACCTGCATGAGAAACATATCATCTTAAGAAACACGTTACTGATGTTCTGTGGTTACTGGTACAACCTCCATGTTAGCCTTTGCAAGAATTTTTAGTACATGTATTATTCAGAGTGAACATGCTTAGTTGGGGATTAGAAGACAAATACTTATCCAGGCAGTAACTTGTTCCGTATACTTACAACCCTATTGAAGAACTGCTTAGCTTCATGTGAGTAGTAATGCTTGCCAGTGATTTTATGTCCACTGCTTCTAGTATCATTTGGCTGTTCTGCTGTGAAGTGCTTTATGACAGATGTATTGTCATGCCCTCTGAAGATTTTGTATACTATAATTAAATTCTCCTAGTGCTTCCACTTAGGTAATGTAAATAATTGCACCTCTTCTAATCGTCCCTCATACGGTTTATTTCAGAATCTAGGTATCATTTTTGTCACCCATCACTGCATTCTCTCAAGTTTCTTCATGACTTTTTTATAATACAGTGGCCAGAACTGGATGCAGTACTCCATGTGTGGGAGTGCTAAGAAATGATACAAAATGAGGACGATATTTTCGGATATATATTTGCAAGCTGTACCTATAAACCCGGTCATTTTCCTGGCTTTTTTAGCAGTACACTGTTGGCATAGTTTCAGATAATTTGTTATAATATCTCCTAAGTCTGTTTCATGGTTTACACTATCAAGTTGAATGTTATTCATGTTAAAACTGGCCTTTACATTTTTACATCCAGTGCATAGCACTTTTCATTTATTAATTAATTAAGACCATTTGCCATCTTTTGACCCAGTTAAGCAGTCGATCAAGATCTCTATGAACTGCCTGACGCCGCAGTGCCGTGTCTGCTTTTTTACAAATATTAGTAGCATCAGCAAATTTAGAACTATTACAAAATAATCCTTCATCAGTATCATTTATGTACATTAAAACACATATGCAACTCTATGTTGCTGCAACCCTTCATCGGACAGACCAAACAAATACCCCCCACCTCCCTGCACATCTAACCAAACGCATAATGGCGCTCCCCCCTCCCCCCCCCCATATGAGGCAAAGCCATTAAGACATAAAACATTCAGTAGTTTATCCATGATAATAATGAAGTTATGAGCAGATTTGATGGAATTATATCTCGTGCTTTTTTTCATTTAGGCGGCAATGTTTTTATGATTACATAATAGGTACAGTCATGAAGCTTCATACATAATTAGATATTCAAATAATCATGTATTATGTATAGTTTGTGCCTCCTAGATGTAATAGTTGCAATGTTTTAATAGAGAAAGGCATGAAATTAGTGTTACATATTTTTGCAATTTCATAACATTATATAATCTCATGGCATTCAAACTACCAAAAGACACCAGGAGGCATAGTAACACATATTCCTGGTGAGTTTGAAGCCTGTCCCTGTATTAGTTCCTGAGTCCGAGCTCGGACACGAAAAAATATTTTTTTCAATTTTCAGTCATTAAAGAAAACTACTTAAGACAGCATTCTGCCTAGTGAAAGGCATCAGTTCGCTGTAAGACACGTAACTGTGTTAAATTTCATGACTACAGTGAGTATTTTCTGAGTTATGTTCCGGAAATGAAATCTCTATGCCCAGCCAGCCGCCATGCCGTCCAGTTCTACGGACGGACACCTATTGATCTCAGTGATAACAACACCCTCCTCCAGCCTTCATGTGGAGGATAAAAAAGAATAAGGCCTAGCAGTGAACCTTTTGGCACTCCACTTGTAATGCCTCTGATTCTTCTCCGTTTATTAGAGCTCCTTGCGTTCGTCCAGTGAGCCAATCATTGACCCACCCAAGCACATTGCCATTGAAACCATGCACCTTTAGCTTCTGAAGGAGTCTTTTATGTGGAACTTTGTCAAAAGCCTTTTGGATATCGCGATAAGCAGAATCAACAGATTTAGTCTTGTTGTACTGTCGGCTCTAGTCGTATTACCACCTTCCACCCCACTCTCGCTCATGTGGCAATGGCTCACTACTCGTGTGGGTAGGAGACAGACAGCAGAGATTTTTCTTTTGTTTGATACAGTAAATCATCATATTAACATGCGGTTGAATGATCCACAGAGGATATAATATTATATGGAATCTCTGTGAGGGTATGTGGTGTATTCAGTATGTAATATTGCCTTTAAGAAGAAATTGGTGGCAGAGTGGAAGAAGCAGGGCGGCGCGGTGGAGTGGATGAGGTACCGGAACGGAGAGAGGGTAGGGGAGAAAGTCCAGAGAACAGGAAGGAGGAGGTGGTGAAGCACTAAAGCACCGTGAGTGGGAGACGAAAGGAGGAGGGGAAAGGGGATGAAGCTGTCCCACCTTTCAGCTGGGTTGTTATGGGTAATAGTGATGTTATTCCATCTCCCTTCGGTCGTTGTCTTACATGCCTCCAGGGGGAGAAGAATGGGAACTTATGGGGACATCCAGGTCCTAAAATTTCGAAAGGCCTCAGTAGTCATAAACTAATGGATGTTGGTATCCTTCCAGTTCATAAGTTGTTTTGCTGCTTCATTCTCACTTAGGCATTCCCATTCTCCCGACTTCTCTCAATTCTCCCTTCCCATACTGCATGCAACATCACATACCCTCACAGAGATTCCATATAAAATTATATCCTTTGTGGATCATTAAACGGCATGTTAATATGTCGATTTACTGTATCAGAATATAAGAAATATCTCTACTGTCTGCCTCCTACCAACACAAGTAGTGTGCCGTTGCCACATGAGCGAGAGCGGGGTGACAGGGAGTAACACGATTCCTGGAGCCGATGGCACATGTTATATATATCATTGAAAAAGTCCAACAGATTCGTCAGGCATGAGCGATTATTATGAACACTGTGTTGGATAACTTTGGTGAGATTATAGTTTCTAAGTGTTTCACAAACTTGCGCCTAATAACAGTTTCAAGCAACTTACAAACCACTGATGTTAAACGGGCAGTAGTTCTCTGGTTGTGCGTTGTTTCCCATGTTGAATATCAGGGTTATGTTTGCAAGCATCCACTCTTGCGGAACCTTTCTGCTCTTTAGCGATATGTTAAAAAGTTTAGATAAATATTTTGATATTCTCTCCGAAAAGGAGGGTATGTTTTCACACCTGTTTATTTGTTTGTTTGTCTGTCTGTTAGCAGGATTACTCAAAACTAAAAGAGAGATTTAGGCCAAATTTGGTGGGTGAATAGCCCGTGTCCCAGGGAACAATCGATTAACCAATCCGGCTTGTATTATACCTGTAGATTCTGAATCCGGAAAACATATTTTTGTGAAACCTTAATCAGTGATGACAAAACCAAACCCATTATGAAGAGTGATTTGGAAATTACGTTGCCCTTGTCGGAGAGATACACTCCACTAAGTGTCCCTCTAGTTCATTCTGTAGTTCCTTTAATATGCGTGGAGATATTTTGCCCAGCCTTATCATTGTATTCTCCTTCACTATACCGACTGCAAGTTGTACACCACTTTTGCTAACTAATATCGCTGATTATGTTACCTTCTTCTGTAGGAACATGGGAAATTGCAGAAATCTTATGTGTATTTAATATTATAAATACTGACCCAAAGAAAGTATTAAGAATTCTTGCCATCTTAGTCTCATCCTCAGTAACCTTTCTGTTTTCTGTGATTAGGGATCCGATTGTTGGAGTTAATACCATTTTGCTTCTGACGTAACTGAAAAATTCTTTGAGATTTGATATACTGATACTGGCAATATGTACCTGAAGTATTCTTTTTGGGGGGTGCTTTCTGTCCAGGAGCATCAAATTTGTTTTTTTCGCTTTGATTCCTAGTGTCCTTATAATTTTTGTGTGCAAGATTTTTTTTTCTTGCAAACAGACTGTTTGATATTAGAGTTCCATCATTTGGGTTTAGAATTTTTGGCAGGCCTTCTGTTGTGCATTGGAATACTTAATTTGATTGCATTGTTGAGATTTTTCTTAAACATTTCCACGCATCATTGATAACTTACGTTTTGAAAACAGGATGCCAGTCACTGGCACATACAAATGCCTTTAATTTATTAAAATTAGCCGTTTTATAGATGGGCACTTCCTCATAACTGGTCTTGATATTGACCACTGAATTTGTGAGGAGTAGACTGTAGCAGCAGTCGAGCAGGGCAGTACTCCCGAGGTGGATGGAAAGCTGATGACAGGGAGTGCTGGAGCTCCCGTTTCATCGGCCCTCAGGACTAGTTCCTGACCATCCCCCTTTGCTGAACTTTTTCAGTGTCTCAGTTACACAGAGAGTAGGCCAGCATGCTCTCCAATACAAATTTCTCTAACTATCTACACCAAACTACATGCACAGTACACACTACACTTCCCTTTCCAAAATGTAAAAAATTATGTCGTCTCTTCATCAAGCCTCGGAGTCCCCAGGGGGGGGGGGGACCATAAATGCCCCCACCATCCGCCCCTCTCCCGATGACGACTCGAGGTGCCTGGAACCACTGTCTGACTCACTTGTTCTTCATTTCTGCAACATTCGCGGCCTTTCCTCTGACTTTCGCTCTGTTGAGCACCGCCTCTCCTCCTCTAAACCTCACCTTCTTTTTCTAACTGAGACTCAGCTGTCTGAGGCAACTGACAGCAAACCCTTTTCTGTATCCTCCTACTTTCTCTATACTTATTTAAAAGCCAAAGGTGGCTGTTGTGCATATATACGCAACGACTTATCTTGCTCTCGTGTTCCTGAACTCGATTCTTCTGAATTCTCTACACTCTGGCTTTGGCTTTCCTGTCATTTTCTGACTAAATATATCTGTGCTGTTTACTTATCCCCTAATTCTACTGACTATCAAAAATTCTTCGACTATCTTACTTCTGCGATGGAACACATTCTATCCATTTCTCCTTTCTCAGAAATTTCCATTCTAGGAGATTTCAATGTTCACCACCACCTTTGGCTCTCCTCTCATTTCACTGATCCACCTGGTGAACAAGCCTACATCTTTTCTATCCTTAATGACCTAGAGCAGCTTGTACAGCACCCTACCAGTATCCATGACTGCCTTGGAGAGAGCTCCAACATACTTGACCTCTTCCTCACAACTAATCCTTCTGCTCACTCTGTTAATCTTTTCTCTCCGTTGGGCTCCTTTGATCACAACCTTATCACCTTAACCTGTCCTATCACTCCAGTACGGCCCGTGGACCCTCCAGGGAAACGTCGTCTGTGGCATTTTGGAGCCGTGGACTGGGAGGCCCTCAGGCAGTGCTTCTTTGATTTTCCCTGGAATGATTATTGCTCCCATGGCCGTGAACCATCTGAGTATGCCTTACGCATTATGGAGGTTATTCTCTCAGGCATGGAAGCATACATTCCTTTCCCATATCCTTTGACTAACGCAAGAAAGCCTTGGTTTAATCACGCTTGTTCTAATGCTGTCAGCAACAAGGAGAGGGCCTACAAAAAGTATTGGAGCCAACCCACCCTAAATCACATCATCTTTACGTTTCTGCCCGGAATCATGCTAAGTCTGTTCTTCGCTCTGCTAAAAATAATTTCATCAGTACTAAATGCTCTCAACTCTCCAACTCGAATTCTTCCCGCTCCTTCTGGCACCTTGCCAAAAACCTTTCTAACAACTTTACCTCATCATCCTTCCCTCCTCTTTTTTACTCTGATGGTTCTGTAGCTATTTCTTCTACTGATAAAGCAGATCTCTTCGCACAGACTTTCTCCTCCAATTCCACCTTAGACGATTCCGGTGCTGTTCCTCCATCACTTCCCCCCTCTGACTTCCTCATGGCTGACATTAAAATTTCTTCAGCTGATGTATTTTCTGTCATCACTGGCCTCAGTACTAACAAGGCATATGGGCCTGATGGGGTCCCTCCTGTTGTTCTCAAGAACTGTGCTTCTGTGCTTACACCGTGCCTAGGTAAACTCTTTTGCCTTTGTCTGTCAATTTGTACCTTTCCTTCTTGCTGTAAGTTTGCTCTCATTCAGCCACTCCCAAAGAAGGGTGACCACTCCCAACCCTGCAACTATCGTCCAATTGCTTTAACGTCCTGTATTTCAAAAGTTTTCGAGTCAATTCTCAATAGAAAAATTTTAAGGCATCTTTCCTATCTCAACCTTCTTTCCGATCGTCAGTACGGGTTCCGTCAGGGACGCTCCACTGGCGATCTTCTCACCTACGTTTCAGACACCTGGTCATCCTCCTTTCGGGACTTTGGCGAAAGCTTTGCCATTGCACTTGACATCTCAAAGGCTTTCGATCGAGTTTGGCATAAATCTTTAATTTCCAAACTGCCCTCCTACGGTTTCTATCCTTCTATCTGTGCCTACATCGCTAGCTTCCTTTCTGGTCGTTCTTTAGCCACTGTTGTGGACGGCCATCGTTCTTCTCCTAGATCTATCAACAGTGGTGTTCTTCAGGGCTCTGTCCTATCACCAACTCTCTTCCTTTTATTCATCAATGATCTTCTAAGCTGTACATCTAACCCTATCCACTCATTCGCTGATGACTCCACCCTTCACCTTTCCATTCGGTTCCCGCAACGCCCATCTCAACAGTTACTTCAACAAACAAGGGATGAGGCTATGGCACACCTAATGTCTGACTTGGCTCGTATCTCTGACTGGGGTAAAAATAATATGGTTGTTTTTAATGCATCTAAGACTCAGTTCTTACACCTGTCAACCCGACAAAATCTTCCACAGGTATACCCACTAATGTTTAATAATATTCAGCTTAATCCTGCATCATCCTTGAACATGCTTGGGGTTTCATTTACTCGGGACTTATCTTGGAAAGATCATATTACATCTCTTGTAAAATCTGCTTCCAAGAGATTGGGTGTGCTTAGCCGACTCCACTCTTTCTTTACCCCTGCACAATTGTTGACTCTATACAGGGGTTTTATCCGCCCCTGTGTGGAGTACAACTCTCATGTGTGGGGAGGCTCCCCACATACAGCTCTTCTCAGTAGGGTGGCTTTTCGTCTCATGAACTCTCCTCCTCTTACCGACTCCCTTCAACCTCTGTCCCTTCGCCGCACTGTTGCATCTTTATCTCTTTTCTATCGCTACTTTAATGGTCATTGCTCCTCTGAACTGTCTGCTTGTATTCCTCCACCCCTACGACGGGCGCGTAGCACCCGTCTGGCAGCAAACTCTCATCCCTTTTCTGTCCAACTCTCTAATGCAAGAGTTAACCATTACTCCCAGTCTTTCATTTATGCTACAGGTCAGCTCTGGAACTGTCTCCCTCTGTCTGAATTTCCTGCTGCCTATGATCTCCAGTCTTTGAAACGCAGTGTGTCCAGGCATCTCAAAATGATCGGATCTTGAATTTGGCTCTCTATTGTATTTTGTTTTTCTCTTGGAGGGAACTGTTACTGCAGGCTCATGGCCTTTGGTTCCTTCTTCCTCGCGTAAAAAAAAAAAAAAATGCAATTATTGTTTACTAAGTTCTTCACCTACAATAATGTTACTGAATTTTTGATGTGTCAGTGACAGTATCTAAGTTGTTAACTCTGCATCCTGGAAAACGTATAAACTGATACAATGATTTTTTTTCTGCAAGTCTGTATATATGTCTTACCCTGTGTGTGGGGATAGGCCTTCTCATTTCTGAACTGGCAAATTAAATCAAATATTACAGTGCACTGCATACAAGAGATTTCGGCGATCTGATTGTAGATATATTTATTGATGTTCAGTGACTGGATGCGTGGTAAATTAAATCAAATTTGGGTTTTTGATAAAATTTTATTGTAAGATGAAGAAATATACTGTCGATGTTTTCAATCGACGGCTTGGTACATATGACTGCACGGAATCCTGCTTTAACATACAACAAAACACTGCCCCCTGCTCTATCCTTCCTTTCACTTCTGAAAATGTGAAAGCCTGGTAAATTAAACTCCTCTACTAAGGATTTCAGGGGCAGTGTCCAACTGTTTTTTTTTAAATAACGTCTCAACAAAGCGTCGGACAAGGATTTAACTTTGGCAATGCATGTTTGAGACCCCGACCTAATTTGTAAAATTATGCTTTTGTACCAAATGTGTATGATTAAGGCATTTATAAGAGTAAATGTAGGGTAAACTTAGCTAAAATCGTCAGAGGCATGTAGCGAGGCTAGCTTCGGTCACGATACA
The DNA here is from genome assembly GCF_032717465.1 of Coenobita brevimanus. Lineage (NCBI taxonomy): Eukaryota > Metazoa > Arthropoda > Malacostraca > Decapoda > Coenobitidae > Coenobita > Coenobita brevimanus. The sequence goes on from NC_136991.1 coordinate 39,624,285, forward strand.
AGCCCCGCCCACAATTCGGAACGTGACGTCGGTGTGACGTAGTAGTAATCACCGACGCAAGTGGCAGTTCTGTCTTTATGTAAGCTGCTTCAGATTCAATGCCTCAGGGTTACTCATATTTCTGAGCTGCGGCTGATTTTTAGAGTGACTGTACATCCCTCCAGACTCCCTATTAGTACATAGTATATGCATCGCCCTCTTACACATATTGTGACGTCAATATGACTTATTCACTTCTGAAGAGTAGTAATCACTGCCTGAGCCGGCACCGCTGGGCGAGGTGATGTGGCGGCCGCCGACAGGCGAGACGTTACCAAACCGAAACTTCAGCGATGGCGAGCATAGATAGATTTCGCAAACATTCTTCTCATATAAGGACCATACTGAATGTATAGTAGGGGTGAAATATTACTTCGGTGTGTGTGTGTGTGGGTGTGTGTGTGTGTGGGTGTGTGTGTGTGTGGGTGAGAGAGAGAGAGAGAGAGAGAGAGAGAAAGTACAGTATGTGGGGGGGGGTTAGAAAGATAGAAATGCCACTTGCGTCGGTGATTACTACTACGTCACACCGACGTCACGTTCCAAATTGTGGGCGGGGCTTGTATCGTGACCGAAGCTAGCCTCGCTACATGCCTCTGACGATTTTAGCTAAGTTTACCCTACATTTACTCTTATAAATGCCTTAATCATACACATTTGGTACAAAAGCATAATTTTACAAATTAGGTCGGGGTCTCAAACATGCACTGCCAAAGTTAAATCCTTGTCCGACGCTTTGTTGAGACGTTATTTAAAAAAAACAGTTGGACACTGCCCCTGAAATCCTTAGTAGGAAATCTCTTTGCTCAGTATTTAGCCACGATTTTGGTATACCAATCACATCACAGTCTTCAGTATAGACATGAGCCTCTAAACCAGAAAATTTATTACACAGACCTGTGCGCATTGACAAGAATAGCTTTAATGTATTTTCCTTTCTGATGTGGGAAGCTTACATTACCAATAGTTATATACCCTGGGGGTAGGGGTTTTTTCAAGAATACTCCCCCAGTATCCCTGCTTGTCGTAAAAGGCGACTAAAAGGGTTGGCGGAGGGTTAGTGCCCCTCCCCGGAAAACAACTAACTAAAAAAACAAACAAGAAGCCTCGGACAAGGACTGACCAAACGTTGACGACCCAGGACCGGACAAAGGACTTGGTAATGTGTACATGGAATGTAAGAGGAGCGAATGATGAGGTGAAAGAGAGAGAGATTGTCCAGGTGCTTGAGGATGCGAAAGTGGATGTATGTGGAATAACTGAAACAAAATGGAGAGGAGAAAGTGTGAGAGAATGGGAGTATGGATGGGGTATATGTGCAGGAGTAGGTGAGAATGAGAGGGCAAAGGAAGGAGTGTGTATAGTTGTGAGTAAAAGATGGAAGAAGAGCATAAGACAGTATGGATCAGTTGGGTCAAGGATTGTGTGGGTAAAGTTGAAAGTTGGAATACAAATGTGGGCGATTGTGTGTGTGTATGCGCCAACGCAAGATCGTGCTAGAAGAGTGAGAGAAGAGTTCTGGACAAATGTGGAAGTGTGCATGGAAAAGTTTGGAAGGAGTGAGAGAGTGTTTTTGATTGGTGATATGAATGGTAAAGTTGGTAATGTGAAGGTGGATGGAATAGTTGGTGAGTGGGGTGTGCCTGCTGAGATAGATGAGAATGGGAGTGCGCTAGTGGACATTTGTGCTGGGAGGGGGTTGGTAATAGCCAATACCCTCTTCAGGCATAAAATGATCCACAGGTATACATGGCGAGTGATGAGAAGGGTGGGTGGTGAACTGAATGAAAGGAAGGCAATGATTGATTATGTGTGTGTGGATGAAAGGATGCGAAGATGTGTAAAGGATGCAAGAGTGTATAGAGGTTGGGGGAGTGGACTTTCTGACCACTACTTGGTGGTGGCCAGAATTAGGTTGCAAGTATGATGGAGGAATAGAAGAAGGGAAAGACGAGAGGAAGGAGTAGTTGCAAGGAGAGTGGAAAGGTTACAAGAGGATGAGAAAAAGGCAGAGTATAAGAGAGAAGTGGAGGAACGATTGGGCAAATATGAATTGGAGCAGATGGGAGACGTGGAAGGTGTGTGTAAGATATTTACAGAAGAAATATGTGCAGCATGTGATGTGGTGTGTGGAAGGAAGAGAAGACGGAGGGGGGTGCAAGGAACAGCGTGGTGGAGTGAAGAGGTGAAACAGGCTGTGGCACAAAAGAAGAAAGCATACAATGAATGGATGAGAAATAGGGGCGTGGAAGAAGTTGAGAGGCGGAAGAGAGAGTTATATGTGGAAAGGAAGAGAGAGGTGAAAAGATTAGTAAGAGAGAGTAAGAAGAGAGTGGATGAGGAATTTGGAAGGAATTTGAGTGTAAAGTGGAGGGACTGTAAGAAAATGTTCTGGAGAGAAGTGAAAAGAGTAAGACAGGGTGGAAGTGAAGTCAGCAGGGGAGTGAAAGATAAAAATGGTAGATTACTAGTGGAGAAGGGAGAAAAAGTGAGCAGATGGAGAGAACACTTTAAGGAATTGTTGAACGTGGAGGATGGAAGTAATGCGAGTATAAGTGGCTGGGGAATGGCTGGGAGAAGGAGGGAGGTGAGAAGACAGGAAGAAATCAGTAGGATGGAAGTTGTGGAAGCAATGAAGAAAGTTAAATCGGGGAAAGCCCCAGGAATTGATGGAGTGTGTGGTGAAATGCTGAAGCATGGGGGAGAGATAGTAGTAGAATGGATGTGGAAGATGTGCAGATTGGCCTGGGAGGAAGGTAGAGTCCCGGAGGATTGGAAGTCAGGTATAATTATTCCCCTATACAAAGGAAAAGGGGAAAAAGAAGTGTGTGGTAATCATAGGGGCATTTGTCTTCTTAGTATAATAGGAAAAATGTATGGTAGGTTACTTATAGACAGAGTTAGAGAAAGAACAGAGAAATTAGTTGGAGAAGAACAGGGAGGCTTTAGGAAGGGAAGAGGTTGTGTAGATCAGATATTCATTCTTAGATCTTTAGTGGAAAAGTTTCTAGAGAAGGGAAAGAAGTTGTATGCGGCTTTCATGGATTTGGAGAAAGCATATGACAGGGTGGATAGACAAGGATTGTGGAAAGTGTTAAGAATATATGGAGTAGATGGGAAGTTGTTGAATGCTGTGAAGAGTATGTACGATGGTGCGAAGGCTGCAGTGCGTGTGGATGGTGAACTAAGTGAATTTTTCTCTGTGAAAGTTGGTTTGAAACAGGGATGTGTCATGTCTCCATGGTTGTTCAATCTGTACATGGATGGGGTAATAAAAGAGGTACAAGGTAGGGTAGTGGATGTTGGAGTGGCCCTGCTGAGAGAGGATAGTGTTTGGAAACTCCCTGTACTGTTGTTTGCAGATGATACTGTGTTGTTGAGTGAAGACGAAGGGGAGCTGCAAGGCTTGGTGGATGAGTTTGAGAGAGTGTGTAAGAAACGGAACCTAAAGGTGAATGTAGGGAAGAGTAAAGTGATGGTCTTTGAGAGAGGTGAAGTCAGTGAATGTACAGCGAGGTTGGATGGTGAGGAATTGGAAAATGTGAGTACGTTTAAGTATTTGGGTAGTGTGATGAGTAAGGATGGAGGTTTGGAGGGTGAAGTGCTTGAAAGGGTACAGCAGGGAAGAAAGGTTGCTGGTTCCTTAAAAGCAGTGATAAGAAACAGGGAAGTGAGCATGGAAGTAAAAAAGTTACTACATGACAGTATTGTGATACCAACTCTAACGTACGGAAGTGAAGCTTGGACATTGTTGGAAGGACACAAGTCAAGAGTGAGAGCAGTGGAAATGAGTTATTTAAGAGGAGCCTGTGGAGTCACATGGAGAGACAGGCTGACGAATGAGGATGTAAAGGAGCGTTGTGGTGTGGATGTGGATGTGATAGGAAGCGTTGTGAGGAACACACTGAGGTGGTTTGGCCATGTGGAGAGGATGGAGGGTGAAAGATTGACGAAGAGAGTGTATGTGAGTGAGGTGGAGGGTGGAAGAGGGAGGGGGAGACCGAGGATGAGATGGAGGGATGGGGTGGAGAGGTATATGAGAGAGGGGGGTGTGAGTTGGGAGCAGGGCAGTGAAATGGCGGGGGACAGGGCGACTTGGAGGCGATTTGTTTGTGGCCACCCCAAACGGGATTGAGGCGTCTGGCAATAGATAGATAGATAGATGATATCTACATTGGCTGGAGCGTTCACTTTCCATGATGATCGTTTATTCTAAAAAAAAAAAAAAAAAAAGTACTGCGTCAATAAGAAAACGACAGAGACGGGCGGAATCAATGCCATTCGATGGAAAATAATGATAGTTGCTCATAAAAGTGGTTCCATGTGCCAATGAACTCCACAACTTCCTGTAAGCAAAGTGATTTCACTTGGTTATTTATATCGAAAGAATCACTGATAAAAGTCATTCCCTTCATCGATCGTTAGGAGTATGACTGAAATTAAAGTGTTAGCTTTCTCTTTGTAGCGCCGGATCAACCTGCTCCTCTGATCGGGTTCGTACGACATCGTTGGTACCTGTATGAATAACAAGGCTATTAGTTGTTGCGTTCTCAAAAACGGCATATACGGATTTCCGTTGCGTCATATACTCCTTCAGCTAGAATACAATGGCGCTTTCGTATAGAGGATTCCATGCCGCAAAATTCCACTGACTGACCACGGATGATGAAGAGGAGAGGAGAGAAGGGGAGGAATTGACTGGGAGAGGAGGAGGGGGAGGGAGAGAATGAGAGAAAAGAAGTGGGAGGGAAAGAATGAGAGAATGAGGAGGAAGGGTGCGAGGAAGGCTAGGAGAGAATAGAAAATGTGGAGGGGGGGGAGGGAGGAGGAGAAGAAAAGAACAGGGAAGGAGAAGGAATAAGAAAAGACATGGTGCGGGAGGGCAGAACGATGAGAAAGAGCATAGCAAAAGACGGCGGCTACGAAAAAAGGGGGAATATTAGGAACAGGAAAAGAGGAGGGGTAGCAAAAGAGCAGAAAGAGGAAAAGAAGAGGGACAGAGAGATAAAAAAAGACAGAAGAAAGACGAAGAGTGAAAGGAAGCGTGGGGATTATGAAGTAAAGGATGGATAGGTATAGGATAGGAATATGAAGAGGAGTGATATGCAAAAAGGAGCCATGGAAACTATGGAGGGATAGGAGAGAGGTGGAATGGACGATGCTGGAAAGCAGGCTAGGAAAGGAGGAGACGTAAGAATAAAGGGCGAGTGTCAAAAGAGATGGCATAGGAGAGAAAGGATAGAACTGAGAGGGCGGAATTGGAAAAGAGCTGATATGTGAGAAGAGAAGGCATATGAAGAGAGAAAAACGTGAGATAGAAAAGTAGAAAAGGAGAGACAGGAGGAGAAAAGAGACCGTAGGAGAATGGAGGATAGGAGGAAAGAAGGAAAAGCTGGACAGGAAGAGAAGGGAGAGAAGAAGGATAGTTGAAGGCGGGAGGGGAAGTGAGAAGAAATGGTGAGACACGAGAAAATGGAAGAAATGTGGGATGGGAAGAAACGAGGGATAGGAGGAGAGAAGGGGGAAAGAGAGAGAAGGGACGGGAGAAGGTGAGGGATCGATAGAGAATATGGATAGATAGAGAGAAGGGGAAAGAGAGGATGGACAGGAGGAGGCGAGGGATAGGTAGAAAGGAGTGGGAAGGAGATAGGAGAGATAGGAAGACAGATGTAGGTAGTAATGGGAGAGGGAAGTGCGGGGGAGAGGAAGTGGGAAGGAATAGAAAGTGAGAAAGTGTAGAACAACAAGGGATAGGAAGGTTCTGAAGAAAAAGGGGAATAGGAAAAGAGGAGTGGGAGGAATAGAGGCAGTATGAGAAAAGGAGAAGGGTTAAGAAAAGAATGAGCGCAGGAAAGGACGATGGATGAGAGCCGCGCTTCCACCGTCACCTTCAATCACCTTCAAGAGGACTTGCACAAGGAACGCAGTCTTGAGAGAGAGAGAGAGAGAGAGAGAGAGAGAGAGAGAGAGAGAGAGAGAGAGAGAGAGAGAGAGAGAGATCCAAAATGTAAAACATAATAATTTCAGTGGAAACGTTGTAGAGGTTGTTTATAATCTTTTAAGTACGGAATGATACCATCTGACGTTTGTGAGAAATTAGAGTACAGCTGTCACAGTTGAGAGGTTAATGTGTGGTATAGGTAATGAGAATTGTATAGCTATAATATGGTGGAACGCACCATTTGCATGCTGTGGCATCGGTAGTAAGTCGGTAGATATGTAGATATAAAAAGTATTTGGAGGGAATATTGCTAGCAACAATTGCAATAACAGAACAGTGCCACTGATTATACAACCATTAAGAAGCTCAACAAAAAGAACTGATGAAAATACTGGGACCACCCAGTGCTGCTAGCTTATTCTCTTTAATTATTATTCGCTCCATTATCACCACAATCACCACCACCTTCCCCTTCTGCTTCATCGTTATGCTACCATTGCTAACCCTTATGTCCCGTCATGGAGGTGCATTTTCATTGATCACTATATACTGTATATTCAATTGTCCGTTTAAACCCATAGCACACCAGCCACCCTTTTCTTTTCATCATCACCCACTTCCCCCTCTCTCTCTTCATGTCCGCTTTCAAGAACACGTCATCACCACCAACCCTTTCATTTCTACAGCCACCAATTTCTTCCCCTTTATCCCTCCCCCGTCTCTCTCTCTCTCTCTCTCTCTCTCTCTCTCTCTCTCTCTCTCTCTCTCTCAGTCCATCACCGCCTTACCACCCTAGGTGGTAGGGACCATCATCCACTCACTTGATGAAATGCTTCCCACTTTTTCCTTCACCCTTATTCTTCGTCGTCTGTGTCTGCCCTCTTTTCCGACTGTATTTCTTCCATCCTTCCTGTCATTTTATTTCTCTTCTTTCCACATCAGGTGATTCTACGCTGTGACAAACCAAATGGTGTCCTGCAATCCAGGAAATCGTTTACAGTGCTGAGTGGTAACAACAGAATCAAAGCACGTGGTGATGTGGAACGTATTATGGTGGCCCTGTTAACTGGGTGGAGAGACGCAGATGGGGCGTCCATCCGGAAACCAAACCTACGGTCTTTTCCCCACTCCTCGCTGTAACAAACAACAAAAAAAAAAAACAATAGTTCACTACACGGGAGGGACATGCAAAGGCGGTTGTTTGCCTGCAGTTGATAGGTCTGCTCGGCCAGACAGGCCAGGCCACTCAACAACAACAACAACGTCGTCCAGTTTCCCTCCTGATGACAGGGTGATTGTAAATGTCGTAAAAGATCGTTTGGCTAATTCTTCGTGCTCTGAATTGCTTCCAACATCGTTGACTTCCATTCCTGTCCTTTCATCTTCTCATAGCCTTGTTTTGCCTACCCCCCCCCCCACACACACACACCACATTCTTTTCCTCTTCCCCGCCACCACCACCACCACCACCACCATTCTTCCAGGTCTATTTTTAGCAGTCAGTCAATTAACTTTCCCTCATCCTCACAGCAACCACTTCTCGCTTCATCACCTTCCCAACTTCATCACATCCTTTCTCTCTCCCTTCATCACCGCCTTCAGTACTTCATCATCCCCTTTCACTCCCTCTCCCTCTCCCTCTCCCTTCATCCCCACTTTCCCAATTTCATCACCTCCATTCACTCGCCCTTCACCGCAATTCTTACGTCATCAACCACTTTCTCCCTCACCTTTCATCACCACCTTCCGTACTTTTTCATTCCCGTTCTCTCTCTCTCTCTCTTCAGTCCACTTGGTTACTCTCTCTCTCTCTCTCTCTCTCTCTCCTTTCATACCTTTCCTATATCAGTATCCTCTTTCATTCTCCCTTCATCATCACCTTTCCACACTTCATCATCCCTCCCACTCTCCCTCTCTTCATCACCATTTTTCTTACTTCATCACCCTCTTTCTGTCCCTCTCCCTTCATCGCTATCTTTTCCTACGCCAACGAAAGTGGGGGGAGATTATGTATTCACCTCTGTTTATCTGTATGTTTGTTGTTCATAATATATATCAAAAATTTCTTATGGGTTTCATTGGTATTTTGTGGATGCCTGGGTCGTGGGGCAGGGAAGGGTACATAAAAATTTTGCTGGTGACCTGAGTTCGAGTCCCGGTTCAGGACTGCCTTTTGTTTGATTGTCCGCAAGATATTTTAAAAAGATATTTGTGGGTTTCAATAATTATTTTTTTGTGGTTATGTGGGTCATGGGTCACGAAAGAGTTGATTAAATGTTAGTGGTGATATTAGTTGTCTGGTATTTGCGTTGACGGAGGTATGTGCTCTCAGAGTGCTGTTTAATTTATAGTTCAGCGTATCCCTTTCTTCCACTTACCCTTCATCATCATCATTGCTTCATCACTTCCTTTCTCCCCCTCTCCTTTCATTACCACATTCTCTCCCGTATTACCCCCTTTCCCTCTCGCTTCATCATCACCTCCCTGCCTTATCATCGCCTAACTCTCTCTCTCTCTCTCTCTCTCTCTCTCTCTCTCTCTGTGCTTCATCATCTTCCCAACGTCATCATCCGCTTTCTCTCCATCTCCCTTCATCTTCTATTTTCCACATCCCCATCCCATCCTGTTCGCTCCCGGAATACGCTTAAGGTGGTCTAAATTCTTTGGATGAGCACTTGGTTAATCTTGTAATTTTTGGATTTTTCTTTTAATCACCAGCACCCCTTCCTGTCCCTTCATCATCCCTTTTCCATATTCTTCCATCATAGCTCTCGCCAAAACCACCACACATGCTGTTCTGTCGTCCAAGGCTGTTTTCATTCAGTGAAATGTGTTCTCATAATCATCACCACCAGCTACCATTACTGTCCACCCATCCTTCCTTCCTTTCCCCTTCTGACCATCCACCCTTCTTGCTTCATCTCTTTCCCATCCTTTCCCATCATCACTAGGACCACCACCGCCCCATTTTTTTTTTTCAAGTCCTGTTTTCGTCAGTCAATCAATCAACAGTCTCTTCATCACTACAACCATCAACTTTCCTTCCTTTACACCTTTGCCTCCTCTCCCTTCATCACCACTTTCCCTCCTGTTCGCATTACCACCCCATCCCGTTCCCCTCGAGGTGGCTTTATAATTCCTTGGAGAAGCACTCAGCTAATCCTCAGTTTTCTGCACTGCTCGCAACTGCAGTTATCTTCCAATTTGCATCAGCCTCTCCTCGTCTTCACCATCTTACTCTTATAATACTGGCGCACTTGTACCCAGTCAAGCCGTTTATTACTATTGGAAAACTCTTTGTGTATATTTATTGCCTCGCCCGCTGCTCTCTCTTTTGCTTCTTTTTTAGGAGCTGGGCGACTTCGTTTATACGTTTGTCTGTCACTGTGTAGATCTTTAGGGGGAGTGTGTTTGGCTACGTGACTCTCTCTCTCTCTCTCTCTCTCTCTCTCTCTCTCTCTCTCAGTCCAGTGCCTGTCTTCATCATTAATTCTCCCTGGTAAGGTCGTTTTCTACCCTCCACCCGACAAAGTCAGGGGAGGGTTTTGTTATCACTGAGATCAACAGGTGTCCGTCCGTAGAGCTGGGCGGCAGGACGCTGGCCGGGCATAGAGATTTCGTTTCCGGGCCAGGACTCAGAAAGTATTCACTATAGAGTCATATAATTTCACATAGTTATGTGTCTTATAGTGAACTGGTGCCTGTTGATAAGTAGAATGCTGTGACTTATGAAGTTTTTTTTTAGTAATGAAAAATTAAAAAAAAAAATCCAGAGATTTCAATGCAACCTGTGCAAGGAATCTGAAGGACCCAGGTTTTGTGTCCTCAAGGCGTTTTCCTTATGGTAACCTTTAAAAGAAAAGATTGGGGAGGGAGGTGATGGCAGTTATGCACTTGGGTAGGTGTGCAAGGAGGTGGTGGGTATGTGCTTGGTCAGATGGAGGGTTGCAACAGCGTAGCGTTGCTTATATTTTCAATGTCTTCTGACTACTGGAGGACTATTTTTTCCATCTATGGTTAACTCGTCGGCCTATGGATGCCAGCTTTTGTCCAGATTGTATCACCTCTTTTTTGGCAAAGGGAATATATTCAGGACGTTCAGAACTAACTAGTTTTTCTCTTTGAGTGTACAGTTTATGTGATGAAAGGGGAAACTCTTCGCCCTCTTTTCTTACACTGTATGTACAGAGCTAACGACCTTTTTCTTAATACTTTTTATCGCGTAGTGGAAGGCAAGTGAAACTTTTTTTGAAGGTCATTTGTGCAACTGTAAATGAGTTGACACATTACAGTACATAATACAGTCAGCAGCGATGTAGTGAAGCCAGGTAGTATGAGACGTATTCTAAATGGCATGGAAGGCTTTGTGTTACCTCTTGCTTGGAGATAGATTTAGTCGGTTTTCCCTTGGCTTTTGGTTTATGTTATATACTGTACACCTCTTTAGAATCAGCATAGTTTATAAGAATAATATATAGGAGGATAGTGAGGTGCGCTGTGCAAAATAAATCGTTATGAAGGTGGTGTTGCGAAAGAACCCGAAGTCACTTAGAATGCATCTCTTGTCTTGGTTACTTTCTTTAGAAATCATCCTCATCGTACATTGCATACAAAGGAATAGTAATATGCCATAATGCTGAAGAAATTGGCTGGTAAAGAAGAGATGTCGGAAGAAAGTTCATAATCTTACGGCCCCAAGAGATATGTGAAAAGATCAGCAAAGAAGGAAAAAGACAAAATTAATTGTTTGGAAGGGCCTTGAATGGAAACCACTCAAAAAACAGGAACTTTTTTTTGTAGGAAGTGAACCACTCAAAAAACAAGAACTTTTTTTTGTAGGAAGTGAATAAAAGACATGGGTGTGGCGAGAAGAGGGCAAAAAATAACTCGTGGTCGGGATAATTACCACCGCCAAGTAGGTTGTTTTTAACGGCGTTGGTTTGTTTCTTTGTTTGTCTGTTAGCAGGATTACTCAAAAAGTTATGAACGGATTTTGCTTAAAATTTTTAGGAGGAGTTGGGTATGGCCCAAGGAACAGTCCATTAGATTTTGGTGGTGAACCGGATCATCATCCGGATCCAGGAGTTTTTTTTTACGATTCTCTAACATTGCGGGATAGTGGCAGTTTCGACATTATTGCTTCTAGCTTGATAAATAATACCAACAATGCTTGCACAAAAATTACAAGATAACATCTCCATAAGATCTACCACACATTCTGTCTTGGCGGAGGTTTGCAGTCTCAGATTGTCTTGTTCTGGTATTCTGTTCCTTCAAAAGCTAGACAATATATTGCTTAAGAGCTAGTCGTTGGAGCCTGTGAACTAATGTTGGTACCATTAACCATGTCGTAATTGGAACAGCTTTACTATTCTGTTCCCGTTAATGCCAGACAGTATTATTCAGCTGAGTGGGTCATACGAGCCTGAAAATGATAAAAAAAAAAAAAAAAAAAAAGCGGAAGACTGCTCTAACTCAAAATGGAAATCAACATATAGGCACAACACACAACGCAGCCGTATATCAAATCCATTAATCCCTTCAGTGTGATGATATCTTGAAAACTGATTTCCCAAACGACAGAAAAGTATAATTTTCTTAGATTCTTTTTAGATGGGAATTACAAACAACCTCCTTCGGACCAGTGCCTAACACGTGATCATCACCCTGACTGGCATCTTCAGAGCACTAGACTACCTGGCATGAATACAATGGTACCGAATTCAAATCCCGAAAATTTTCCTTGCAACATCCAGGACTCTAAGTTCGCCAATCCACTGCTATACCCACTCCAACACCGCTTTCCCTATCCGCTAGTCACTTCACCACAAGCAGGTACTTTGAAATATGTTGTTGCCTTGTAAAACGTTGTTATTCATTGTAGGAATGATTATTTCAACAGTAGGGGTTAAATATTGCCTTCACTGATCCCTACTAGGGAGCAATGCCTAACCTGAATCAGATCGTCTGAAAAGATCAAGACTAAAATAAATGACGTCGTTACAGTAAAGGTGTTGTATGAGGACTTGACAAGAAACATACTACCTCTACTTACCACACTACGTAGCATCCATTTAAACTTACATGACACTGCTTACGCAAACTTCTCCCTGCTTGACCATCACACAAGCCTCTTATAATACTTACGGTTCATTCTCTTGGTTTAAAAAAGCTCCCAAGCACCTCTTCCTCGCCAGTTATTTTTTTTTACGTGGCCAGGTAACATTCACTTCTGTGTTTATATACATAAACACACATAAATATACACATACATTTCTTTCAGAAAAAACTTTATGGTAAAATTTAGGGTATATAATCTCTCTCATATGTATATGTATGTGGTTTTTGTATATATATGCTTTGCATAAATTTGCATAAATTAGCAGCTTTTAGTGGACATTTTACCATGTTAACTTATTATATATAAATGTTATACATGACATAGTTTTACTATATATTAGTATGCCATTATTTCATTTTAGGCCTCTGAAGATTAAATGTGATGCCAAACCGTCTGACAGTACAGATGATCTTTATTTCGGGCCTCATTATATTGTTCCCTCTGGAAGTGAGATCCTCCAAAATTGTACCCATATCTGTCATTTCATCACATTTAGTCCAAATTGAAAAATAATTTTTTGAGTTAACGGCCGGAAAGTTTGCCGCTGCCCTCTGTCCATAAATGTTAACATTATTTTCAAAATTTAATCACGTCGCCCTTTGCTTACTCCCTATTCTTCTACCAAATTTTGTTTAAACTGAACCAAAACTGTTAAAGCTGCCTAATTCCCGATCTATTACCTTTGGCTTTTTTTGGGAGGGGGACAAATCTACCTTTCTTCCATCCCAGTGGAGAATGAAACCACTCTAGGAAAGAGGAAGAAAAGAAGAAGAAGCGGGAATTTTTGTAGCTTGTTTGTTATGGCGCCGCCAAATATCAAATTGCATGTCGGCAAAAATATCTCAGCAACGGATAGACATTTTCTTCAGATTTGGTCTGCAGGTAGCTTGTACCTCAGCCAACACCATATTTTGGCGAATATGAAATATTTGCAAAATTCGTGAAATCACGAAAGATCGCGACTTTCTCTGCCTTTTCCCTTGAAGCCTATATTATCATCCATATAGGTATTTATAATATCATAACAGGCTGTGGACAAATTTTCTCCAAACCTTCAGAAAGTAACGACTATGTAGATTTGCAGAGAAGATATAAAGGGTCACTGCTGCATTCAAATTGGCGGACGATTAGCTTTCGGCCCCCAAATGCTAATGTTTTCATGTTTTAGTTGTTTCAGGAGATGTAGTATAGACAAGTTTGAGGATTAAAGCATGATGTTTAATTAAAATTTACACCTCTATGTTTGGGAGTTACGAAGGATTATAGTTGTTTAAGTATATAGGTTCGTCGATGACGATCTCCTCATAGAGTGTTTACCGACACTGACCGAGGGTGAGACCCCAGGGGTTCTCTCTTCCGCCTCCCAGTTAATAGATACTCCGTTCCCTTTGCAATGTTGCAGGGGTGGATGCAACTGTCAGAGGAGTCTTTGTCTTGTTTCCTCCCTCCCCCCCCCCTGTCCTTTTTTTATAAATCAAATAAAACACTCGATTGTTACATATTTCTGCTCTTAGAAAAACCACATAATTATTACCCCCTTATTCAGCGCGAGGAAAAGCTTTAGCACTGGCGACGAACAAGCGCCCCGAATACTCCTACACTGACGTCTTTTCTTTTCCACATTTTGAACTTTTTTCTTGGTCTGGACATTTGATTTCATTTATTTCAAGAAATAATAGTTGTTGCAACACAGAGAACATCTGAAATGTGAACCTTGTACACTGCAGGCTGAAGTTGCACCCCTCCTGAAGTCCACCATCCCTCTATCAGGGGATAGGAAGAGAGCTTGGAGTCGTTTGCATTACCAGGTAGATGAACCACCCAGTTATGTCAGTGTCACCGTGTGAAGGCGCCTGCCAACACCATTTTGTTTCGAGAAGAAAGTTTTCACCTGAATGCCAAGAAACATGACACGTATGTTCTCAAGCTGCTACGACTTGCTCTCAGCTGAATAAAATCGTTTGGTAGTACTAAACATGAATAATTTACTTTGCTCATTTCACACCATTTTGCCATGTTCAGGGAGGAAGTATACGTATCTATGAATTGGACGGTGGTTGATTATGTGGAGGTGAGGGGTGAGGTATAGAAGCGCTGCTGCTGTTGTGAAAATTCTTCTCAAATCAGTACTTTTAATAATAATAACAGAATGGTTCAGATATGTGTTACACGCTTGCAGTGCAACTCTACTGTGTGATATTACAGTCCTAAATGCTTATTGCCTCTATTAATAATTTTTGTGTTGTATCTGCAAAAGTAACTCTTGCGTGACCTTCCAATCTTCGTATCCGATCACTCAGCCCCGCTAAACCTCTGCACCGCACCAACCAACCATCAGCCCCGGATATCCTCCAGCACCCCTCTTCCTCTTCACTTGTGACTGGTTCGAATCTTTGCATCGAATCTCCCGCGGTTTACATCTAGTACAAAAGAGGATTGGCAACGCTAAGTACTTGGAAACTTGGCAGACCATACATGTAGTTCTTGCCACTCATGCATTGATGACTCAACCTTCACCTTTTCTCATTGTGTCCATCACAAGTCATGGCAAGTGGGTGAGTGACTTGCCTGTTTTCCAAGATTACTTTTATTTCTACTTGGAACAAAACAAGCATGTTACTTGTTTTAATGCGTTAAAAACCTTTCCTCCATCCCGTAACTCGGCAAAGTCTTCCAGATGACACTCTCTTTCCTTCAGCAACAATTTTCTCAGTCCTGCATCACCCCATGATACTCTTGATGTTTTATTTTTTCTCAAGATGTGTCATGGAACGATATATGCCACATCTTGTGAATACAACTTTGCATGAGTTAGGTGTGCCGAATTAACCCTTGCATTCTGTAGCCTTTCTCTGTTCCTGACATTGTATAGAAGACTTATTTGCCCTCGTGTACAGCTATGTGAAGTGGGAGAGGGAGAGGGGACTTGCCACGTGCAGCATTTTTTTTTTTTTTTACGTGTCCGACTCTGGGCAAAGGCTTCAAGACCTATTTCTTAGGGGCAGTGACCTATCCCAAGGCCCAGTAGTCCTCCTACCTCCACATGTCACCACTTCGGCGCGAACACCCATTATCCATGTTGAATACATGCTAGGGCTGTCTCATACAGGACTGGTGTATTGGTATTAGCGGGGGTATTTTCACAATATGTCGGCGGGTCATCTGGCAGATCAGGAAAGTCTGCTTTTTTTGGAAATTCAAATCCTTAAACTGTTCCCTGCCCCAGCCGGGATTCGATCCTGGGTCCATTAGGACTGCAGGCTGCCTCTCTACCGATTCAGCCACCGCCTTCCCCAAACAGGGTTAAGCCAGAGGTGTATCATTTCATTTGTTCTCTCTCTCTCTCTCTCTCTCTCTCTTGTGTTGTGTGTGTGTGTGTGTGTGTGTGTGTGTGTGTGTGTGTGTTTATTACTACTCTCAGGTCATTGTCCTCCTGAACTCTGTGCTTAGATTCATCTCCCTCTGCAGCGGGCATTAAGGACCTGTCAAGTTAAACTTTCACATCTTTTCTGCCCAACTCACTAATGTATAAGTTTACCGGTAGGCGTACTCTCAGTCTCTTAGCCTGTATGCTACTAATTAAATTCATAACTGTATTCTACATTCAGTCTTTTTAACTGACTGTGATCTTCAGTCATATAATTGTAGTTTCATCTCACAATGAACGGATGTTAGTTTAGATTTGTCATTGTTCAGTTTTCTTAAAGATAAGTTTTGCAGGCATTCAGCCTTCGATTGTGTTGATACATTATAAAAATATGTTCTTTATTAACCGTTTTACTAACTGATGTCCTTCCCAAGATCCATGAAATCGTCTAGAAGTAAAAAGAAAAAAAATTCCATAAAATATCAACGGATGAAAGGGGGATAACCAGCCCTCTGCAAGATCGTGTAAAGAAACCATACCTAACCCGACACGAGTTAACCCGTCACGTCCCGAGGTTTTCCGCACCTCTGACATCCCCCAGTCCCGAGGTATTTTCGATTTTTTTTTTTTTGGCTAAAACCTTCGCTTTTGGTGAGAAACATCGAAAATTCATAGAGAAATCGCTCTCCTGAGGTTTAAAGTGCCCAATCCAGGTAGGAGTTCCTCCTTACCTGAGTGGGTTTTCTAACATGCTGGCACCAAAGAAAACGAGTTCTATGGGAGGGTAACTATTTTATCCACTCATAAACGGTATTTATTTATTTACTTGGTACGAATGTATATGTAGTATGACAGTATATTGGTTTTCAAGCAGTAATAAAGGCATTATAAGCATTGTTTCACTCACTAACAAATCACCATACCTGACCTATTTTTGCCACACTACCTGATCATTATTTCTGGCTGTTTCTTCTTCTAATGCTATATAAACATTGTCCTCCACATTGTCATCGATTGGGGAATCACTCTGACCCTGAATAACTTTACTAGCCAGGTCACTGGTAACAGGTCCTTTGCCAAGACAATGGCGTGAGGGGGGGAGGGGGGTGGTTATGCAGTGTAAGGCATTGTCCCTGCTTGGTATCTTGTACAGGAATAGAGGAAGGTGTCCCGTGTATACATACGAAAAATCACGTGCGAAAATTGAAAATTGTGCAAATTAGGTACCTTGCAATTGCACGACGTACTGGTACGTCGCCGGGACTGGCAAATGCAAATCGTGGTGACGTACCCATACGTCGTCGGGACGGGTTATGAGCCGCTGCCACACGTTAGGGCACTGTAATGACGTGTAATTTGCCCTGAGGCAGCTTGTGTATGTGTGATGAGGGGGGTACGTGAGTGGGTGAATGGATGAGTGGGTGGGTGGGTGAATGGGTTAGTGAGCTGGTGAGTGGGTCGATATGTGAGCGAATGAGTGGCTAGGTGGATGGGGGTGAGTGAGTGGGCAGGTGGGTGGGTGAGTGGGTGGTTGAGTGAGTGTGCGGTTGAGTGGGTGAGTGGAAGGGTAGATGAGTGGGTGAATGAGTGATTGAGTAGGTGAACGGGTGTGAGTGGATGGTTGGGTGAGTGAGTGGGTGGGTGGGAGGGAGGGTAGGTGATGAGTGTTGGAAGGTGAGTGAGTGATTTGAGTGCATGGGTGGGAGGGTAGGTGAGTGAGTGAGTGTGGGAAGGTGAGTGAGTGTGGGAAGGTGAGTAAATGTGGGTGGGTGATTGCATGGCTGAGTGAGTGGATGAGATAGTGGAAGAATGGATGTGTGCGTGAGTGGGTGAGGTAGTGGAAGAATGGATGTGTGCGTGAGTGGGTGAGGTAGTGGAAGAATGGATGCGTGCGTGAGTGGGTGAAGTAGTGAAAGAATGAATGTGTGCGTGAGTGGGTGAGATAGTGGAAGAATGGATGTGTACGTGAGTGGGTGAGTGATGTAGTGGGTAAGTGGGTGGGTGGGTGGGTGGGTGAGTGAGTGAGTGGGTTAGTAGGTGAGTGATAGTGCGAGTGTAAAAGAGAACGGTGACCATGACTCAAAGGCCAGGCCCTGAAGACGCAGACCAAGACGATAACATTAACAGGGACAGTAAACGGGGCAGGGACAGACAGAGAGGGGCAGTCAAGATAATGGATAGAGCCAGACTGGGAGAAAGAATGGGAGGGGGAGACAGGCAAAGACAGATAAACAGGGACAGGGACAGACTCACAGAGATAGACAGAAACAGACAGAGACGAGGACATAGGGACAGAGACGAACAGTAGCAGGGAAAGGAAGAGACAGGGACAGGGTGGAGACAGAAACAAGAACAAGGACAATAAGAGAGGCAAGAAAAGAAAATGAAACAAAGACAGACACATGGAGAGGAACATGAACAGGGTCAGGAAGAGGAACAGGAGCAGTGTCAGGAACATGGTCAAGAGGAGGGAAGTCAAGGTCAGGGAGACTAAATACAGGGTCTGCGATAGAAAAAGAGAAGGGGGAGTGGAGTGTGTGGGCGAACGTGTGAATAAATGAGTTTGGGACGTTGTGTGTGTGTGTGTGTGTGTGTGTGTGTATGAGAGAGAGAGAGAGAGAGAGAGAGAGAGAGAGAGAGAGAGAGCGGAAACGTTAAGCTCTGAGTATAGTAAGAACACGAAGGAGGTGAAAGAGAGGCCGGTCTGAATGAAAGAGGTAGGTTTGGCGTGGGTATTGGTAGTTGTGAAGTTTGTAATAGTAATCAAGAAAACTGAGGAACCTGTGTGTACGAGTATGGCGATGGCTGAACTTGAGAGAGAGAGAGAGAGAGAGAGAGAGAGAGAGAGAGAGAGAGTTTAATCTTAGTTAAGCTAAATAAAACAATCTCTGGGAAATTAAAACAGATCAATAAAGACGTAATTTTACTGAAGTGGTTAGCCCCTTGATTGCGGTATAGTTTTTTTTTTTTTTTTACTCCTGCCATCACAAACTCATTCATGCCTTCTAGGTGATACTTTACTCCTGGAACAGAACTCTAAAGGAAGTGGCCCTCCTCTGGCCTCCTTGAGTGGCCGTCACTTGCATGCGGCTCATTATACTGATTTACCGGCCCGGAACACAGGTGCATAGGCCAGCCAACACCCAATTAGTTACCTGGTGTACACTTATTGCACATACACACATACATAGATGCAGTTATGTGCGTAGAGACAACTGGATAACCACACATATATATGCAAACATACATACATGAATAAATATTCACAAGAACATAGGCCTACGCTAGACCCTGGAACACCGATCGTAGAGTATGACAAGACTGGTCACTCTTCATGATGTACCTGTCTCCCTACTTGATACCACCGTATTTAAGTCTGTGCGTACAGTATTAAAGGCACACACACACACACACACACACACACACACACACACACACACACACACACACACACACACACACACACACACACACACACACACACACACACACACACACACACACACACACACTCTCTCTCTCTCTCTCTCTCTCTCTCTCTAATCCCATTGGGAGTCTGACTTTGGTGACGTCACACGGTGTTTACTCCATTGGTAATATCTGAAAAGGAGGGGGAGGAGGAGGAGGAGGAGATGGAAGTGGTGGTGGTGGTGGTGGTGGTGGTGTTGGCGGCGGCGCCATTGACGTTAGCATTGGCGTTGGTGATGGTGTTGGCTTTTGTGGTGCTAGAGTAGTAATGGAGGGAGGGTGGTGTGTCGAGGGAAGGGAGTTCGTTACTGAGTTGGGTCAGAGTGCCTGACAATTTTTTTTTTTTTTTTCTGTCGAGGCCACTTCTTACAAGGCCCGGCACCAGATGTAAATATTTAGAGACTGATTATATAGTGGAGTGGAGAGAGGGAGGAGGGTGTGGAGGTTAGTGAGGGAGTTGTGGTAGTGAGTGGTTTGACTGTGTTGTTGTAGGTGTTGTAGTTTCTTAAACATGGTCCTTCTGACCAAGCAGACCCATCGTTTGCATAGGTTCCCTACACCGTTGACGTATCAGCTCTAGGTGTAGCCTGTGTTATGCAGTGCTCCATTATGTGTGTTATGTATGAGCCTATTCTACAAGAGAGACACATGTCATCTGTGATTCCGCCCAGTCTGAATCTAAGCTGATAACTTTGGAGGGCTGGCTGATATCCTAATCTAAGCCTGGCTATGTGAACTCGGTCATCTTTAAGGACACCTCTAATAGGTGAACGTCAAAAAGGGGGGCTTGTAGTATAGCGACTGATCGACGAGTTGTATTGTCCTGCGTTTGAAGTAGTGTGTAAGTGTTTCTTGTTAGTGTAGGAATGTACAGAGGTGGGATGACGATGAATAGGGTGGAAATGTGTGTATAGTGATTTATTTTTGTTGGTGTCTAGGTCTATTGTGTGGGTCTGTCACATAATGACATGGCTGTTGTGTGTTAGCACAGACTGTCATGTAGAACTGTGTGCCTCTCATGTTAAAAATTCTCAGATGTAGAGGACTAGTTTCAGAGTGTAAGTAAGCTATAGGGGTAGCCAGTGATGATGATAAAGCGTTGTTCTGTATGGTCTGCATGGTGTTCTAGTGGGTGTTAGATAGTCTGGGAGCCCATGCCTGGTAAAATAGGACATCACTGCCGCGATATAACGTTTGTATAATAGTGAGAGTGTTTCTTTTTTTGTCCAGAGTATGTCATTGTAAGTGCTTTAAGTGCATTTGGTATTGGGGTGCAACGCCTACTAATGTTTTGTATGTGGTCCTTGAAAGTGTGTCCAGTGTCATAAAGGATCCTGGTGGGCGGGATATGTAACATAGGTACATCGTTAAGTGTGATAGGGGTGTGCCTACTGTATGCTGGTGTTGAATACTGTAGATAAATGAACGATTGATTGACAGGAACATGTATATATGATTTGTTGAGAGAGAGAGAGAGAGAGAGAGAGAGAGAGAGAGAGAGAGAGAGAGAGAGAGAGAGAGAGAGAGAGAGAGAAGAAGAAGAAGAAGAAGAAATGACAGCGATAAAGAGACAGGTAGACAGGCCGGCAGCTAGGAAACAAAAGAAAAGACAGACATAAGCCCAGCTACAAAACACACACTTCGGGTATTTGCCAGCTCACAGTTTTTACTAGGGCAACGTTTCCAGTCGCTCCGTCAGACGAAAAAAAGTAAGACCAATTTGCGAAATGCTTGTTGGTGGGGGAAGCAAAGGCCGAGCTCTGAGGTTAAAAGAATGACCCAGGGGATAAAAAGACTTCCCTTTGTCCTCCTCCTACTACCAATTCGAGCCTCTCTCTCTCTCTCTCTCTCTCTCTCTCTCTCTCTCTCTCTCTCTCTCTCTCTCTCTCTCTCTCTCTCTCTCTCTCTCTCTCTCTCTCTCACGTCTTCCTATCACCACACTCTTTGTGTCCCCTTCTTGTAACGCCCACTCCCTTTCTCCCTGCTCTCCCTCTCCTTCCCTCTCCCTCCCCTTCCCCTGCCCCTCTCTCCTTCCCTCTCTTTTTCTTTCCTCTCCATCTCTCTCCCCTCCTTCTTCCTGTATCCTATCATTCCCCTTATCTCCAGTATCCTCTCGTCTTCCGTACTGGCTTTGGCTCTTTCACTTTAGCACAGTTGCTATAACTATGGAGAAATAACCATCGCCAGGCTAACTTTAGGACTGATTATCAAATGAAATGTGAACTCTGCCACCAGCTAGGACACAAACAACGGCTAAGTCGCTATTACAGCCCATAGGAACCTGGCGAAGAAGGCGGACCGCAGGACCTATCATTAGCAAAAGGAATCTTTTAGGTGAGCATATTAATGCTGAAAGTCTTTTGGTTAACAACAGTGGAACAGATTTTTTAATTAATGAAAGAAAAACTAATATACTGTGTGTAAGCGAAACATGACTAAACAAGATACGGTGCCAAGGCACAGCAAACCCGTCCTCGGCAGCCAATTAAATGCTGACGTATAATCTCAACAGGATATCCCCTCAGAGATGTTTCATATCAAATCTGGGATAAATGGGGTGAAAATGGACGATTTTATGGCCATTTGAAATTTTAGGCACGATCCACCTGACATTGACCCCCCTACCGCTAACTGGGGGGTGACCCCCTTGATGTAACGAGGCATGTTATAGGATGCAGATTTGAAAGATGCACCTTTAGTTTTGGTTTCATGTCGATATGACGAATTTGAAAGGAGTTATGGAGGAAAAACGATTTTTACATTGTACATTTTAGGGGCGTACAGCCTGGGCCTTGGCCCAATTTGGCCCCAGAATTAATCAGGTGATCAGGAGGTCATAGCCCATCATCCTTGTAATTTTAGCCAAAATCGCACTAGCAGTTCTCGCGTAAAGTTGTTAACAGACACAAACATACAAACAAACAGACAAACCGAGTGAAAATAATACCTGTCCCCAAGTCCCTCTGGGGCGGAGACGGGTAATTAATGATGCTCCTAGTAAACACATTGTTATGCCTAATTGTGTGGTCTATAAATGTGATAAAGGTAGAGGAGGTGGCGTATGCATTTAGGGATATATATATAATGTAACTCATGTGAACGTCAACAGTGTTCGACCAGATTGTGCTGTTGTAATTTGAAAGTCTTTTTTCCTACTCCTCAGCCAGGCGTGGGTGTTCTGGCACATTTCCAGGAGATGGAGAAGGAGGGTTCTAGCGTATAGTGTTATCTAGCAACTGGACAGAAAACTGTTGTAAGGCTAACTATACTATTGCTAAGCCTGTTCTGCTGGGTGGAAAGCTACCTTTACCATCGCTACCCTCGGGATCTGTTTCGTGGGGCCGTCAGTGATTACTGACCCTGCAATCTTGGCAACCCTCAGGGTAGGATACTTAGCCCCATTCTCTTCAGTCTTGTCATAAACTGACTCCTTCGTCTTTTAAGTCCTATCCCTGGCTCCTTTCTGATCCTAACCTATGCTGATGATATTTGCATCCATTTCCCTTCCCCTGTCACTCTTCAACGTCTTTTAGATAAGTTTAGCTCGGCTGTATTTGCTTGTGGGTTGAAACTATCAGCACTGCCAAAACCAAACGGTTTACGATCCCTCGCTCATCGGCGTGCTTGAACAACCATAACTCACCTCGGCTCTAATCTTGAGGTAGTACGGAATTATACATATCTCCGAATCGCTTTCACTTCCCTCTTTAACCTCTCCAACATCTAAAGACGCTCGTGTTGTGTCTTGGATAGATTAAAACTGCTCTGTCGCTTGCCGAGTTGCGTGGGGCTGAGATATAATCATAATGTGTTGTGACTGAAATATATCCTTCCATAATTGATTTACCTGTTTTGTCGTCAAAATAATCAGGTTGCCACAGCTTTTATCACGCGGTAGTCGAATGGTATCAGTGCCTGACTTCTATCTAGGAGGTCCAGGGTTCGAATCCCGGTCAGGAGCGTGTATATATATATATATATATATATATTTATATATTTATAGAGAGAGACTGTACATCTATCTGTCTATCAATCTATCCATCTATCTATTTATGTAATGAATTTGAGACATTCAACGTAAGTGTGTAGAGGCCGAGCGGATATATACCTAAATTTTTTCTATTTTATTTGGTATTGTAACTTTCTCCCATGTGGTATTATTAATGTGAGTCTTGTGAAGGCTGATGGGGTGGAAATCATACCGAATTACCTTAAGTGGTTGGGCCATGTGGAGAGAATGGACTGTGAGAGATTGGCTACGAGGGTGTGTGATGGAGAAGGAGGCACGTGCATGAAAAACACGAAGAGGAAGAAATGGAAGGAGGAGGAGGAGGAGGAGGAGGGAGAGGAGAAAGTGGAGGAGGAGGAGGTGTTGTAGTTGTAGTCCTCATCATCGTCTAGAGAAAGGAAGGATGATATGAAAAAATTCCATCCCACTTTAACCATAGGAGGAACGATTTCCCAGGTACAGTTTCAAGTAATACCGGTATTATTAATTCACTTTATAATGACTGTCAACGAGATGGTATATTGTGGTTTTTGAAACCCAGTATTGCGATCTTTAGAGTCGAACTAACATTTTTTAAAAATAATTAAGAGATTCGGTACTGTTGCATTAAAAAATGAAAAGATAATTTTGTCTACAACTGTACAGTCTCCCAAATAACTGGGATGATGAAACTACGGAGATGTTTGCAATACAGACGCAAGGAGCTGGACTTTGTCTCACTTCTGTATCAGTCATCATAATAAGAAGATAGAATATACTGCCACAAGTATATTAACCCAGTGCTTCGCAACCATTGTTACTTCTCAGCACAATATTCAGTTTGTTGAACTCTTGCGGCACGGTTAATAAATATTTATGATAAGTGTCAACAGTGCATAGTTATTTTTACTTTTGTTAACAGATACTGAAAGGAAACAATAATTGTTTGGTGTACAGTACCATGTATTTAAATAAAGATTTTTTGAGTGCATGCAGTATTATGCATGTGCTTACTTTCACATGCGGTAATTTCTCCAAAAAAACGTCTTTCTCAGAAGCTAAACTCAGGCAATTTTATCGAGACATGGTAGTGGCATGTACATATACAATAATTATATTTCGAGCGCCAAGTAAAATAAAAATTTTCAATGAGACCTTCTGTAATAACAATTAGTCAAAATGTTTTTCCCAGAAAATAAAATTGTTATGAATTTCTCACTCAAAATTAATGAGAAACGTGTGCATGTTTTGAGGAACACAGGTTTTTAATGTCTGGTTCTGTTATAGAAAGCCTCACGCGAGGTTCCTCATCTGGTGGCTTGAGACATAATCCTTTTTGTTTGGTGGCTTGAGACATAATCCTTTTTGTTCTTTGTATTGTAAGTGTTAATGTTGAAACGCATAGTTAACACATATTTGTAATTACAGACGATAACCTCACCTCAGTAGCACACTCCGGGATAGCTGGGTACTCTTTTTTCAGCACAACCCAAAATATGTCTTGGGTACTTCACTGAATTTAAGTATGGGGTTAGAGTCTTTCTTAATATCCACAAGTTCCTCTCGTGCCCTCAGAGAGAGATAACCAACTGATATTTCATCCGTTGAAGGAAAAGAATCATGTACCGAGTCATAGTACGAGTATTATCTCTGACAAGAGTTTTCTTCAACGATATTCCTTCCGAGTGAATGACTCAATGTCGAGGTAAACTCATATACCGTAATAATAGCACTGAAACACCAGCAGCCAATGCCCGTACATGTGCACGACTCTCGAACCTAGCTCACCATACTAAATGACTCACGCATACACTCCAAAACGTTTATCCATGTCCGAATGAGACAGTTCCTGGCGATAGTTTTATAAGTAACTTACTTGTATTACAGGAATATATGAAAATGAAATGAACTTTAATACATCCCTTTATATATAACCAACAGTAACGTATAACTTATGTTTATTCATATAATAATAATAATAATAATAATAATAATAATAATAACAACAACATATTCCTTCAATTGGTTTAAAGAGGAGGAGGACGGTAATACACCACGGCACATCAGAAAGCTTTTGGCGGCATACTGGTTGCGGAGCGTTGTACTACCCCATTCATCTCTAACATGTGCTTTCATTACACCTGCAGTTGCGAAGTGAGAGCAGCATATTGTGTTTTGTCGGTCTGTATCTGTCCTTGTGTGTGGGTATGCTGACAAAATAACTCATCCAATTATCATCGAGCTTTAGCGAAATTTGGTGGAAGGTCTGAGCATCAGCCAAGGAGGAAACCTATATTTATTTTTAAAGAACAAAAGGTCAAATGTCAGGGTCACAGGGATAGGTCAAAGTTTAACCTGGCAAGATCAACTAAAATTTTATCTGACTGAAACCAGTTATTAGGTGACTGAGACCAAACTTGGTGAGGGGGTTGACGGTAAGGCAAGATTTAGAGGAGTCAGGTGGAGGGTTAAAACCACAAGGAATGATCCATTTCGACCCATGAGCCTGTGTATGAACAAAGCAACTAAGACATGTGATCTGATTTGAACCAAACTTGGTGAAAGGAGTGAGGGTCAGCCATAAGTATATATAAATTTAATATAAATGTATAATATATATTTTTGGAAACAGTAGGTCAAAAGTCAAGGTCACATGACAATATCAACATGAACAGTGTTTATTCAGTTTAGACCAGGATCAGGAGAAAATAAGGAAGTTCAGTTTTGGAAACAGTAAATGAAATGTGAAGGTCACAGACGATAAATCGAAAATCAAGGTCACATGTCACGGTCAGTTTTCAGTTTCGATCCTATTTAGACCAAGCTGTGTGGGAGGGTTCAGGGTAAAGCAGCGATACAGGTCAGTTCTGAGAGTAATCTGTAAAAGGTAAAGGTCATGGGCAAGGTCAAATACTGAACGCTATAACTCGAACAGTTTTTATCAGATTTGAACCAAACTTGGTGGAAAGTAAAAAGGGGAAAAAAAAAAAAAACTGAAGGTGCGCCAAGGATGAAGATGCAGTATAATTGTAAGAGCACTAAGTCAAAGACGAAGTCACAGGACAAGATCAAATACAGTTTTTTTCCGATTTAGACCAGAGTTGCTGGAAGAGTTAAGGGCCAGGGAAGGGTGAAGTGATTCAGTCTTAAGAGCAGTCTGTTGAAAGTCAAGACGACAGAGCGAGGTCAGATGTTCGGCCAATACACTAATTGGTGGGTGCGGGTGTGGCACTCTTTGGGTGCTCCTTCTTGTATTTCTCCCCACTTCACACTATTTTATTCAGTTTGGGGGAAAAGAACTTTTTGAGCTGGAGTGATTAGATACAACATTTACAAATCTCTTCACCAGCAGACATCCTTTCTCATCTTAACGTGATCATCTGCTGTAAACCTGATGAAAATTTAGAAATAGGCTAATTATCGTAGTGAAGAGAATCACCTGTTCTACATGAAAGGTCTGAACAATTTGTTCATTGGTCACCAGAAAACTATATAAATGGAGTCGTACTGAAAGTGTTATTGGTGAATTTCTGTAATCCTTTTAGCGCCACATATGTCTCCTAAACTAACTAAAACCGAAAGGACACCAACTACAAATAAAACAGGCGTTGCTGTACCGAAAAGGTTAAACCGTTTGTTATTCTCTATGCTATGGTGACGGCTTTCATATAAGATTCATGCTGCCGTGAAACAGTTTGATTAAGTATAGAAACACCTCAATATATACAATGTTTTGTAGCGCCTAGATTATATACACCTTACATAGACGCATCTATATACGTTCAGCCGCGTTTTATAGGCTCCCAAAGGCAGCTGATTCTCAAAGTTGGAAACACCACCATTTGTCCCTGGAGAAATGACCCCTCCTCGCCCGCTGCTTTACCTATGGGCAGGCTCTTAAGATAAGGTGAAACGTGCGTGTGGAAATTTGTGTTGTTAGTGTCATGGAGTTTTGAGAATATGCAATATTAAGGAATAGTTATTCAGTAATACTTGACAACAGGACCGAGAATTGTCTTGTGAAAATCAAGCAATGATTACTTTATTCCGGCTTACTTCGCCGATTCTCTAAGGACGAGAATTTATAAACTTTCTCAACAGTACACAGCAGAGACTAATTATTCACACGTGCTGTTTATTAGTACTGTTGGCCTCTGGAGAAAGTGACTCCACCCCTGACAATCAATAACTAATGCTATCAATGATAACAGGTTCTTGCTGGTTCAATTAACTCCTAGATGACACAACGGATTTTAAGCTTAATACAAAAGGACTGGCCTAAGTACCAGTTATGAATAATACAAAGCATTTATGCAAACTAGGAGCTGCAACTAGAATAATCTTATGGAGAAGTAAAACACGAGTTTACATTACATTAAGCTCAAGAAAAAAAACTGTTAAATTTATTCATTACAAAGAATTAAATTTACGTTACGTTTCAAAATGAGTCCAAAAGAAGGAGATCGCACTCACTCACTCACTCAAAAGCTAAACTCTTAAACCTAGGAAAAACGAAAAGAAAATACTGGTCAGAAAAGTGGACCAAGTGGATGACTGGGCGTCGTTGCTGAAGAAGGACACTGCACACGCTGAGCCTCTCGCCAAATCACGCTAGGTGGGAATACGGCGGCACTGCTACACACTGGGCCCAACCTGCTTCCAAGGCGCTCAAATCCTGACTGATTCAAATTGTGGGAGAGAGGCAAGTGTCATGGCCACACTTGCTAACGGGCAATGAGTGTGAGCGATACACACCCGCAATATCGCTCAGCGAAGGTGCTAACATCGCGCACAAGGACAATCACTTATGAAATAGTGAATAATGTCCTGAAAAACACTCCCGATCGGGTGAATACGTGGCGGTTAAACTGAGTGATAAATACTGGGATTCCACTAGAATTCGCGGTTTCCCACCAATGTTTAATGTTACGAGTATGTTTAGATATATGATCGCACCAACTCATGACATTACGCGCCATCAAAAATGAAATTTTTTTCTCAGGAAATAAAATTTCAATATACATACATATAAATCCTAACTCAGTCACACAAGATTCACACTGTGGTATGTGTGTGCTATCCTGCTGCAGGAGAAAGTCACCGTCGCCAGTGAGCGAAAAAACCTCATATTTACATTAATAGAAGCAAGCTTGGGGGGAAAAACTCCATGACGATGGTGAAAAATCCTGTACTCAGGTCAAACTGAGTGAAATATTTGCTGCATTTACATTAACAACTAATTGTTATGTAACGTGATGTATGTAATACATGGTGTAGGTGTGACAGCTGTGGTGTAACTGTACATATGTGTAAAATCATGTAATAACAAATTTATAGTAAATGATGACGACGAGGCAGAAGAGAAGAGGCAGCAGCATGCGTCAGGGATGATCAGCTGTTCTGCATGGCAGTGCTGCACCTGCCAGCTGCACCTGCAAAAGGAATCAAGATGGAGCATCTAAAGTGTCATTTCTGTCTCTCTGCCTAGCAATCAGTACTTATCTCATTATTAACCAGGAAACGTAGTCTTAGGATTTACAAATCTCTCAGGACCCTTGTAGTTTACTGGTTAAGGTAACTTATTAACCAGGAAACGTGTCAGTTCTTGAATTGCTCAAATCTCTTAGAATGGGCAGTTTACTGGTTAACCTAAATCTACACTTATGATTAATGACAGGAAGCTGAGAATTGCTACGCAATCTCGGGCAGGTCAAGTTTTAACACCCACCGTGGGTGTGAACACTCATGTGGATATTGTGCATTCTCCAGGAATCCTCAGAGAGGCCCACAGCTCGAGACGTTCCACAAGGTAATTCATACACAGCCTCGGACTGTCTCTGCAGGGTTCTCAAACTTCCCCCTTTAACCTACAGTACATAGGTATGTACAGGCCCCGGACATACTGTGTCCTGGGGCCAACGGGTGAGACGTCAGGTCTGCACCCACTTCACCACTGCCCTGTCCCTCAACTGCTTGAGAGATTATAGGTGTGGATTGTAACAGCACAGGAAGGACATGTCTCTGATTCGTGGTATGTGGACGCACATTGCAGGAACGCACAAAACTATCTATTTCTCGTTCCATCCCTGGCCAGAAAAAGTCAGCTCAGATACGGCCGTAGGTCTTCCTTTTGCCCATGTGACCTCCTGAGGCTGAACAATGACCCCATTCTAACACTGCTTGGTGGTACTTGGCGGGAACGACAAACTGCAGTCGAACCTCGCCCTGGGGTGTTCGTGACTCACGGTACAGCCATCCTTGTTTGCAAAGGAACTTGGCTTGACCTCCCTGTGAATACTTTATCACTCTACCCATTTGTTTCTTCCGCACGGCAGCAAGTGTTGGGTCAGAATGTTGTTCTTGAACAACAACTTGGCTACACATCAGATCTTGCGGCAATTCAATGGTCACTGGGGTGACACAGTTTGGAGCCTCAGCCATGGCTCGTGTTACTGCAGCCAAAGTCTGAGTAGCGTCGTCTTCTGTGCAACTATCCTTGGCACCAGGAATATTGCCTATGATTAGGTCAAATAAAGGTTCTGGCATGACAACTGCGAGTGTCGTACCAGTGTAAAATGGAGATGCCACCTGGATACGTGCCTCAGGGAACAATCTTACTGATCCATCAATAAGGTTAGCATGGATCTGTCGACCTGTATACTCCTCAGGCCAAACTAGACTCAGCCTGACAGAGCAACCTGAGGAACCATTGTCTCTCAGGACCTTCACAGGGATGTCTGCCACAAACCCTAGCTGAACAAGGAAGGCACTGTCACCTGTGGGAGGGCCTGTGGAGGAAGCAGCTAGCCACTGATTAGGCTACTGAATAAATGATCTGGCAAACATGGTGCCCTGTGAATTAGATGCCCAAGGGGTCGTACTCACTGCCTGGGGAGATGGAGCATTGGCCATCTGTGGAGGGGGGTTCACTGTCGCCATGGGACTAGTGAACTTTGGGGAAGTACCCATACTGGTAGGGACGTGACCACCGTGCTGCTGCTGAGGAATGATGGCTGCGTTCGCCTCCTGCCTCCTATTCACTTTAGCTGGTGGTGAAAAGGACAGTCCCGACAGTCGGTTGCGTGGCTGCTGCTGCTGCTGGTTAGGGTACTTGTTGTACTGCTTCCACTCAGGTTTCTGAGTGTTTTGCCCCTGGTCCTTCTGTGGTTTTGGACCTTGGCCATTATTCTGAGAATGGCCTTGTTGCTGGGGTTCAGTCTGATACGGTTTCCCAGATTTATCAGGTTTCCTGTTCCAGGTATGCTGCTTGCGAGTTTGATACCCGTATGCAGTGAAGAATGCATCAGCCTTCTTCACCATTTGGCTGGCATCTCTTACCTGGCAGATCTTAAGCTGAGCCATAAGTTCAGTAGGCCACAACTTTTCTAGCTGCGTGTGCAGCATAAGGTCACTTATCCCCTCACCGTGGAAGGAGTTTCACCTTTCTCCATCCACTCATCTAAGTAAGCAGTAAGCCGGTCAAGAAACTGAATGGCAGTCTCTTTTTCCTGTAAATGCGCCCTCATGAACTGACTCTTGGCGTCGTCAACTGTGAGACCGCACGCTTTGACAAAAGTGGCCTTCATCATCTCATACGTGAGATTGTCTCCACGAATTCTGTGGAGAATATCGAGGGCAGGACCCTCAAACAGGCTAAGAAACTGAAGTCGCTTAGCTGCATCATCCAGCAGGTACAGTTGAGCCATGTCTTCAAAACGAGCTATGTATGGCTCGATTCGCTCGCCTTCCTTGCATGGGGAAAGCTTGATGTGTGGGGTCGCCATAATATGTGCAGGGATAACGCTCGTGGAGCTTGGGCCACTGCGCCAGATGTGTCTGAAGCCAAGAAAACTCGCTTGAGCTTCAACATTTCAAATTCATGTTTTTTGCGTGCTTCTCGCTCAGCACGTTCATGTTCTCGTTGTTCATGCTCGTAATCACGTTCTCTCTCATGTTGTTCTAACTCGTGTTGACGTTCTCGCGTTGTTCTAACTCGTGTTGACGTTCTCTCCCACATTGTTCTAACTCGTGTTGATGTTCTCTCTTGCGTTGTTCTAACTTGAGTTCGCGTTGTTTTTGCTCGTTTTCGCACTGTTCTCGCTCGTATTTGCGCTGTTCTTGCTTGTGTTCGCGTTGGATTCTACGCTTTTCACGAGCATCACTCTCGTGTTGCTGCTCGTGACTAAGCCGAGAGAGGACATAAACCTTTATTTTCTCCAGGTCCGTAAGCCCCATATCTTTAGCTTCCTGTACAAAGACGCTGGTAGACATGATGCTAACTCAGTCTAAGTAAACTAGCAACTCAGTACTGACTGCAATTTTGCAAAGAAAGATGCCAATAATCAAGAATAAAGAATATAGGCACAGGTTAGTGGTGACCAGTTTTATCTAATTAAACTGGTAAAGAAAGAAAAATCAAACAACTGACTGTGAAAACTGTTATGTAAATTAACAGAACTGAATCAATAATCACCAGTAAGATAGTGTCTGTAGACTTTATTGATAAATATCTAAGTATGAGTGAGTGAGTTTTATCTCGTGGATAGGTTTAGAGCTAGGAGTTAATATCCTGGAATGAGGTCACCAAATGTCACGGGGTTTTGAGAATGTGCAATATTAAGGAATAATTATTCCTTAATATTGCATATTCTCAAAACTCCGTGACATTTGGCGACCTCGCCAGGATCAAATGTTACGGAGTTTTGAGAATATGCAATATTAAGGAATAATTTATTCAGTAATACTTGACAACAGGACAGAGAATTATCTTGTGAAAATCAAGCAATGATTACTTTATTCCAGTTTACTTCGCCGATTCTCTAAGGACGAGAATTTATAAACTTTCTCAACAGTGAACAGCAGAGACTAATTATTCACACGTGCTGTTTATTAGTACTGTTGGCCTCTGGAGAAAGTGACTCCACCCCTGACAATCAATAACTAATGCTATTAATGATAACAGGTTCTTGCTGGTGCAATTAACTTCTAGATGGCACAACGGATTTTAAGCTTAATACAAAAGGACTGGCCTAAGTACCAGTTATGAATAATACAAAGCGTTTATGCAAACTAGGAGCTGCAACTAGAATAAGCTCTTGGAGAAATAAAACACGAGTTTACATTACATTAAGCTCAAGAAAAAGAACTGTTAAATTTATTTGTTACAAAGAAATAAATTTACGTTACATGTTTCAAAATGAATCCAAAATAAGGAGATCGCACTCACTCGCTCACTCAAAAGCTGAACTCTTAAACCTAGGAAAAACGAAAAGAAAATACTGGTCAGAACAGTGGACCAAGCGGATGACTGGGCGTCATTGCTGAGGAAGGACGCTGCACACACTGAGCCTCTCGCTAATTCACGCTAGGTGGGAATACGGCGGCACTGCTACACACTGGGCCCAACCTGCTTCCAAGGCACTCAAATCCTGACTTTTTCAAATTGTGGGAGAGAGGCAAGTGTCGTGGCCGCACTTGCTAACGGCCAACGAGTGTGAGCGATACACACCCGCAATATCACTCAGCGAAGGTGCTAACATCGCGCACAAGGACAATCACTTATGAAATAGTGAAAAATGTCCTGAAAAACACTCCTGATCAGGTGAATACGTGGCAGTTAAACTGAGTGATAAATACTGGGATTCCACTAGAATTCGCGGTTTCCCACCAAAGTTTAATGTTACGAGTTTGTTTAGATATATAATCGCACCAACTCGTGACAGTTAGAGTGGCTGTGTTTGTGGCAGAGAGGCTGTATATGTTTCGAGGGAACCTTAACGGGGCTCGAATATGTGTGAACTCATGAAATATAACACACTACTGCACTCTTAAATTTCTGCCTCGTGATGAGACTGAACTCAAGTCATGAGGATTGGTAGACAACCCGCTACCGACCCGGCTGCTGGAGGCTTCACCCACCGAAACGATGCGGGTAAACACAACTTCACTGAACCCCTTGATCGAGATAGCAACCTCTAAAAATAATTTGTGCTACCGCCAGACGATTTTGTTCAGCATACGAGAGAACCCTCGTAATGATGAGGTTTATCACAGCGAAAACAGTTTTACACTCCAAATCAAAGTGACTGGGTGCAGGAAAAAAAAAAAAAAAAAAGCCAGTTGTTCAAGGCTTCATAAGTTTCCAGGGGGCGACAGTTCCCCCTTCCCCCTTGACATAAACTTCCTGCCTCCACAGCGCCTCTCTCTTCCTCGCGTTCCATCGCCTTTAATATATAGTAGATGTTAGGTCGTCCTGTCCCTTCTAGACTTGCAGACTATGCTTATTTATTTACTTATTTTTTCTCGATTTTGTTGGATTCTCATACAAAAATGTGCTTGAGATATACCATGTGAAAATGTTCTGTCAACGTTAACGGTGTTTTTTAAATTATTAGACACATCAGCTGACTTAAAAGGTTTTGTCACAAGACAGTAAATAAAACCCACACTTGTAGACGAAGAATATATTTTCCAAACAGTTTCGGTGGACACTGCCACCATCTTCAGTGGTCAAGATAGAGGGAGGGAATGTTGGTCATTCCCTCTCTCTATCTTGACCACTGAAGGTGGTGGGAGTGTCCACTGAAACTGTTTGGTAAATATATTCTTCATCTACAAGTGTGAGTTTTATTTACTGCCTTTGATTTTCACGCAAGTGATTCATTGAGCCGTTTTGTCGTAAGGTATGGTTTAACTTGTCCGAACTCACACTATTGTTAGCCATCGTGCACTCGCATGTAAGTCCACAAAAGAATGAAATACAGATTCGTAATTCTTTTGA
>NC_136991.1:39662985-39705485 GCF_032717465.1 Coenobita brevimanus
TGGTCCAACAGGTAGCCAAGCTCCTTCTGGATGAGAGGAACTTTCACTGGGTTCACACGGTAAGGAGGCAGTTTAATTGGCATTGTGTCTCCAACATCGACATCATGCATCAACACAGTGGTTCTTCCTGGAGTAGCACGGAACACTTGCGGGTATTCCTGCAGTAATGCCGAAAACTCCTGCCTTTTCTCGGGAGGTAGATGAGAAAGCTTAGTCTGGAGATCATTCATGATATCAGGATTCTTCCCAAAACTATCACTCAGGCTCATGCTGCATGGGAGAACTTCACTTGCAGACTCGGGTGGAACAGTTACAGTGCAGACTGGGTTATTTTCGTCCTGCCTGTGATATAACTTTAGCATGTTGATGTGACAAAGTTGCTTGTTCTTTCTACAATCTGGTGTGGTGATGACATAGTTGACATCACTGAGTTTCTTCTCCACGAAATAAGGACCACTAAACTTGGGTTGAAGAGGTTGCCCACGCACTAGTAGCAGAATCAAAACCTGATCTCCTGGCTGAAAGTGGCGTAACCTGGACTTCTTATCATATCAAGTCTTCATCTTCTCCTGAGCAGCTCCTAAATTCTCTCTCGCCAGCTGTAAAGCAGTGGACAGCCGTTCTTTGAACTTCATCACATACTCCAGCAGGTTGACGTCATCTTCCTCCGACAGCCAGCATTCCTTGAGTAGCTTAAGGGGTCCTCTTACTTCATGGCCAAACAGTAGTTCAAAAGATGAGAAGCCCAGTGATTCATTTGGAGATTCTCTTGCGGCAAATACAACGAAAGGAAGACCTTTATCCCAGTCTTTCTGATGTTCCAAACAGTATTTCTTGAGCATCGATTTGAGTGTTTGTATCTCTCCAACGCTCCTTGAGTCTGGGGATGGTAAGCTGAAGACGTGATCTGGGTGATGCCCAACTCTTTCAGAGACTGCTTGAAAACGTTTGACATGAAATTACTTCCCCGGTCTGACTGTACCTCCTTGGGCAGACCAAACTTTGTGAAGAACCCTAGCATTTCCTTAACCACGTTCTTTGCTGTGATATTTCTAAGCGGAATGGCTTCAGGATAACTAGTAGCCATATCAATTAGGGTCAACACATAAGAAAATCCTGAAGAAGTCTTAGGAAGAGGGCCCACAATATCCACCAACACACGGGTGAATGGTGAATGGTGCCTCAAAAGGAGGAATGGGAACTAGAGGTGCAACCTTTTCGGTCTGATTACACTTCCCCACAACTTGACAGGTGTGACAAGACTTACAATACCAGGAAACATCCCTGAAGATACATGGACAGTAGAAGTGTTTCAAAATGCGTGCCACAGTCTTCCTCACTCCAAGGTGTCCTGCCAAACTGGAATCATGAGCCACTCTAATGATATCCTGCCTACAAACACGAGGGATGACAACTTGATGTACAACCTCCCATTCACAGTCGGCTGATGTTGTTGGGGGTCTCCACTTCCTCATAAGTACTCCTGACTTTATATAATAACAAGTAGAAGCACCAGCTGACTCTTCCTCACTGCAAGCAGAGTTAGCAAGACCTTTCAACTCAGGGTCAGCAACCTGCAACTCAACCAGCTCTTGACGAGACAAATTATCAACACTACGCGGTACTGCCTCATCTGGTGAGTGGTCCAAATTAGCAAGAAAAGTGTCAGCTAGGATAACATCATCATCATTATCCTCTAAGTCACCAGTAACTTTAGACTTAGCCCTAGTGACAGCACATCCAGGGAACACATCAGGGACATCACAATCCTGGGCCGCAGGCACTGGCTCACTAGACAACTGAGGAGCTGGACACACTTGACTTCCACCAATATCATATCCAAGTAAGAAAGTTACGCCTGACATTGGGAGTGTCTCAACCAACCCAACCATAACGGAACCATTAACAAAACCAGACTCTAAATTCACCCTGCACAGAGGGACAGAGAAGTAATTATTCCCTACACCTTGTAAGATTACAGTTTCATCAGAGGAATTAACATTAGAGCCTAGAACACTGGTCAGCATAAGGGATTGGCAAGCATCTGTATCACGATATATTTTAACTGATTTCCTGTCATTACTGTCCAGAGGACTGACAAAACCATCAGACAGGAAATTAGCACATGAACTCTTGAGAGTGTCACCCACGTTACTGCTCAAAAGAGGAGCTTCATCATGAGGATTTAATTTACCCCTCAAAGCAGGTTCAGTTAACTCAGTTAAAGAATTCTGGGAACTCTCAAGGGTGGACACTAGACCAATTGACTGAATATTTAAAGACTCCTTTTTGTTCACATCACGCTGTCTCCTGAAACATTTCTCCGTAGTATGACCAAGCTTACTACAGTAAGTACATTTACTTTTCTGAAATCTAGAGGTGGAGCTGGTATTTACTCCCTGAGAAACATCATCCTTATTCTCTTTCTTGTTACCTGTACTCTGAGTAGAGGGAACGTACTTACTCTCAGCTTTCCTTTTTTCTCTAGAATATCTCTTGTGAGTGAGAACATATTCATCAGCTAAAACTGCAGCATCAGATAAATTATCTATTCTTTTCTCATCAAGATATAGGCTTACATCTTTACTAACACACCTTTTGAAGTCCTCCAGCAAAATCATCTGCTTAAATTTGTCAAAATCAGAATCCACATTCTTAGAATTTAACCACTGCTCTAACAGATCTTTTTTGATTTTTGCATACTCAACATGGGATTGCTTATCTTGCTTATAAGTTGTCCTAAATTTTACTCTATAGGCTTCAGGAACAAGCT
Source organism: Coenobita brevimanus (assembly GCF_032717465.1). NCBI lineage: Eukaryota > Metazoa > Arthropoda > Malacostraca > Decapoda > Coenobitidae > Coenobita > Coenobita brevimanus. The sequence continues at coordinate 39,665,759 of NC_136991.1, forward strand.
CATTGGCCTTAAGAATCAAGCTCTTAACGACATCATAATTATCAGATTGATCCTGAGGCAAAGATGCATAAGTTACTTGAGCTTTACCGGTGAGAACAGTTTGAAGGAGTACTGGCCAATACTTTTTTGGCCAACTAAAACGTGTAGCTACCCTCTCAAACAACTGAAAATACTTTGTTAAATCAGATTCATTAAAAGGAGGGACAAGTTTAACATTTTTAGGCACATCAAAATCATCAGAGCTAGATGATCCAGTTCCACATTGGTTCATGCGATACTCATGGTCTGCCTGAATCCTAGCAAGTTCAACTTGTGCCTGAAACTCAGCCTCCTTAACACGAGCCTCCTGCAGGGCTAGCTGTAACTTAGCTAATTCAATCTGCGTTTGCTCATTTGGAGGAGTTACATTAAACAAGCTTTCATTAATCATGTCAACAATTTGATCTTTAGAATGATGAGAGCGAACAGCAATTCCCAATTGTTGAGCAACAAGCTTAAGTTCATTCTTTGTTCTGTTTTCTACATCCAACACTGTTTGCACATTTGACAAAAAATCTTTGGCTTCATCAAGCGTAGTAATAGTAGACATCATGAATAAATCACAGTCACAAAATATCAAGCAATATCCTTATGATAATATCCTGAATATCCTGATAAGAGGTCGCCAAATTTATGTTACGGAACAGAGGAAACTGTCCCGCAAAGTTCCAGGTTCAAAACAAAGAGTTAGGTAAAATTACAAGTTAAAGTTTAATGCTCAAACTAACAACAAAACATTCAGGACTCATAAGGATAATGTAATGGCAAAAAAACAGGTTAAATATATGGTTAACTGCAATAGCCTCTATTAACACGAAATTAGCAAGTGTAAATTATCTATGTCAGCCCTGTTAAAATGAGATACCAGATAATACTCAGTGAATGCAAGATATATTATTACAGATACAAAATATTATCAAAAATGACTGACAAAAACACATGAATCACAAAAGCCTCACTAGACCTAAGAATCAACAACCTTTGCTACACAGTACAAGAAAAAATGCAACAACACTTATACTCAAATTACACAGCTGCTAGATGGTTGGAGACTTCCTGAGCACTCACAATAATAACCGTACAGGGGAGGACAGAGATGTGAACAAAATGAGGAGTAGATCTAAGTGGCAATTAATGTAGAGACTGAGCTCATTACATAGGGGCCGGCAGAGCTTGATACAACTTGTAAGAAGGACGCGCAAATGAAGCCATGGGGACAAAGAGTTGACACTCCTGCTCTGAACAACAGAAAGAACGACTTACTCTACTGTAACGGTAGAAGGGGGGACTGAGGTAGAACACGCTCGTGATCAAACATGCAGCATACTGTACGTTAGAATTACACAAAGGATGATGAAATCATAGGCTATGTAACAATATATATATATATATATATATATATATATATATATATATATATATATATATATATATATATTTATTTGCACTATATATATATATATATATATATATATATATATATATATATATATATATATATATATATATAATTATATGTACTATATATATATATATATATATATATATATATATATACTGTACATATATATATATATATATATATATATATATATATATATATATATTATATATATATATATATATATATATATATATATATATATATATATATATATATATATACCGGTATAGTGTGTGTGTGTGTGTGTGTGTGTGTGTGTGTGTGTGTGTAAAGATGCTGTTATAACAAGGGTCGTATTCTTGTCAGGAGGCTCTTTTAACAATCACTTAGCGATTTATTATCCATGTTGCAATGATGTATTCTCCTCTGTGTTATTTACGGTTCTGAACATTGCTAGGGACTGCAGAGATATGGTACAAGAAAGTGCTTTTGAAGCAGGAATAAACTGGTAAGGAATGGATGATCGAGAGTTTCATAAACACACGAGAGAACGATCCAACGTTGCCAGTTAATAAAGAAATAAGTAAATAAATATATAATCATCTATTTCATTACCACACTCTGGTTTGTTCATGAGGCCGCCAAGCGTTCTTTCGTGCCAGTAAATTTTTGCAAATGACACGTGAATACTGCTGTTTAATTATACCTATGGCAGGAAGGGATAAGTCATACAAAGTAGGATGCTATCCCTTCAACCCAAGGACTTATTTAAATTTTTCCTTTTACCACAATTTGACTTTATTCAGTTTAAGAGAGGCCGTCAACCCGAGAACGTAAGTAGGATGAAGGCCATGGAGAGCACCCAGACTTGTCTTCTTGAAGAAAACTTCGAAATCAAGCCTCACTGTACATGAAGCATTAATACCACAGTGTACCGCAATTCAAGTGAGAGTGATATACCCTAAGTGTGTTGATAATGAAACCATTACGTCATTCTCGGGATAACGCCAGTGTTTTGTTCCAGCTAACGTCCGACGACTATTCCTCTGAGTGAATAAAGGAGCTCGAGAGTGCTACAGTTTATTTCTTTTTAACTTGAATCAGATTTTCGTAATTTTGCAGACAATTTTCCTTAGCTCGGTGGCAGAAGACGATAATGCTACAGCTCTCTATTCTTTGTAAAGCACTTATTCTTGACTAGCACCGTATTATTGTTAATCAATCGGTACAGCTCACTGTTAAAGATGTAGAGATGGTAATTTTAGGCCCAAGGAAAAGTAATATGGCCGATTTTCTGACGCAAACAGTCTAATCGTGTAGCGTAGAATGTCAATGTTCCAAGGACACTTCACATCTCTGGTTCACATGCTGGGCATTTCGTTTCTTGTCACGAAAATTAGTCTGGCATTTAACGTGGCCCAGTGAAATGCGATTTCTTTTAACATCCCATCCATTATACAAGATGGAACAGTTTAGTCAGAAGAGGCGTAATTACAACTTAAGTGTAAGCATTCACTTTACTATGATCACACTAACTTGGCCTGATATTGATCTCTTTCCATTTCCTCAGTGCTGAGATCTATCTGGAGATTAACACTACTACATGGTGCGGTGGAAATAATCAAGAGCCGAAATAGTATCATATTCTACCAATGACTCGCAAAAGGACAAAAACCTATGCTAAGTTAAGGATCGAGACCTGCAACGCCGGAATTTTACTTGTTCTCACCTCTCGTATTTTCTTGTCGAGCGTTCTCCGTTGATTGATCGTGTTTATATTTTGGTCTGTTGACTTTGTTTTGAGCTTTTGATTTGACACATTTATAATGATAATAGCAATAACGATTCAAATGGACGAAAAATTGTCATGATAGTCATCATCAGCATCACCATTTCCATCACTGTCATCACCATCACCATCATCATTATCATTCATCGTCATTCAGCATCACCATTATCACCGTCATTCACCATTATCATCATCATCATCATCATCCATCATTCGCCATTCACCACCATTCACAATTATTCATCTTCACCATCATCATTCATCGTCATTCAGCATCCGTCATCATCATTTATCATTCCCCTTCACCATCATTCATCATTCTTCATCTCCACCATCATCATTTATGGTCATTCATCATCCATCATCATTCATCATTATTCATCTTCATCATCATGCATCGTCCCTCGTCATCCATCATCATTCACCATTCATCGTCATGCACCATCATTCATTATTCATCGTTATTACCGTTATTATTGTTATTATGCATATGTAACAGTTTCGGCCCAACTTTGTTCCTCCTCATGTGCGAGAAATCAAGACTCAGTAAAGAATCAGTGTTTTTTAAGTCATATCGTCACTATTTTGGATCTTACAGAAATATAATAGAAGTACTGAGTATCATAAGTGACTCAGAATTATGGTTGGGGAAAATATGAAAGTAAAAGTATAACCGAAGTTTTAGGTTTAATCATACTTTATTAGGGAAGGCAGCGACAAGGGGAAATTAATTCCTAATTTATCGGGCGACTGATGGTGATTATGAAACGCTAAAAATAATGTGATGGGATCATATTGAATTTGTTTTTAAGAGTCATTGTAACTCTTTCAGTACGATAGCACTTTCCTTACTTGATTCTCGCTGCTGCCAGACGATTTTACTCAGCTTAGTCGAAGCAAGAGGATAAAGTATTTCACTATATTGTTTTCATAAAATTTTTGCTGTTTCAGGATGATTTTATTCAGCATCGAAGAGATTTTTTCAAATTAGATGAATAATTAGATATTGCCTTCAATACTCCATTCAGTACGAGAGGTCTTTCTGAGTTAGGGGTATTAAGAATAAACCAGAATAAAACGTCATTGTAATAAATGCGTTCATGAAACTTGCTTCAGAACTCCTCAGTACTAGATATCTCTCCTGAACTGCTTAACACTTTACCTCATGAATGCATCTATACGTGGATTATTCGCTCGCTTAGGGCGAAATATGCAGTGCTTGCAGCATCGCACCACTGCACTGTTAACTGTTTTGAGGGTTATTTAAGTCTGAAATCTGGTGTGTATGCTGTGGATATGGGATTCGAGTCCTTTCATGCTTCTGCTAAAATATGGTGTGATATTTGTGTTCTTATAAGAATACACTGGATGTGGTTGATCGTGACCTAAAGCGTTAATAATTGTCTGGTGGCAGCAACTTCAACACCATCATCACCCTGGTCTTATATTCATTTAAATGAAGTTGCCTCTGTACGATTTAATCAAGGGGCCAATGAAAGCTACGTCCACCCCTTTCAGTTAGAGACTCCTTATGCTGAATAACATCATTTGAGAGAAATCCTGTACTAGTCTCGATTCCTGCAACATACTAACGGAAAGGTAAGATTATTATTGTTAGCGAGTCGTGTTATTTCTTAGCACTATATAGGCTGACCAACACAAAATACATTTAGCTAAAAAAAAAACTATCTTCCCAGTTTCGTCTGATAAAAATTAACAGCTGGTGAGACACAAAGAGAATCCTATCTCTTATGGTTCGATTTTTCCGCTATGTAATCATCAGAGTTTGAAAAGATAATTGTGTGTGTCTACATGCACGGATAAAATGAAACTGTAGTCAACATTCCCTTTACATGTGTTGGGTTTGAGGTAATAATAAAAAAAAAAAAAACAAAGGAAGAAGCACCAACCTTTCCCAGACGCTCTAAGTCTGTTGGTTAGTTCAGCAAAGAATCTGAATTTTGATACAGATCGAGACTGAAATTCTTTTATTTTATAAGAAAAATAAATAAATTTCATTTACTCAATCGTATGTTGGATTTCAGTAACTGACTGGTTTAGTGTTGTCAGGAAAATGAACATGGCATCAAACTGGATATTTAGTTATACTGAAAAAAAAAATGGAGACGTAGAAACTTATGGTGAAACAACACTCAGTCCTGATTTCCCTGATTCTGTGGGTAACAGGCATGGAACTGAGGCATGGTCACATGTTCAAGACCTCTGCCACGTCATAGTTCCGAGACCAAAACTAAGGGATGGATCAATAGGTGAATACGAACACACACACACAAACAACACATCACAACACAAAGCATACGCGCACGTGCCATGAACGATGTATATACTATGCCTTTGTTTATCTATCTATCTATTCCCAGACGCCTCAATCCCGTTTGGGGTGGTCACAAACAAATCGCCTCCAAGTCGCCCTGTCCCCCGCCATTTCACTGCCCTGCTCCCGAATCACATCCCCCTCTCTCATATACCTCTCCACCCCATCCCTCCATCTCCTCCTCGGCCTCCCCTCCCTCTTCCTCCACCTCACTCACACATACACTCTCTTCGTCAGTCTTTCACCCTCCATCCTCTCCACATGGCCAAACCACCTCAGTGTGTTCCTCATAACGCTTCCTATCACATCCACATCCACACCACAACGCTCCTTTATATCCTCATTCGTCAGCCTGTCTCTCCACGTGACTCCACAGGCTCCTCTTAAATAACTCATTTCCACTGCTCTCACTCTTGACTTGTGTCCTTCCAACAATGTCCAAGCTTCACTTCCGTACGTTAGAGTTGGTATCACAATACTATCATGTAGTAACTTTTTCACTTCCATGCTCACTTCCCTGTTTCTTATCACTGCTTTCAAAGAACCAGCAACCTTTCTTCCCTGCTGTACCCTTTCAAGCACTTCACCCTCCAAACCTCCATCCTTACTCATCACACTACCCAAGTACTTAAACATACTCACATTTTCCAATTCCTCACCATCCAACCTCGCTCTACATTCACTAACTTCACCTCTCTCAAAGACCATCACTTTACTCTTCCCTACATTCACCTTTAGATTCCGTTTCTTACACACTCTCTCAAACTCATCCACCAAGCCTTGCAGCTCCCCTTCGTCTTCACTCAACAACACAGTATCATCTGCAAACAACAGTACAGGGAGTTTCCAAACACTATCCTCTCTCACCAGGGCCACTCCAACATCCACTACCCTACCTTGTACCTCTTTTATTACCCCATCCATGTACAGATTGAACAACCATGGAGACATGACACATCCCTGTTTCAAACCAACTTTCAAAGAGAAAAATTCACTTAGTTCACCATCCACACGCACTGCAGCCTTCGCACCATCGTACATACTCTTCACAGCATTCAACAACTTCCCATCTACTCCATATATTCTTAACACTTTCCACAATCCTTGCTATCCACCCTGTCATATGCTTTCTCCAAATCCATGAAAGCCGCATACAACTTCTTTCCCTTCTCTAGAAACTTTTCCATTAAAGATCTAAGAATGAATATCTGATCTACACAACCTCTTCCCTTCCTAAAGCCTCCCTGTTCTTCTCCAACTAATTTCTCTGTTCTTTCTATAACTCTGTCTATAAGTATCCTACCATACACTTTTCCTATTATACTAAGAAGACAAATGCCCCTATGATTACCACACACTTCTTTTTCCCGTTTTCCTTTGTACAAGGGAATAATTATACCTGACTTCCAATCCTCCGGGACTCTACCTTCCTCCCAGGCCAATCTGCACATCTTCCACATCCATTCTACTACTATCTCTCCCCCATGCTTCAGCATTTCACCACACACTCCATCAATTCCTGGGGCTTTCCCCGATTTAACTTTCTTCATTGCTTCCACAACTTCTATCCTACTGATTTCTTCCTGTCTTCTCACCTCCCTCCTTCTCCCAGCCATTCCCCAGCCACTTATACTCGCATTACTTCCATCCTCTACGTTCAACAATTCCTTAAAGTGTTCTCTCCATCTGTTCACTTTTTCTCCCTTCTCCACTAGTAATCTACCATTTTTATTTTTCACTCCCCTGCTGACTTCACTTCCACCCTGTCTTACTCTTTTCACTTCTCTCCAGAACATTTTCTTACAGTCCCTCCACTTAACACTCAAATTCCTTCCAAATTCCTCATCCACTCTCTTCTTACTCTCTCTTACTAATCTTTTCACCTATCTCTTTCTTTCCACATATAACTCTCTCTTCCGCCTCTCAACTTCTTCCACGCCCCTATTTCTCATCCATTCATTGTATGCTTTCTTCTTTTGTGCCACAGCCTGTTTCACCTCTTCAGTCCACCACGTTGTTCCTTGCACCCCCCTCCGTCTTCTCTTCCTTCCACACACCACATCACATGCTGCACATATTTCTTCTGTAAATATCTTACACACACCTTCCACGTCTCCCATCTGCTCCAATTCATATTTGCCCAATCGTTCCCCCACTTCTCTCTTATACTCTGACTTTTTCTCATCCTCTTGTAACCTTTCCACTCTCCTTGCAATTACTCCTTCCTCTCGTCTTTCCCTTCTTCTATTCCTCCATCTTACTTGCATTCTAATTCTGGCCACCACCAAGTAGTGGTCAGAAAGTCCACTCCCCGAACCTCTATACACTCTTGCATCCTTTACACATCTTCGCATCATTTCATCCACACACACATAATCAATCATTGCCTTCCCTTCATTCAGTTCATCACCCACCCTTCTCATCACTCGCCATGTATACCTGTGGATCATTTTATGCCTGAAGAGGGAATTGGCTATCACCAACCCCCTCCCAGCAGAAATGTCCACTAACGCACTCCCATTCTCATCTATCTCAGCAGGCACACCCCACTCACCAACTATTCCATCCACCTTCACATTCCCAACTTTACCATTCATATCACCAATCAAAAACACTCTCTCATTCCTTCCAAACTTTTCCATGCACACTTCCACATTTGTCCAGAACTCTTCTCTCACTCTTCTAGCACGATCTTGCGTTGGCACATACACACACACAATCGCCCACATTTGTATTCCAACTTTCAACTTTACCCACACAATCCTTGACCCAACTGATCCATACTGTCTTATGCTCTTCTTCCATCTTTTACTCACAACTATACATACTCCTTCCTTTGCCCTCTCATTCTCACCTACTGCACATATACCCCATCCATATTCCCATTCCCTCACACTTTCTCCTCTCCATTTTGTTTCAGTTATTCCACATACATCCACTTTCGCACCCTCAAGCACCTGGACAATCTCTCTCTCTTTCACCTCATCATTTGCTCCTCTTACATTCCATGTACTCATTACCAAGTCCTTTGTCCGGTCCTGGGTCGTCATCGTTTGCTCAGTCCTTGTCCGAGGCTTCTTGTTTGTTTAAAATTTAGTTAGTTGTTTTCCGGGGAGGGGCACTAACCCAGTAGAACGCTCCCAAAGATTTTTTACCTTGGCGGGGCGCAAACCCTCGTTCGTCAGTGTACGAAAACGCACACTTTACCACTGTACCAAAGAGGCTCATATATATATATATATATATATATATATATATATATATATATATATATATATATATATATATATATAATATGTAGATAGATAGAGATATAGATAGATTTGAATATGATGACATTGGCTATAATTATCTATTACTTTGGAGATAGTCAACCATATTATGCAAGAAGAAATAAAAAAACGTGGTTTTATGCGATATTCAATGAATATGATATAATGACAATGAATGGTAAGATACTTTAGTCCAGCGGTTCTCAGACTTTTTAGTGTGTGATCCTATCTGGAATATTTCAAGAATTCGCAACCCACAGGGGAGAGAGAGAGAGAGAGAGAGAGAGAGAGAGAGTAATCGGTATATAGCTTATCGTAGTCATTGTGAATATGCTAATAGTGTAATAAGGATAATTACAATTTCAGTTAAGTAAATAAAATACATTGAAAGCATTAGGCCTATTCTATGTCCCTGCGACCCATCAAAATTCCTCTCGCGACCCACCTTTGGGTCGCGACCCATAGTTTAAGAATCACTGCTCTAGTCTATTGTTGTGTATCGGATGTCACGGGAGGATGTAAAATTAAGAATAAGGCTGATATTAATAAAAAGTAAACACCTCTCTCAGCTCTGGCACAACGAACCTCCTCCCGTAGCTGCTCGACACCGACTGACTCATGTAACTTAGCAATCTGGGCACGGCCCAAATCAACAGTCGAGAGGCAATGTGAGAACGATAACTACACAAAAATTTTCGCTCAGTGAAACGCACTGTCTATACAGAAAGACAGTCACTTATAAAAACAATGACAAGGTTTATGAAAACTCATTATAATCTGAGTACAAAAGTGAGGCAGTTAACGATCTGAGGAAATGTTTAACGCATTTCAATGAAATTCAGACGTTCCCTTATATGATACTAATACAATGTAGCGAATTAATTCGTGACAACGGACAACTACTATATGATCAATCCCTGCAGTTGAATCATATCGTGGTGTATCATATGTCATTGTACTAGTCATCAGATGTGAAAGCATTACCACTGATATGTTTTCAACTGCTAGCACAAAAACATTATCATATAATGGGTATTATTATGATATAGTAGTATTGCAGTATTATCATAATATTATGGGTAGTTTTTGCTTTAGTGCTTTAATATTATTTTGGTGTAGGCTTAAACAATGAACATACAATATGCTGTTATATTAGGCTAATAATACGCGGTGACTTAAGGTATAGATGTATAATAACTTTCATGCAGAATCATCACTGATCTCGTTAGTTCAGCATTTTACTAAATCACTGTATAAAAGGTCCATTGGATAGCAGCATTAGCCAGTGCCATCGCACACCATTCATTTTTTAGTATATATATATATATATATATATATATATATATATATATATATATATATATTAGATTTCCTCAACTTGTACAACCTCAGCGAGAAGGCTGCTATCTCTCGAATAAACCTCCTATATGCCTATGGGAAGTGTTCTCGTTTTTATCAATATTCTTATTATTCTTTCCGATTAAAAATTATATGGTTTTTACTCGAAGGCCCTGTTGTCTAGAGCCTTCAATCTTTGTCAGGTTAAATTCCCAGCAGGCGGCTTTTTCTGGCCAAATATGATGGCAATCCTTCTGCCGGATGTTATTCAGAATATATACCGTATAATATATATATATATATATATATATATATATATATATATATATATCTATATATATATATATAGAGAGAGAGAGAGAGAGAGATAGAGAGAGAGAGAGATAGATAGATATAGATAGATAGATAGAAAAGATTCTGAGACACTATCTCAAAAACCACTTTAGCTAGCAAGCTGAAATTTTACTGCAGGATAGCCTTTACAGGGCCATACAGGGGAAAGGAGGATGGCTCCAATCGGTTGATTATTCTCTGAGATCGCATTGGATAAAAAATTGGGGCTTTTCTGAATATTCCGGATGTCATTTAATTTTCAATGAAAGATTACAGCTAGAGCCACCAGAGTTGTTGGAGTTATTGACTGTGATGACCTACGGTGGCATGCATAAGATCCGAGACCTTGACCTCAAGGCCCCATTCTAGCTCTGCTAGTAGGCAATGGCTGTGAAAAGTTTTTCGGTATCAAAATCGTCCTTCGACAGTTTAACCCGCCGCGTGCCAATGCTGTTTTAAAACGGTCTGACATAATTCTGCGGCCAGTGCCAGTGCCGTTTTAAAACGGTCTAAAAATTAAAAACATTTACTGTGACCGCATTTTTCAAAATTCGCGGGTAAAAATTGGCAGGCATGTATGGTAACTGTTCTCCTACCATCCCTCAGGCTGTCAAGGCCATACACTCACTCACTTCCCTCCCTCATGCTCGCTCTGCCTCACTCTACCCGTGTGCCTCACCCAGTGCTGTACATAGTGAAGGCATTTTGTAAATATTTTCATGTAAGTGTAAGTTGTAAATATTTTCTTGTAAGTGTAAGGACTATATAGTGAAGTCAAGTTGTAAATACCTTCTTGTAAGTACCAGGATTGTACGGAATGAGGCAAGGTTGTACCTGTCTTCAAGTAAGTGTAAGATAATGCATTCATAGTGAGAAAGACACGCAAATTGTGGTAGATGTTGAAGTAATAAGTAATCAGAAAAGTGTACTGAACATTGCTGTGCCTTCCCAACATAAATACCTGAGTATACCATACATAGAAAACGACTTTTTCTCACCTACATGGTGTTAGAGAGCGGCTATACCTGTATATGAGTATGCAGGACTCAATAAAACTCATTTCCTAGCCTCGGTGAGCATTTTAATGGTGAAATTTGTTTTTTCCACATCAAAATCTATCATTTTAGCCAAAGAAAAAGATCGAAAAATGGCTGGCACTGGGGCGACCCATAGGGCTAAAAATAGCTGGCACGCGGCGGGTTAACGGTGACGTCATTATTATTATTATTATTATTATTAAATTTATTACCATTATTACATACGCATATGCACACATATACATGTTCCTGCCCATATATATCCAAGTGCTCATGCACGCACGCACATGCGCATGTACACACACGTACCTGCAAAATCCACATACATCCATGCTCATGCACATGCACATACGCCCATGCTCATGCACATGCACATATGCACATGCTCACGCACATGTACATACACACATGGTTATGTGCACACGCGTATGCACACAGACGCACATGCACACATGTTCATACATGCATGCATACAAGCACACATACGCACATTCCCATACACACATAAGCATGCTCGGATACGCACATGCGCATGCACCCATACGCTCGTGCCCATACACGCATACGCACATGTGCATGCACACATGCATATGCGCATGCTCAGTATGCACATGCGCATGCACATACGCACATGCATATATACGCACTTATGCTTGTAAATATACACACATGCACACATACGCACATGACCTGCAAATGCACCCGAACACAAACGCACATGACCTGCATATGCACCTGCTGACATGCGAACCTTCATCTGTACATATACGAACCTGCACCTGCACATACGCACATGCGCATGCACGCATACGGACATCCACGAACACACATACGTACACGTGAACAAGCAAATATGCACAGAAGCCTATGCCCAGAGTCGAACACACACACACACACAAAAATGCACACATGAGCACTCATGCATATACACTGATACATAGAGGCACACTTACATACACACGCAACACGCACACAAGCACACAACATACCTACCTACCTACCTACATACATACATACACTCATTCACTTACTTGCCAGAAAATAACAAACACTCCCCTTACGAGAGCAGGTGTAATGATGACCTTTGAAGAGGTAAAGGGTGGTAACTCTTCCAAGGCAAATCAGTCTTGACAGTTTTCTATTTTTTGCTGACTGTGAAGTCCGGGATTTTATTGAGGTTAATTCGATTTTTTTTTTTTTTTTATGTTCAGTTGGGAAATCACCTCTGAAAATACTAAAAGCTCTGCTAGTGGTAACCGACACTTCAGATTTTCAATTAGGATGACAACAAGCAATTTTGTTCGTTCGAAAGAGCTCCTAGCAGGCAAAAGGAGAAATTGTGCCACGAGAATTGTTTTTCTGGCAAATTTTCCCTTGCATCTCTCTCTTGGCGACTGTTTCTTGATAAGTATCAGCCCCTCTTCGTAAACGAAGTGAGTAAATGACGATGTTGTTCAAATGACGAAAGTTTCAGTAGTCGGAGGCTTACAACGAACTCTGTCAACCTTTTGTAGTCCGCGAATTTCCTTCACCTGAACTAAAGATTCTGGATTTAGCCTAGATAAAATAAGCAGTTTCGTCCATGGCATCAAAAGAGTTAAAGAAATACTATCACACCATCTAAACCGCTCCATGGCGAACTCCGGCAACCAAAAAAACAGTTGTCAGGACAACTCCGAATGCATCATTTGCAGCTTATTCTTCTTACTCCGGAAAGTTTTATTGGGTTTAGGGGAGCTGTCTGGCAGTGAAGGGTTTATGAAGACTGTTTGTAACCTCTCCAGCTCGTATAGGAATCATGTACCAGGATATACAAAACGTCTGATCACCGTTGAGAACATCAGTAAGAGCAGTTTGTTTACCTACTTGTGGTCGTGTTTTCTTTCGTATTTTATTGCAGCTAATGCCAGGCAGCAGACGGTGTCATTCACTTGCGGGTAAGTTATCCGAGCCTGAGAATGTTATGTGTGCCGTAGTTTCCTTTAATTAATCATTTAACTATCAGTATCCCTTTCTTTACGATGATCACATTTGTATATCTGCCATTGCACACACGACTGTTTAATTTAGGAAGGGTCTGTCTTAGTAACTTCTGTAACGGAACACTGCCTTACCGTGTCAGAAAGCTTAGTTAAAGGGTTAAACATCCCAGTATGATCCCCCTCCCTCCGTTTATATATATATATATATATATATATATATATATATATATATATATATATATATATATATATATATATATATATATATATATATATATAAATATATTACAAAGACAACTCTTAAGTTTGGTACTACTGTGTGACTTATTTCTTCGAAAAACTGGATATTAACATTAAATTTCTTCGGATAAGCTAATAAGTTAATGACATTTCTTATTTGCTGTAGTTCAGCTTTTTCTCATGATTTGTTGATAAATTGCTGATCAGATTACAGGTGAGAAGCAACTTTATTTTTCTGTATAAGCCTTGTCCCTGAACAGTATGTCTTTTTGCTTTTTTCCTCATTTTTTTTTTCTCATGAACTCAGCCAAGATTATTATCATTAGTCTCCTTTATCACCCCACCCACATACAGATAAAGCACGCTACAGAAGAAAGTAGGTTATTTATTTATTCATTTACCGATTTTTACTTATATTTATTTGTTCTTTGTGAAAGAAATTAGATCACTGGAATGAACTTTATCTCATACCTCAGGTAGTATGAAGCTGTTGTGTGTGTGTGTGTGTGTGTGTGTGTGTGTGTGTGTGTGTGTGTGTGTGTGTGTGTGTGTGCACGAGCGCACGTGTGCGTGCGTGCTTGCGTGAGTGCACGCGCGCGTACATATGTTGACGTGTGCGTGCGAACACATGTTCCTGTGCGCATGAGTTTGCTTGTGCATGCGTGCTGTTAAGCCTGCATCCTTCCGATCCCTTGTTTTAACTGGAAATAGGGTTGAGGAGTGATGGTTGATGATAGTGATGCTAATATTAATACTGACTAATGAAAATAGTGAAAAAAATAAACATTTGTTGCCTATTCATCAGATAATTAATTACAATTTTCTTGTAATCGTTGCTGGTACTGTAAAGCATATTTCCCATAATTACCTCCGACAACGAAGTTAGAGAAGGTTATGTACTCACCTACGTTTTTCAGTTTGCTTGTTCAGACAATTTTTTCAAAAGATCTCAGTGAATCTCAGTGAAAGTTTGTGGAAGGGTAGACCATGCGCCAGGGGAAAAAAGTGATTAAATTTTGGGACGGATCCTGATCCGGATCCTACCGCACAGTATCTACAAAAGTTCTCAATGAATTTCAATGAAATTTGTGGAAGGGTGGGTCATGGGCAAGATATAATTGACTGAACTTGGGGGCGGATCCGGATCCGGCATTGACAGAATAATGCGCTCTCTGAGTGCATTCTAGTTAGAGAAGTGTAGTAAAATATCTGAATGGAAAGGAAAATTTGCACGTATTCGTATACCCGTCAAGTGCGCTTTGTGAGCGTGTGACGAGCGAGCGAGCATTTCTACTTACGCCTATCATCATAAATCATCATAATTTCATATTGGTATAAACTTTCAACATTTCTGGTGAGGTAGTTGAACAATGACAGAAGAATAATTGAGCTAAAATATTTACTTTCTCACGTTTTCACACACACACACACACACACACACACACACACACACACACACACACACACACACACACACACACACACACACACACACACACACACACACACACACACACACACACACACACACACACGCGCGCTTGCTAGCATTCAACATACGAAAGTGAAAAACAACTCACACCTCGCATGTGTCACTTTCATAGTGCATTAAATCGACATCACAGTGGAGCATGTCAAATGAAGCCTTCGGTACATTCCCTTGGAAAGCTGGGATTTCAAGGGGTTTCTTTGGTCTCATGAGAAAATACATAGCTAAAAACAAAATTTATATAATGTATCTACTACCTGCTGAAAGAATGTCGTTTCTCTCTTATATAGTAGAAAAGTTATCAGCCTCAAAACCATCGCGATTGGACCGTGTCGTGTCGGGCCGGGTCGATTCGGTTCGCATTTCCCGATGTCTATTGCTATTCGGCACGCGTAGATTTTGGAACAAATCAGCGCACGCAGTGAGTGTGGGGATGTAGAGTGGGGGGGGGGGTCTAGTCAGCTATCCCAGCTCAAGTAAAGAAAACTAATTTAACGATTAACTTGCTCTTTTTGTGGGCAGATACAGTAGGTTAGGTTAGGTTTGTGACTAGTCACTAACCTAACCTAACCTACTATATTTGCCCACAAAAGGAGCAAGTTACCCGTTAAACTAGTTTTCTTTACAAGTGCGGGAATAGCTGACTAGACCTAGAGCCTGGGAGCCTACTCTATGACGCTGACAAGAACCCCCCCCCAACACCCCGGCAATCACTGAGCGATCTGATCGGTTCTAATTTCTCCGAGTGCTGAATAGCAATAGACATCGGGTGGTGTTGGTCGCCCATTTCTGGGCTGAACGTACTGTAGAGTAGACGTCGCTTCGCTACGTTTGATCGCTTCGCTTGGCCGTAATATTTTGTCCTCGCCTACTGTACTGTATATCAGCATTTTTCCGAGAAGTAATAAATTTACTGTGCCACAGTACTCGTACTGTAGTAGATACAGAACTTCAAAATTCCCTTTCTCTTGTAACAATGGGAACAAAAATAACAGGAGTAAAGACTGCTGCACAAACGAGTGAAAACTAACATCAAAGCCGACTGCATTCAATTAAAATAGTATTAAAGGAAGCGGACGGTGAAATAACTTGTTTGAGAGTTCATGCTATACTTTAAAAACAAGATAAAAGACACCTTTGATGGCCGTTCCTTCCCAGCTGCGTCCACCTCCCCAACACATCCCAAAAGGTGTCATTTGCCTCTCAAAAACCCGACACACTGCAAACACGCCCCAGACACACTGTAGACACCCCAGACATACTGCAGACACACTACAAATATCCCAGACACACACCAGACATACTACAGAAATATTGCAAACACTCTCTTGACATTCTGCAGACACACCAGACACACTACACACACACACCAAACACACTACACACACACACACCAGACACACTACACACACACACACCAGACACACTACACACACACACCAAACACACTGCACACACACACCAGACACACTACACACACACACCAAACACACTACACACACACACCAGACACATTACAGACATACACCAGACATACTACAGACACACACCAGACACACTGCAGACACACACCAGACACACTGCAGACACACACCAGACATACTACAGACACACACCAGACATACTACAGACACACACCAGACACACTGCAGACACACACCAGACACACTACAGAAACACACCAGACATACTACAGACACACATCAGACACACTGCAGACACGGTTCAAAAACACTGCAGACGCACCAGACACTGCAGACACACCACAGATACACTGCTGACACACCCCAGACACATCCCAGACAATCTCCAGACACACTATAAACACCCCAGACACACTGCAGGCACACGAAAGACACACTGCGGACACACTATAGACACACTGCAGGCACAGCCCAGACATACTGCAGACACACTACAGACACACACCAAACACACTGCAGGCACACCCTAGACACGCTGCAGGCACACCGCAGACACGCTGCAGACACACCCTAGACGCAATGCAGGCACACCCCAGACACACCTCAGATGGACACACCTCTCAAACACACCCTGACACACCCCAGACACACCTCAAATGAAACCCCAGATGGACACACCTCTCAAACACACCCTGACACACCCCAGACACACCTCAAATGAAAACCCAGATGGACACACCTCCCAAACACACCCTGACACACCCCAGACACACCTCAAATGAATACCTCAGATGGACACACCTCCCAAACACACCCTGACACACCCCAGACACACCTCAAATGAAACCTCAGATGGACACACCTCTCAACCACACCCTGACACACCCCAGACACACCTCAAATGAAACCTCAGATGGACACACCTCCCAAACACACCCTGACACACTGCTGATACACTTCAGATACACACCACATACACCTATGACACATCCCAGACATACCCCAGACGCACACCAGACACTCTACCAATACCGCTCATCCATCAGCACCCTCCCATACGTTCGTAAAGGTCTTCGGCTGTAACTTGCTGATTCCATACTACATATCAGTACAATGATCCAGTGAGTGGGTGAGTGACACAGTTAGGGACACACACACTGGGTTGCGCCGGTCATGTAGGTACCGGTACGGCAGAAATAGAATGTGACCAAAGACAAAAATTTGTAATTCAAATATCAGTTCAGTACACGATATAAAAGGAAAGAGTGAGAGAATGAGAGGGTAGTGTAGAAGGGGGGGGGAGGGGACGAGGGAGGGAATGGGGAAGGAAGGAAGGATAGGGGAGAGAGAATGAAAAGGTGCAGAGGGCGAGGGAAGAGGACGAGAGACAGGGACAGAGAGAAGCAAGGGGGGGAAACGAGTGTGGAGGGAGAGAGGGATAAGGAATAGGAGAAGTGAAGGATGAAGAGTAAGACGGTTAAGAAAAGGATGGAAGAAGGCTGACGGAGGAAAACAGGGAAAGAAAAGATGAAGCAGGGAAGAAAAGAGGGAGATAGGCAGTATGGGAAGATGGGGGAGAGGGAATGAGTGTGGTAGAGAGACGGGAAAGGAGGAAGAGGGAGAGGGAGTTGATGAGAGTCTAGGGAGGAGGAAGAGAGTGGGTGAATAAAGAATAGGGAGACAGAGGGTGAGGGGGGGGGAAGGAGGAGGGTGAGAGATGATTAGGGAGGAAAAGGGATAGGAAGTGGATGAGAAGAAAAAGAATAAGTAGAGAGATGATGAGGGAAGAACAGGGGAGAGAATGAGCGAGTCAGGGAGAGAAAATGAAGAAATACAGCATGAGAGAGGAGCACGGGGAGGAAAAGGGTGATGAGTAAAGGTAAATTCTGAAGGAGGAAGAGGTAAAGAGAGAGAGAGGGGGGGGGAGGGAAGATAGAGAGGGAGAGAGATGGAGTGGAAGGAAGGGAAGAGGGTGCGAGATGGTAACGGTGTAAGAAGGAGGGAGACGGTGAGGAGGGAAGATGGCTGAGATATTGAGGGGGGAAGGGAAGGAGAAGCCTTAGAACTAATCCCTGTAGTATTCCTGCTAACAAACTACCAAAGCCTAAGAGGGTGATGTTATCTACGACTCGCTGATGTAACTGGTTGCTTAACCAAACCCTGGCCATGTTAACCTAACCTAATCTGTCCCATCTTATCCTAACATAATGTTACCTAACCTAACCTAACCTAACCAAACCGAACCGAACCGAACCTACACTAAAATGGCATGGCCGGACCTGCAGGGCTGTGGTCAGTTCATTTTTGTCATTTCAGTTTAATTCCTATTCAGAGTAAAATTTGAATTAATCAATTCTAGTTCAATTCAATTCATTCGTAAAAAAGAATTATTCAGTTCCAGTTCAGTTCGTTATGGTCGATATTTCATTCAATTAATATGTTTTCAGTTCAGAATCAATTTTATTCTACCTTGTTCTGTACCATTAATCTAACGGAAAGAAATAAAAATGAGGTTTCAAATTATTTTTTACCTTTTTTTTGTGATACCAAACTGTATATTTCACTGTTTATTTGAGTATACTGTAAGATAATTATTGTACAATAATGAATTCGCATATTACAGTATAAAATATTATTTTATCAATTTAGTCATCAGTTCATATCAGTTCATTGATATCAATTCCAGTTCAATTCAGTTAATTTTATTTTAAAAATAAATAAATTTTTCAGTTCTAATTCAGTTCAAATTTATAGTTTTTTTTTTTTCAATCAATTTCAATTCAGTTCCAATTCAATTCATAATTGACCCCCAGCCCTGCTTGGTATGACCTGACGTGGCACGACCTGACCTTGCGTGACCTGAACTAACCTAATTTAACTTAATCTAGCTTCACCTGGCTTAATCTAACCTATTCTAACCTATCCTACCTTAAAGATCTAAGGGTACCGTATGTACGAGCCACTAGTAAGCACGAGTGTCATGTACCCAGGTGTCCAGACAACTGTAAATTATTGCCAACAATAAATCATTGAGTTGAGTAATGAATTATCATTTGGGTAACTGTGTATTTATATATATAATACATTTTTTTTTTTACCTATCTACCTGTCTCATTACCTATATGTATCTATATATATCTATAGATCTGTATCTATATCTATCTAATATATATATATATATATATATATATATATATATATATATATATATATATATATATATATATACAAAAATCATTAAAGACCAAGGCGTAGCCATTGTTCACTATTTTTCTGTTGATCTCTTCAAGTTTTCTTACACATTGTTTTACACTATGATTCAGGTTGTAGATAATATGTCCAAGATCCATGTCGTAACTATATTTTATTAATTATTTATTTTCATTTTTCCTACGAAAAATGAAAATAAATAATTAATAAAATATAGTTACGACATGGATCTTGGACATATTATCTACAACCTGAATCATAGTGTAAAACAATGTGTAAGAAAACTTGAAAAGATCAACAGAAAAATAGTGAACAATGGCTACGCCTTGGTCTTTAATGATTTTTGTATAAAAGAAAACATTCTGCCTAAATATACTAATATATATATATATATATATATATATATATATATATATATATATATATATATATATATGTATATATATATATATATATATATATATATATATATATATATATGTATATATATATATATATATATATATATATATATATATATATATATATGTATATATATATATATATATATATATATATATATATATATATATATATATATATATATATTTATATATATATATATTCCAGGTACCTCTTATTACCTGTTAATTTGATCATTCATATATCTGTATGTGATACATATAATACAGTATAACTGTATAATTATATTTTATATATATATATTTTTTTACATATCTTCCTATATCTTACACATATCTGTCAATCAGTATCTATATCCGTCTGTAATCCACTTACCTTACTTATTACATGCCTCTTATTTTGTTCGTTCATATGGGTTATATACCCTGACTCGCAAAGCGTTTAGCGATATTGTTTTTTTCATTGGCTCGCGCGCGCGATTGTGTGTGTGTGTGTGTGTGTTAATAACTGAAAAAAGTTTGTCTGATATACCTAGGTCACGGGGCTAGGTTAAACTTTCACCTTTATCAGTTTCAGTCCTATTTCAGATCAAACTTGGTAGATGGGTTGAAGGCAAGACAAGAACGATCTGGATCAGTGTAGAGGAAAATTAGTCTAAGGTCAAGATTACACGATAAGGTCAAAGTTCGGCCCATCTGCCTGTGTGTGAAGAAAATAACATAGTTGAATCCAGGTTGACTCAAACTTAGTTCCCACCCGAGAGATTGACCTGTAGCTTTTAAGAGCAAGAGATCAAAGGTCAAGTCACATGGCAAAGTACTTTTAGTTCTTAGATGATCCATAGTTTGAGGAAGAGTTCAGAGTAAGGCGATAACAAACGAATTGACTTTGACCTTTGAACTTTGAGGGAAATTCAAAGGTCAGTGTCACGTGGCAAGGTTAGCCTCAACAGATTCATTCCGATTTAGACAATATGGGAGTGTTCAGGATGACGGGATTCGATTTTTAGATCATTCAGTCAAAGCTCAAGGTTACAGGAACAGATCAGATGTTGGCTCTCTGATCAATTGGTCCTCCATCTTGAGTGCTTCTATTTCATATATACGACACATATGTATATTCTTTTATTAACTAACTCATTTATTAATTTTTACACTGATCGAGAGAGAGAGAGAGAGAGAGAGAGAGAGAGAGAGAGAGAGAGTATGGGAAGAGGAGGAGGAATGAGGAGATGGACAAAGGGGAGAGAGATGATGACAGCCGTCCACTTTGATCATACCATATATACGTGTGTGTGTGAAGGCGGTTAGGGGCAGTGGAGAGAGAGAGAGAGAGAGAGAGAGAGAGAGAGAGATTGTATTCAGCGATCTAAACGATAACCCCACAGAAATAAGTCAAGCCAGCCTTATAGGAGGCAGAATGATAAGAAAAAGATCCACACATATGAACCGACACATTTTTTTTTTTTTTTTTTTTTTTTTTTTTTTTTTTTAAATGCGAGGAAGAAGGAATCAAAGGCCATGAGCCCGCAGTAACAGTTCCCTCCAAGAGAAAAACAAAACACAATAGAGAGCCAAATTCAAGATCCGATCATTTTGAGATGCCTGGACACATTGCGTTTGAAAGACTGGAGATCATAGGCAGCAGGAAATACAGATAGAGGGAGACAGTTCCAGAGCTGACCTGTTGCATAAATGAAAGACTGGGAGTAACGGTTAACTCTTGCATTAGAGAGTTGGACAGAAAAGGGATGAGAGTTTGCTGCCAGACGGGTGCTACGCGCACGTCGTAAAGGTGGAGGAATGCAAGCATACAGTTCAGAGGAGCAGTGACCATTAAAGTAGCGATAGAAAAGAGATAAAGATGCAACAGTGTGGCGAAGAGACAGAGGTTGAAGGGAGTCAGTAAGAGGAGGAGAGTTAATGAGACGAAAAGCCTTTGACTCCACCCTATTGAGAAGAGCTGTGTGTGGGGAGCCTCCCCACACATGAGAGTTGTACTCCACACAGGGGCGGATAAAACCCCTGTATAGAGACAACAATTGTGCAGGGGTAAAGAAAGAGCGGAGTCGGCTTAGCACACCCAATCTTTTGGAAGCAGATTTTACAAGAGATGTAATATGATCTTTCCAAGATAAGTCCCGAGTAAATGAAACCCCAAGCATGTTCAAGGATGATGCAGGATTAAGCTGAATATTATTAAACATTAATGGGTATACCTGTGGAAGATTTTGTCGGGTTGATAGGTGTAAGAACTGAGTCTTAGATGCATTAAAGACAACCATATTATTTTTACCCCAGTCAGAGATACGAGCCAAGTCAGACATTAGGTGTGCCATAGCCTCATCCCTTGTTTCTTGAAGTAACTGTTGAGATGGGCGTTGCGGGAACCGAATGGAAAGGTGAAGGGTGGAGTCATCAGCGTATGAGTGGATAGGGTTAGATGTATAGCTTAGAAGATCATTGATGAATAAAAGGAAGAGAGTTGGTGACAGGACAGAGCCCTGAGGAACACCACTGTTGATAGATCTAGGAGAAGAACGATGGCCGTCTACAACAGTGGCTATAGAACGACCAGAAAGGAAGCTAGCGATGAAGGCACAGATAGAAGGATAGAAACCGTAGGAGGGCAGTTTGGAAATTAAAGATTTATGCCAGGCTCGATCGAAAGCCTTTGAGATGTCAAGTGCAATGGCAAAGCTTTCGCCGAAGTCCCGAAAGGAGGATGACCAGGAGTCTGAAAGGTAGGTGAGAAGATCGCCAGTGGAGCGTCCCTGACGGAACCCATACTGACGATCGGAAAGAAGGTTGTGATAGGAAAGATGCCTTAAAATTTTTCTATTAAGAATTGACTCGAAAACTTTGGGGGGACAAGATAAGCCGCTGCATCAGGATAGAACATTTCCGATAAAAGCATAATTGATCTGCAACACTGAGGCATTAACAACAGCCTTAGATAGAGGGCTGATAGACATGGGGGCGAAAATTAAGAGGCAGATATAGGCCGATAAAAAGTTTAAAAGACAGACAGAGAGGGGAAACGCAGCTTGAAAAAGAACAGCGATAGGCAGTCTTAAAAATACTGTAGGCAGGGAACCCTTCGGCTTAGACAGAAGGTTGACAACAGACAAATAGATAAACAAAGAAGGAAACAGATGAATGAGATGGAAGGATGATAGACAGATAGATAAACAGGGAAATGAAAGATTGAGACAGAAAGTCGGCGGGCAGATAGATAGGTAGACAGACAGAGGAACAATAGCCTGAGAGAGAGGGATGGGGGACAAACAAGGACATAAACATCATTATATGAGACTGAAATACAAGCCTGATAGATAAACAGACAGGAAATAATTGCTTGAGATGGAAGACAGGCAGACAGACAGACACATAGAAATACAGGGAAAACGTGGGTCAGCTGGGAGGCTGGAAAATAAACAGATATGGAGAAGGAAACAATAACCTGAGACGGAAGGCTAGGAGAAAGACAAACACACAGACAGTGAAACGACAGCTTGAGATGGAAAACTGGTCCGGGAAGATACGGAGGAGGAGGAGGAGGAGGAGAAGGAGAAGGAAGAGGAGGAGGAGGAAGAGGAAGAGGAGGAAGAGGAAGAGGAGGAGGAGGAAGAGGAAGAGGAAGAGGAGGAGGAGGAGGTGTAGGAGTATGAAATTGAATGAGAAAGAGGCATGGAGAGGAATAGGAGGAGTCTTGGAAAGAATTAAAAGTAGGCATGGAAATGAGTATGAGAAAGAGTTATATATAAATGCAAGTGGAAGAGACAGAGAAGCGAGTAGGAGGAGGAGGAGGAGGCATAGCAAAATTAAGAGAGGGAAGAAAAGAAAGGATTAGGATTCGCAGGCATAGAATTGAGTTGGAGTCACAGAAAGGGGCAGCGGTAGTAGTAGTAGTAGGAGGAGGCATAGAAAGGAGTAGCAGTTAGAGGAAGAGGCACAGAAAGGAGCAGTTGGAGGAGTGTGAGGATGGTTGGTCCCTCGGGAAGCCTCACTCACTCTGATGGCGGGGGGAATGACATTTATTGACACGGAAATTGTTGTACTCGCCTTGGCTAGTTTACGAGGCAAGGGAAGACAGGCCAGGGCTGAGCACGGGAGGGCAGGGGAGCAGGGTGAGGTGGCACGGTAGAATGTGAGAGGGAAAAGAGGAAATAGGCAGGGCAGAGAAGGGAAGGAGCTTGTGCAGGGTAAAATCTGGTAATGGAAAAGGAGGGAATGGAGAAAAGGAGATAGAAGGGGATATAAGGGATGAGCGATTCAAAGGGATGGCATGGGAGGAGACAGAGAAGGGCATGGGAAAGTGTCTAAGAAGGAAAGATAGATGGGAAGGGTGGCAGCTGGGTAGGATGGCGACAGAGTAAGGGGATGGGAGGGTAGGGGAGGAGGCAGGATAAGGGATGGGAGGGGAGGAGGTAGGACGAGGAGAAAAGGGAGGGTAGGAGAGGAAACGGTAGGTAGGGAAGGGAGGAGGAGAGGAGGATGGGCAAGGAAGGGAATAGAGGAGAGAAGGCAGAATAGGCGAGGTTTGCATACGGGAGAGGAAATGAAGAGGTTTGATGAGGAAAGGAAGGAGGCAGGGTAGGGTAAAAGAGGTGAGGGGAGGGGAGGGGAGGGGAGACAGAGTAGGAGAGAAGGAAGAAGAGGGGATGAGAAGGGAAGAGGTCAGGGGAGGGGAGACATGGATTGCAGGTAAGGGGTTGGCAGGGGATCTGGCAAAGCTTGTCGTAGGGAAGGAGGCTGGGGCTAGAGACGAAGCTGAAAGAAGAGAAAACAGAGAGAGTAAGGGAAGAGGGTGGGTAGGAAAAATTTGTTAGTATTGTGAGGAAAGGGGAAGGATAAGGAAGAGGATTGACAGGGGAGGAGGAAGGGTTAGAGGAAGAAGAAAATGGGTAGGGAGAATGTAGGGTTAGTATGAATGACAACTGGCTGAGTTAATCAGAGGAAACGTGGTTTGCAACCAAGATGAGATGGGAAGGGAGGCGGCAGGGTTTGTAGAAGAAAGGAATGAGGCAGGATTCGCAAGAGAGATGAGTAGGAAAGGGAAGAAACGGGGGATGGGGATAGAGGAAGAAGGCTGGTAGAAAGGAAGTAAAGTTAGTATTGTAAGAAAGTGGCGGGGCAGGAGGAAAGGTATAAAGTGACTGACGGGGAAGAAGAAAGGGTTATTAAGGGGAAAAGGGTGGACAGGAAGAATGTAGCGTAAGATATGAGAGGCAGGGATAGAAGAGGATGGCCGGGGCGATGCCAGGGCTTATAATAAACATGGATGGATACAGGGTTTGCAGGGGAGGGAGCTGGAGGGTTAGGTAACAGGGTGAGAAAGGGAAGAACATGGTTAGGCTAAAGAGTAAGTAACTTCACCATGAGAAGGGGTGTCAGAGTAAGGAGGAATGGAATTGCCGAGGGATTAATAGGGAAGGAAGAAGGGCTTGAGGGGATGAACTTGTCTCTAACTTTACACAAAACAAATACAGCTAGATAAAGCCCAGACTGTGCATACCTCCGCCAATGCCATTGACAGTAACTCATTAGCCCTCAGAGTTCCTGTGCGAGGGGTTTTGCTGGAAGAGTGCTAGGCGTATCTCCCTTCGCCTAT
The DNA here is from genome assembly GCF_032717465.1 of Coenobita brevimanus. Classification (NCBI taxonomy): domain Eukaryota; kingdom Metazoa; phylum Arthropoda; class Malacostraca; order Decapoda; family Coenobitidae; genus Coenobita; species Coenobita brevimanus. The sequence continues at coordinate 39,691,646 of NC_136991.1, forward strand.
CGGTTCATAGTCGCGAAGCTCTTAGGTCCTTACCCCGGGGTTCCCTTCTTTATTAAATTTTGAAAATTCCAAGTTCCGTCCTATATTGAGGACATTGAGTGCTAATGGGTTAAAAAAGGATCCGGATCCGGATCCGGATCCGTGGATATAGGATCCGGATCCATCCCAAAATTTAATCAAGTCTTTCTAGGTCCATGACTCACCTTTCTATAAAATTTCATTAAAATTCATTGAGAACTTATGGAGATATTGTGCGGGATACTCCGGATCCGGACCCAGATCCGCCTCCAAAACTAATCATTTCTTCCTTGGACCATGGCCCACCCTTCCACAAAAAATGATAAAAATCCGTTCATAACTTTTTGAGTAATCCCGGATCCGGATCCGTGGATAGAGGATCCGGATCCGGATAGGGATCCACCCCCAAATTTAACCAATTCTTTTTTTGGTAATTGGCGCACCTTTCCACAAGATTTCATTGAAATTCATTGCGAACTTTGGAATTATTGTGCGGGATGCTTCGGATCTGGATCTGGATCCGGCCCAAAATTTATTAATTTCTTCCTTGGCCCTTGTCCCAGTCTTCCAAAAAATTTCATCAAAATTCGTTCATGACTTTTTAAATAATCCTGCTAACAAACAGACAAACAAACAAGCAAATAGACAAACAAACCAACGCGAGGTAAAACATAACCTCCTTGGCGGAGGCAATTAACTCACACCATACACCTATACTCTGCAGCTATAGTTCTCTTTCACCCCACTGGCCCTGCTCACTGTACAGCCTCTTGTTTCTCAGCCTACTAAACCCGTAGAAGAAGAAGAAAAAAACAAAAACAGGAAAGATTCAGACCTACTAACAGTCTCCTCTGGTTGGCTAAAGTAAACTTGTTTCTGTTGATAAAATGGTGATTTCTGTCACATGGTGCATAGATATTTTTTCGTAAATTTTATACTGACCTTCCATGACTCGGGTGGTGGCTAAGAGGATGTGGCACTACGGGCGAGTTTGGTGGTGTGGAGTTCAGGAGATATGAAAAGTAGCACGGAACTAGAAGGGTGGAGATAGGATTTGTATGAGAATGTGAGGGGAGTGGTAGGACTTGTAGCAGAGAAGGTAGGGTTTACAGCGAATGGAGTTGCTGGAGGAGGAAGCAGGGGGAGGAGGAAGCAGGGGGAGTAGGGAAAAAAAGGTGGCTAGGAAGCAGGCAAGGCGCGTATTAAGAGGGAGTAGTACAGTGAAGAAGAAGGTCATGGGAGTCAACGAGCAAGGGGAAAAGGAACGGTTGACAAGGGAAGATGGGATGGGAGAATGCAAGGCTGATATGAAAGAAGAATTGCAGCCACTTGGGGGGTGGAGGTGGAGTCAAGTTTGTAGGCATGGGGAGATGTCAGTGGTGTGACACAAGGGGAAGAGGCAGGGGAGGGGACTGAAAGAAGAAAAATCTGGAGAAGTAGGGGTAGGAGGATAGGTAGAGAAAATGCATAGTTAGTTTTAAGAATGGCAGGGTGTAGAATGAAGAATGTCAGGGTTAATCGACAGGGAGGGATCTAGGGTTAGCGATAGCAAAAACGTGACAGGCTTTGTGGGGAGTTGACTGTAGCACCAGTCAATCAGGGCGATACTCCCAAGGTGGATAGAAAGCTTATGACAGGGAGAGCTGGAGCTCCCGTTTCATCAGCCCTCGAGATTAGCTTCTGACCATCCCCCTTTGCTGAACTTTTATTTCAGTAACATAAAGAGTAGGCTAGCTTACTCTTCTACACAATTTTCTTTAACATTCAGCGTCAGACTACATGCTCATTACACACCAAACTTCCTATTCTGAATGCAGAAAAAAAATAGCGTCTCAGCACCAAGCCTCGGGAGTTCCCAGAGGGGGGAGGGGAGACCATAAAAGCCCCCACTATCCACCCCTTTCTCGGTGAAAGCCAACTGAGATGCATGGAACAACGGTCTGACTCAATCCTTGTTCATTTCTGCAACATTCGTGGCCTTTCCTCTAATTTCTTTCTGTTGAACACAGCCCCACTTCCTCTAAATCTCACCTTCTCTTCCTCTTTGAAACTCAGCTGTCTGTGGCAAACCCTTCTGTGTATCCTCCTACTTTCTCAATACTCACTTCAAAGCCAAAGATGGCTGTTGTGTATTAGTACATAACAACATATCTTCCTCTTGTGTTCATGAATTTGAATCATCTGAATTCTTAACTCTCTCTTATCGGGTATCCTGTTATCCTCTGACGAAATATATCTGTTTTGTGTACTTATCCCCTAATTCTAATGACTACGAAAAAATTCTGTGACAGTGTTACGCCTGAGATGGAAGGCTTTCCATCGATCTCTATTAGATGATTTAAGTGTTCACCACCACCTTGAGCTCTCCTCTCCTTTCACTGATCCACATGGTGAACAAGCCTACATCTTTTCTCACATTAATGACATAGAGCAGCTTGTACATCATCCTACACGTATCCCTGACCGCCTTGGAGAGAATTCTAACATACTTGACTTCTTCCTGACAATTAATTCTTCAGCTTTCTCTGTTCATCTTTTCTCTCCGTTGGCTCCTCCAGTCACAACTTTATTATCTCAATCTGTCCTGTCGCTCTAATAAAGCCCAAGAAGCAGTGGCTGTGGCATTTTGGAGCTGCTGACTGGGAGGCCCTTAGGCAGTACGTCCTTATTTTCCCTGGAATGACTATGGCTTTCAAGGCCTAGAGCCAGCCGAGTGTACCTCGTGCATTTCAGAGATTATTCTCTGTGGCATGAAATCTTATATTGCATTTCTGTTTTCGTGTGACTATTGAAAAAAAAAAAAGAATTGTTTAATCAAGCTTGTTCTGATGCTGTCTGCTTACGAAAGGTACCAGGACCATTCTAACTCTGAACTCATATCTTTAATGTCTGTGTCTGGAGTCATGCTAAGTCTGTTTTTTACTCCCGTAAGAATAATTTGATTGATATTAAATGCTCTAAACTATCCAATTCAAATTCTTCCTGTTCTTTCTGGCACCTCGCCAAAAACCTCTCTAAAACTTTACTTCATCATACTTCCCTCCTATTCCTGCTTTGATGGCGCTGTAGCCGTTTCTTTTGCTGTAAAGCAGAACTCTTTGCCCAGAGCATCCCCTCCAATTCCACTTTAGACTATTCCGGCGCTATTCCTCCATTACTTCCCTCCTCTGACTTCTTCATGACTGATATTAAAATGTTTCCAGTTAATGTGCTTTCTGCCTTCACTGACCTCAGTGTTAACAAGACATATGGGCCTGATGGAGTCCCTCCTGTTGTCCTCAAGAACTGTGATTCTGTGCTTACACACTGCCTAGGTACACTCTTTCGCCTTTGTCGACTTGTAACTTTCCTTCTTGCTGGAAGTAGACTCTCATTCAAACTGTCCCACAGAAGGGTGACCATTCTCAACCCTCCAGCAATCGCCTAATTGCTTTATCGTCCTGTATTTCTGAAGTTTTAATATCTAATCTTAAAAAAAATAAAATAAAGCACCTTTCCTACCATAACCATCTTTACGTTCACTGCAGTGGGTTCCGTCAGGGATGTTCTATTGGTGATCTCACCTTCCATTCAGACTTCTGGTCATCCTCTTTTCGGGACTTTGGTGATAGCTTTGCCATTTACCATTGCACTTGACATCTCAAAGACTTTCGATCGAGTCTGGCATAAATCTTTAATTTCCAAACTGCCCCCTTACAGCTTCTGTCTTTCTATCTGTGCCTACATCTTTAGCTTCCTTTCTGGTCGTTCTGTAGCTGTTGTTGTTCATGGCCACTGTTCTTCTAAGAGCTATTAATAGTGATGTTCCTCAGGCGCTGTCATTTTATTCATCAGTGACCTACGCTGTACATCTAACCCTATTTACTCGTACGCTGGTGACTCCACCCATCACCTTTCCATTCGCTTCTCACAGCGTTCATTTCAGCAGTTATTTTATCAAACAAGGGATGAGGTGACTTGGCTTATATCTCTGTTTGAGGTAAAAGTATTCTTATTGTTTTAATGCATCAGAAACTCAATTCTTACTTATTTTAACCCGCAAAAATGTTTACGGGAATATCCTTTATTTTTTTTTAACAATATTCAACTCAATCCTCCTTCATCTTTGAACATACCTGAGGTTCATTATTTCGGTATTTATCTTGGAAAGATATCGTATTAATCCTCGTAAAATGCTCTTCCAAGGGATTACGTGTGCTAAGCCGACTCCATGCCTACTTTACCCCTGTACAGTTGTAGACTTTATGCAGGGGTTTTATTCACCCCTGTGTAGAGTACAACTCACATGCGTGGGGAGGCTGCCCACATACAACTCTTCTCAACAAGGTGAACTAAAAGCTTTTCGTCTCATTATCTCTCCTCCTTTCACTGGCCCCCATCAGTCCTTTCTCTTCTCCGCAGTGTTGCATCTTATGTCTTTTCTATTGCTGCTTCAGTGACCACTGCTTCTCTGAGCTGTTTGCTTGCATCCCTCCACCACTATGGTCTGCGCGTAGCACCCATCTAGCAGCAAACTCTCATCCCTTTTTCTGTCTCTCTAATACAAGAGTTAGCTGTTACTTCCAGTTCTTCATGTATACAACAGGTCTACTCTGGAATTGTCTTCCTTTGTCTATACTTCTAACTGCCAGTGACCACCAGACTTTTAAATGTGTGTCCAGGCATCTCGAAATGAGGGGATCTAGAATTCGGCCCTCTGTTATATTATTATTTTTTTCTTGGAGGAAACAATGTTGCGGGCTTCTGGCCTTTGCCTCCTTCTTCCTTGCATAAAAATTAAGGAAAAGACAGAGTTTGCGAGGGGGGGCGGGGAGAGAAAATGTGGAGAGAATGAAGGGCTAAAGAAAAATGGTGGATAGAAGGATGTGGAATGCAGGGCAAAATCAAGCAGGGAGGAAGACTACGGTTGTAATGAAGTTAACAATGTCATTAGCGCGCCATCAGTTTACTCATTACCGGGATGATAAATTACTGGAGGAGAAAGACATTGGGGAAATATTTACCCTATGATCTGCAGGACCGTTAGCGTTTTTACACCAAGCTTAAACTTGCAAGGAATATATACCTTTGGACTGCAGAGAGTTTATGTGAACTGTATTTAAACATCTGTCGTAAGCTGGAATATAATATGAAGTTCTTTGCTCTCCGCAAAAACTTTAATCATGATTTTTCTTTTCTTCTCAGTGCTCGTATTTCCAGTGAGCAATAAAGTTGTCCAAAGTTAGCCAAAATGCAACGCAAAGTAGGTGGTTTGTATTTAAATAATTAATTACTGTGTCGGACAAATGCTTGCAGATTTCCGTTGTGTGTAACGTTTTTACACTGCACACTAAGTCTGATTTTCCCTGGATGATCATTCTTCCATTACGAGGGTTTATATTTCCTTTAACCTTTAACCTATCCTAATCTAATCTAACCCAAAAGAATACCCCAAGTGAATAACAAACTAACCTATCCTTATACTAAGAAAACAAACCTAACCTAGCCTAGACTTTCCTGGATAGGAAATAGTGCAAAAATGGCACGCAGAACGGAAACTACCGTGTTTGGTCGACTGAGCTGTATAATATGGAGGGGTTATCTGCACAGTGAGCGTGTGACACGGTCGCCTTACTGAAGCACCCGCACCAGTCGTCTCCACCATAGTAATGCAATTGAACACTGTTCCTAGCTTGCTTTCTCCGTCTCATTGTTGCCTTTCTGTTTACATATGCATCGTAATATATATATATATTTATATATTTATTTATTATTATAATTTTTTTTTTGCCTACCTCTACGAATTATATGTGATAAATATAGTCATGAGTATGAATAAAACAACGTCATATACAGTAGGTTGCTGCACTGGAGAACATTCTCTTTTTCTTTTTTCTTTATTACCTCCATAACCTACTGTCTGTTTAATTATGATAACAAAGATATAATTGAGGTCAATGGAAAGAGCACTTTTATGAAAATAATGTATATTTCGCCATCATAAATAAAACACATAATGTACAATAAAAAGGTGGCATTATCTATCAGCTATTTACAGTACTATCTACACATATCTTTATGGACATAAACATACTTCCATAATTTTTTCCAGCTGATTTTTAAACACAATCAACCTACCCAGCTGCTTTCATACTATAGTACCGGTACCAGGTAGCTTCCTCTGTGATGGATTTCTTTAATAATGTGATGTTCCCTGATAATACTGTAGCACTGTGATACCAGTTTTATTAATTTGAGAACTTGATTGTCCTCAGTGGAGGCGTTAAACATAAGGTTGTTTAGACAGTCAAATGTTCTCTGTATAGTAATTCAGTGTGAAATGTGCAACACAGCTGTGGAAATAGCTAGCGGCATTGGCTGATGTTTTAAAGATTCCTTTTTGTTCTTTTGCAAAATTTAAAGCATTTCTTAGGTTCTTGACAGATTTTAACTACACTCACATGTATTGAGGAAGCCTTTTCTGTCTCTCTTGTTAATAAAAGTGCTCAAAAAATTATTGCCTTTAGATGCTGATACCAGTGCTTCTAGACAAAGCGTTTGAACACCTATTTTTTTGCACCCTGGATTTTTTTTTTAATGTGATGTGAATATCCTGTATGTTGCACGAATGTACAGTCGTGGTCATAAATAATCACCTATCCTCCTGTACCCCGTGCCTCAGACTGGCTCGTTTATGCGCGGCAAGTCACACTGGAGTAAGAGAGGCTGAGAGAGAGGGGCCAGAGAGAGAAGGAAAGGTGGGGGGGGGGACCAACGATGGTGGTGGGGTGGAGTGAGGGAGGAGAGGGGGGGTAGGTAGGGGGAGGGAGAATGAAATGCGAAGTTGTGGCCACATAATTTGTCTACTTTCTTTCATTCAGGGTATCATATAAAGGAGTTACTATTCGGTAGATAAAGCTGCATTACACCTTGTAGAGCGACGTTAGATAACAAGCTTTAGATAGGTGATGATATCAAGGACTGGCTCGTGAGAGAAATATACTGACGTGACAAATCAAACATTAGTGCGGAGCCAGATATTTGTGTTTATCCGCATATTTTGACTTCGGACGCAGAATAGAATCTGGATGGCTTTGACTTCCGTAATGTTTGTGTAAGAAACGTCCTCTACCCTTACATATAATTAATTTTTGGAACTAAATATTATATGCAACCTTTGAAATGGCTGTGTCCAAGTAAATATGATCAGCCTCACGGTATACACTCCCTCTATACAGTCACCATCATGTCAATTCAATAATTATTTAAACACATCTCAGTATGAAAAGGCAATTTAAAATAATTCTGCATAAAAGGTAATTTTGATGTCTGAGCTCATGGGTGGATATGATAACGGTATTTCTCATAATCTGTTAGAGGGAAAATTAAACAAAATCCTACCCAAACTCCCAAAATATATCTATATCAATGTTTACCGACACTGGTCAAGGCAAAGCAACCAGGAACGCCTTAGTAAGTAGTCCAGTGGCCTCATGCCCTCGAAACCTCATGCAGGCTTCGCGGCACCGGGGAAACAATGTTGCTGATGGTTTGCTGGTTTCGTCTGAACAGCTTCCACTCGTCCTTGGTGTGCTGGATGAGGCGGGCCCGTGTCCTCTCGTTCTCTGGCTTTCTTGCTTTGACAATCTGGGTCCACACAATCTCGATGGCTCTGCGCTAATATTTGATATGTCACGTCAGTATATTTCTCTTACAAGCAAGTCCTTGATATCTCCATCTATCTAAAGCTTGTTATCTGACGTCGCTATACAAGGTGTAATGCAGCTTTATCTACCGATTAGTAATTCCTTTATATGATGCCCTGGTTGAAAGAAAATAGACAAATTATGTGGCCACAATTTCGCATTTCATTCTCCCTCCTCCTACCTCCCCTCCCTCACTCCACCCAAGTACCATCGTTAGTCCCCCCACCCACCTTCCCTTCTTTCTCTTGGCCCTCCCTCTCAGCCCCTCTTACTCCAGTGCGACTTGCCGCGCATAAACGAGCCAGTCTGAGGCACGGGGTACAGGAGGATAGGTGATTATTTATGACCACGACTGTACACTGTATGTTGCACGAAGTGTACTGTGTTTATCAGTTATTTCATAGAAGCAGCAACAAGTTATATATTTTCCATGTGAAATGTAATTCCTTCTCACTTCGATGAATTCCTGTGCCCATTTTTGAATCCGTGAGCTGCACAGTGGATCATGGTACTATATTTTCCGGATTCATCGGCTCATTTCAAATGGCGAGGGTGTCAGGCGGGGTGTTTCAACATGGCTGCTACTGCATCAGCGGCAGCGGACCAAGAAACTACGCAGCGCAACCCATGAGCTAGCCCCCCCATATTACAGAGCTCAGTGGTTTGGTACCCTATGGCCGCACCTACTGTAGAGTCGCCTCCTCTTATGACGCTAACCAACAAATTTTTCATTCTTTCGTTTCCGATTCCACAGTCGTCTTTGCAGTGATGCTGGCCAGCACACGAACCATGACAGGAGAATTTTTAGAATGGTTACCATGGAATCGTTTAGTGAGCTCGGCACCTTCCCCTTAAACTTACCACGGTGGGAAGCTTTGTTCGTATACAGACAAGTAGGCTATGGATGCGCCTTATAGTAATAGCCTAGATATCACCAGACGTTATATATTTAAAAAAAAAAAAAATCGAGAGGCTTATAGCATGTTTCCCTCTCCTTCTTTATAATAATTTCATCACAAGCTGAGTAAAATCGTCCGAGGGTAACAAGAATTAACTAAAAATAGCCATCAACATATTTAAGAGACTACCACAGTGTTAGGCATTAGGAGGAAGATTAATGACTGCAGCCAGGGCTTTACAAGCGCCGACACACGGGATTATGTCGTTAGCGTGGGAGATACATTACGACAATATTTACCTTCCGAATAATAAGACTTTTGGTGGGCTTCTTTATGTCAGCCTTGAGGCAGTATTTTCACCATTGTCGTCATTATCATCATCATCATCCTGACTTTCTTCCTCATTTTCTGACATCATATGGCTTTTGGGGTCTATGGTAACAGTTGAAACAATATTTACATGCAGAAATAGAGGAATTTTCAAAGCCTGGATGTAGGATAGCTTTCTGGAGCATAACATATTTTTGCCTTTATGACACCAATGCACTGTTATCAAAAAAGTACCGCACGCCTGAGATGAATGGCTGTGAAAACGATGGAGTTTTGCAGACGCGTTAAATTATTAATATATTGGCTCAAAAAATATGCCATCCAATATGTGACAATTTGTGCGATTCCGAGTCCCAATAATTACCAAGGACAATATTTGCACTTATAATTACAGGGTGCCCTATATATCACAATGCTTTGTCCGTGTTTCAGGACGATACGTACGGTAAGATGGCATATATATATATATATATATATATATATATATATATATATATATATATATATATATATATATATATATATATATATATATATATTGTTACATAGCCTATGATTTCATCATCCTTTGTGTAATTTTAACGCACAGTTGCTGCATGTTTGATCACGAGCGTGTTCTGCCTCAGTCCCCCCCCTTCTACCGTTATAGTAAAGTCGTTCTCTCTGTTATTCAGAGCGGGATTTTCAGCTTTTTGTCCCCATGGCTTCATTTGCGCGTCCTTCTTACAAGTTGTATCAAGCTCTCCTGGTCCCTATATAATGAGCTCAGTCTCTGCATCATTGCCACTTAGATCTGTTCCTCATTTTGTTCACATCTCTGTTCTCCCCTGTACAGATATTATTATTGTGAGTGCTTCAAGAAATCTCCAAACATCTAGCAGCTGTGTGTAATTTGAGTATAAGTGTTATTGCATTTTTTCTTGTACTGTGTAGCATAAGGTTAATTCTTAGGCCTAGTGAAGTGTTTGTGATTAATGTTGGGTTTTATGTCAGTCATTTTTGATAATAGTTTGTATCTGTAATAATTTATCTGGCATTCACTGAGTATTATCTGGTATCTCATTTTATCAGGGCTGACTTAGATAAATTTACTCATGCTAATTTCGTGTTAATAGAGGCTATTGCAGTTAACCATATATTTACCCTGTTTATTTGCCATTACATTATCCTCATGAGTCCTGAATGTTTTGTTGTTAGTTTGAGCATTAAACTTTAACTTGTAATTTTACCTAACTCTTTTGTTTTGAACCTGGAACTTTACGGGACAGTGGTGACTCTTGGTATTCTCACTTAAAGTGTACGTTATCTTTCTCTGTTCCGTAACATAAATTTGGCGACCTCATATCAGGATATTCAGGATATTATCATAAGGATATTGCTTGATATTTTGTGACTGTTACTTATTAATTATGTCTACTATTACTACACTTGATGAAGCCAAAGATTTTTTGTCAAATGTGCAAACAGTGTGTGATATAGAAAACAGAACAAAGAATGAACTTAAGATTGTTGCTCAACAATTGGGATTTGTTGTTCGCTCTCATCAGTCTAAAGATCAAATTGTTGCCATGATTAATGAAAGCTTGTTTAATGTAACTCCTCCAAATGAGCAAACGCAGATTGAATTAGCTAAGTTACAGCTAGCCCTGCAGGAGGCTAAGGCTAAGGAGGCGGAGGCCCGTTCTAAGGAGGCTGAGGCACAAATTGAACTTGCCAGGATTCAGGCAGACCATGAGTATCGCATGATACAAGGTGGAACTGGATCATCTAGCTCTGATGATTTTGATGTGGCTAAAAATGTTAAACTTGTCCCTCCTTTTAATGAATCTGATTTAACAAAGTATTTTCAGTTGTTTGAGAGGGTAGCTACAGGTTTTAATTGGCCCAAACAGAATTGGCCAGTACTCCTTCAAACTGTTCTCTCCGGTAAAGCTCAAGTAACTTATGCATCTTTGCCTCAGGATCAATCTGATAATTATGATGTAGTTAAGAGCTTGATTCTTAAGGCCTATGAGCTTGTTCCTGAAGCCTATAGAGTAAAATTTAGGACAACTTACAAGCAAGATAAGCAATCCCATGTTGAGTATGCAAAAATCAAAGAAGATCTGTTAGAGCAGTGGTTAAATTCTAAGAATGTGGATTCTGATTTTGACAAATTTATGCAGATGATTTTGCTGGAGGACTTCAAAAGGTGTATTAGTAAAGATGTAAGCCTATATCTTGATGAGAAAAGAATAGATAATTTGTCTGATGCTGCAGTTTTAGCTGATGAATATGTTCTCACTCACAAGAGATATTCTAGAGAAAAAGGGAAAGCTGAGAGTAAGTACGTTGCCTCTACTCAGAGTACAGGTAACAGGAAAGAGAATAAGGATGATGTTTCTCAGGAAGTAAATACCAGCTCCACCTCTAGATTTCAGAAAAGTAAATGTACTTATTGTAGTAAGCTTGGTCATACTACGGAGAGATGTTTCAGGAGACAGCGTGATGTGCACAAAAAGGAGTCTTTAAATATTCAGTCAATTGGTCTAGTGTCCACTCTTGAGAGTTCCCAGAATTCTTTAACTGAGTTAACTGAACCTGCTTTGAGGGGTAACTTAAATTCTCATGATGGAGCTCCTCTTTTGAGCAGTAACATGGGTGACACTCTCAAGAGTTCATGTGCTAATTTCCTGTCTGATGGTTTTGTCAGTCCTCTGGACAGTAATGACAGGAAATCAGTTCAAATATATTGTGATACAGGTGCTTGCCAATCCCTTATGCTGACCAGTGTTCTAGGCTCTAATGTTAATTCCTCTGATGAAACTGTAATCTTACAAGGTGTAGGGAATAATTACTTCTCTGTTCCTCTGTGCAGAGTGAATTTAGAGTCTGGTTTTGTTAATGGTTCCGTTATGGTTCGGTTGGTTGAGACACTCCCAATGTCAGGTGTAACTTTCTTACTTGGAAATGATATTGGTGGAAGTCAAGAGTGTCCAGCTCCTCAGTTGTCTAGTGAGCCAGTGGCTGTGTCCCAGGATTGTGATGTCCCTGATGTGTTCCCTGCATGTGCTGTCACTAGGGCTAAGTCTAAAGTTACTGGTGATATAGAGGATAATGATGATGATGATGTTATCCTATCTGACACTTTTCTTGCTAATTTGGGCCACTCACCAGATGAGGCAGTACCCCGTAGTGTTGATAATTTGTCTCGTCAAGAGTTGGTTGAGTTGCAGGTTGCTGACCCTGAGTTGAAAGGTCTAGCTAACTCTGCTTACAGTGAAGAAGAGTCAGCCGGTGCTTCTACTTGTTATTATGTAAAGTCAGGAGTACTTATGAGGAAGTGGAGACCCCCAACAGCATCAGCCGACTGTGAATGGGAGGTTGTACATCAAGTTGTCATCCCTCGTGTTTGTAGGCAGGATATCATTAGAGTGGCTCATGATTCCAGTTTGGCAGGACACCTTGGAGTGAGGAAGACTGGCACGCATTTTGAAACACTTCTACTGGCCAGGTATCTTCAGGGATGTTTCCTGGTATTGTAAGTCTTGTCACACCTGTCAAGTTGTGGGGAAGTGTAATCAGACTGAAAAGGTTGCACCTCTAGTTCCCATTCCTCCTTTTCAGGCGCCATTCACCCGTGTGTTGGTGGATATTGTGGGCCCTCTTCCTAAGACTTCTTCAGGATTTTCTCATGTGTTGACCCTGATTGATATGGCTACTCGTTATCCTGAAGCCATTCCACTTAGAAATATCTCAGCAAAGAACGTGGTTAAGGAAATGCTAGGGTTCTTCACAAAGTTTGGTCTGCCTAAGGAGGTACAGTCAGACCGGGGAAGTAATTTCATGTCAAACGTTTTCAAGCAGTCTCTGAAAGAGTTGGGCATCACCCAATCACGTCTTCAGCTTACCATCCCCAGACCCAAGGAGCGTTGGAGAGATATCATCAAACACTCAAATCGATGCTCAAGAAATACTGTTTGGAACATCAGAAAGACTGGGATAAAGGTCTTCCATTCGTTGTGTTTGCCGCAAGAGAATCTCCAAATGAATCACTGGGCTTCTCACCTTTTGAACTACTGTTTGGCCATGAAGTAAGAGGACCCCTTAAGTTACTCAAGGAATGCTGGCTGTCGGAGGAAGATGACGTCAACCTGCTGGAGTATGTGATGAAGTTCAAAGAACGGCTGTCCACTGCTTTACAGCTGGCGAGAGAGAATTTAGGAGCTGCTCACTAGAAGATGAAGACTTGGTATGATAAGAAGTCCAGGTTACGCCAATTTCAGCCAGGAGATCAGGTTTTGATTCTGCTACCAGTGCATGGGCAACCTCTTCAAGCCAAGTTTAGTGGTCCTTATTTCGTGGAGAAGAAACTCAGTGATGTCAACTATGTCATCGCCACACCAGATCGAAGAAAGAACAAGCAACTATGTCACATCAACATGATAAAGTTATATCACAGGCGGGACGAAAATAATCCAGTCTGCACTGTAGCTGTTCCACCCGAGTCTGCAAGTGAAGCTCTCCCATGCAGTATGAGCCTGAGTGATAGTTTGGGGAAGAATCCTGATATCATGAATGATCTCCAGACTAAGCTTTCTCATCTACCTCCCAAGGAAAGGCAGGAGTTTTCGGCATTACTGCAGGAGTACCCGCAAGTGTTCCGTGCCACTCCAGGAAGAACCACTGTGTTGATGCATGATGTCGAGGTTGGAGACGCAAAGCCAATTAAACTGCCTCCTTACCGTGTGAACCAAGTGAAAGTTCCTCTCATCGAGAAGGAGCTTGGCTACCTGTTGGACCACAAGATGATTGAGCCCTGTCAGAACGAGTGGAGTTCTCCTGTCACTCTGGTCCCTAAGCCAGGTGGGTCACAGCGGCTTTGCATTGACTACAGACGTGTTAATCAGATAACCAAAACAGACACTT
>NC_136991.1:39710485-39747985 GCF_032717465.1 Coenobita brevimanus
TACCTTACCCCAGACCTGCTTCAATCAACACCTACCTTATTCCAAAGCTGCCTTTCTCCACACCTGCCTTTCCCTCACACCTGCATCACTCCATACTTGCCTCACTTACTACATAGTTTACCCCACACATGACTTTCCACACCTGCTCCCAAAAAGTCAAGAGGCAGGACACAATAACACGGGTAGTTCGAATTTCACAATAGGAGAGAGAGAGAGAGAGAGAGAGAGAGAGAGAGAGAGAGAGAGAGAGAATTATATTTCCGATACGATGACGATTTTTCTTGTTTTTCTTTTCTCTCCAGTCTACTTTTTCTTTTTTATTTACATAAAGGATAAGTAAATGACAGGCTTGCCTCTTTTCTTCATTACTGAGGTACTATCCCCAGCAAAACTCGATGGCCTAGTAACAATAAAAAGTAAATGAAAATGACGCTCTTTGAATAGACTGTAGCATGAGGAATGATAAGAGACTGATACTGAAGAGACGTAAAAACAAATATTATGATGATGTTTTTATTACATTATTCTGCTTACGATCAGGCGATTGTATTCACCTTAGGAGACAATTTTCGAACAGGGGAGATTAGACACTGCTCTCATAAACCCTCTTATCTTGAGAGGTTAAAGTCCAAAGTAGAAATAAAGTGCTTGTTGGTAGCTGCCTTTAAGTAAGGGAAAGCGTCGCCACATGAAATATTAAATAAATGAAAAGGATATAGTGGGAATAGAATGACTGGGAGTTTAGTCTGTCTGTCTGTCTGTCTCTCCCTCTCTCTCTCTCTCTCTCTCCCTCCCTCTCTCTCTCTCTCTCTCTCTCTCTCTCTCTCTCTCCCTGCCTCTAATCTGCCTCTGATCATTCCGATCGTCAGCGGTGCCGTAATGTATGCTATGTGGAGAGCTCTGAAACACACATCTCTGCGTAATAAACCTCATGTATACCGGCTCAGTCACCGTATATTCTCCCTGAGTTTCCGAGACGTATAACTGCGTTCTGACCTTCCTTTACCTCCATGACCTGTTTATTTCTTTATTTTTATTACCACCAGACGATTATTTTTACCCACAACCAGTCAGAGATGAGTGTTGTTATCACTGGGATCAACAGGTGTCCGTCCATAGAGCTGGGCGGCAGGGCGGCTGGTCGAGCGTAGAGATTTTGTGTCGGGGCCAGAACTAAGAAAGTATTCACCATAGAGTCATAAAAATTCACAATTATGTGTTTTATAGTGAACTGGTGCCTTTTGATAGGTAGAATGATGTGTCTTGGGTAGTTTTTTAAGTAATGAAAAAGTAAAATATAAATCCACAGACTTCAGTGCGACCTGCACAAGGAATCTGAAGGGCCCAGGTTATGTTTCCTCAAGGCATTCTCCTCACGCCCACCTTGAAAAGGAAAGGCTGGGATTGTGAGGGCCGTTATGCGCTTATTTTAGGGGTGCAGGTAGGTGAGAGGTATGCGATTCGTCAAGTGGAGGGTTGCAACCGAGCATCGTTGCCTGTGTGTGGCTCAGCAGTAATATATCGTCCTGGAGAAAGTAGACATTAACTTAACTTACCGTTTCACCACATGAGGTGTCCCCAGTGCTAGGTATAATTGTTTGTTGATAGAATGAATCAGCGCTGGAATGACTATGGCGCCCATTGCGCCATCTGAGTAAGAATTTTAGTTTTGCTGGACTACGGGTGTATGGACCAAGGCAATGGCGTATTTACTCTAGCGCATGCGATAGGAGGGAGATGCCGTGTTTTGCTGTGTGTGTGTGTGTGTGTGTGTGTGTGTGTGTGTATTTAAGTATGCATGTTTTTATGGGGCACGATGAGTTTAACCAGTCTGCGCCATTCACCTCGGTTCTACGCCTCCATCGTCAGCTCCTATCTCAAATCTCCGTTCACCAATCCATCCACCTCCTCCTTGGCCTCACCCTCACCCTCCTGCTTTGTACCCCCATTGCCATTACTCTCCTCCTCACATAATCTTCATCCCTTCTCATCACGTGCCCATACCAGTTTAGTCTTTATTTGCATGCACCTTTTTTTGTGCCTCACCTACCTTCAATCTCCCTTTGTTCCTCTCATTTGTATTCCTGTCTAGTTTCATTACTTCACACGTCCATGTCAGGATTCTCATCTCCGCTACACCCAGCTTTTCCTCCTGCGCTTTCTTCACTGCCCTCATCTCAGGCCCATACATCAAAGCCGGTCCCACCACCTTTTTGTATATTTTAACATTAAGCCTCATGCTGATTCTTCTGTCACACAGCACTCCCGTTACCTTCTACCAATTCCTCCAACCCTCCTGCTCTGTCTTGGTTGTTTCTGCATCCAAGTCTCCATTATCAGCAACTTATCTGTCTTTGATATCTAAGCTTCTCCATTCTTTTCATTCTGTCTCCCTGCAAACTAATCCTTGAACTTTGAGCTCCGTTGAAGCTCAGGCATTTAATTTTCTCCCTTATGATCTTCATTTTTCTGTCTTCCATAGCCCTCTCCATTTTTCTAATTTTCTGACCATCCCCTCTCTTCTAGTACTGCATAGCACGATATCATCAGCAAAGAGCAAGCGTCAGGGAGACTGATTTTTTACCCCAGGAATCAGCACGTCCATAATCACATTCAATAGTTAAGGGCTTAAAGAAGATCCCTGACGCAAACCAATTTTAACTAATAATTTGCTTGTTAGTCCTACGCTGCGTGTGAGCTGGGTTCTTGTCCCCTCATACATAACCTCCACAGTCGTCACATACTTCTCCATATATCATGATGTTGCACCTTGTCGTACGTGTAGGCCTTCTCCAAGTCACCATATATCAGATTCAGCCCTCTCTGCCTCTCCCTGTGTTTTTCTGCCATCTGCCTCAGTGTAAAAATTGCGTTTGTCGTCCGTCTACCCTGCTATAACCATGCAGGATCAACGTTATCACTCTATGATTACCACACTCTTGGTTGTTCCCCCTCTTTGTGTTGAAAGGTACAGTCACACTATCACTCAACTCATCCGGCATTTGCTCCTGTACAAAAATCTACTGCATCTAATCCCACACCAAATCCATTTCCTCTTCACCCAAACACTACCAAATCTTCATTGGTGTTCCTTCTAGCACCATCACCTTCCCGTTCTTCATTCTTTTCAGCACCATTATTACTAATTCTCTGCTCGCACCTGCCGTTAAACCTTCATTTGGGACTCCATCTTCAAAAACTAGACTCGGATTCTCCTTAGCAAGTTTTTAGAATATCCTTTCCACCTGGTATTGTCCTGGTCACGTAAAAACACTCCTTCCTCGTCCTTTATATGCTTGATCTGAGTGAATTCCCTGGTTGCCTTATCTCAAGTTTTCGCTTTTCTATAGATCTTTCTCCCTGTGTTTGTAACTTTTTATACGTCTTGTTCGAAGCTTGCGCCTTTGCTGTTACCAATGCCATCTGTGCTTCTTTGTTTGCCCGCCTGTAGATTTCTTCATCTTCCTGTCGCCTTGATGCATCCTTCTTCTTAGCATCCTTTTCAGCTTTTATCACTTCCTGCACTTCCTCGTTCCACCACCACATCTCCTTACCCTCAGGGGTCTCCTAGTTGACACCCAAAAGCTTTTCTACTCTTAGTATCACCAGGTTGTTTTCCTACCACCAGTGGTGCACCCCCACAAGTGGTCTAACTTCACCCAAAACTTCTCCCTAAACTGTCTACATAGATCCTCCTCCTCCGACCTCAACCACATTATCCAAGGGGTCCCATGTTCTGGTTTCCTTCTCTTGCCACTCTTATCATAATCCTCCATTACCAGTTTATGTTGTGCTGCCACACTTTCCCCGTTTATGACCATGCATTTTTTAACCTCTTTCTAATGAGATCTCCTGAACATTAGGAAGTTTATTTGTCTTTCTCTTTCTCCATACCTTTAGGTCAAAAATTGGTCCACGTTCATCTAAAAAAAGGCGTTAATCACCAAATCAAACGCCAGTTGAAGATCTACTCTCCTTTCCTCTCGTCCTCATTCCGTCTCACCCCTCAGCCAACATGCAGCCCCCCCTTCCCCTTTTTGCACGTCCCCACATACCTATTCAGGTTTCCACTAAGGATCATCCTTTCTCCTTCCGGCGTCGCCCTCAACTTTTGATCTATCTGAACCCAAAGAACTTCTTTTCCCCCTCTTCACAACCAACATGGGTAGCTTATGCATATATGATGTTAATCACCTTCCAATCCTGGCCTAGTTTGAATCATCACTCTATGACATTTGCTGCTCACGCTCACTAGATTATCCTTAAGTTCCTTGGAAATCACTATTCACATGCCATTCCTCCTTCGCTCATCTCTTTCTCTGTACAGGCGGGCAACTTGCATCCGCCTTTGAACTCCTCACGCCTTATTGTTTTTCCATCTAATTTCCTGCACACACAGTACTCCAACTTTCAACCTCTCCATCAATTCTGCCAGCTCCCTTCCCCTTTCACTCATCGTCCCCACATTTATCACTCTCACCCGGGCTAGTTTCTTTAGCTGGAGCCGCCCATGATGCAGCTACCCCTGCCCATTTCCCGCAGAGGTCAGGCGAGGCCCCTGCGTGTCGTTTACCAGATATGCCGTAGCATTTTCTGAGGCTATTCTGGTTTGATTTGCCATTTTGGTTTTGGCCAGTTTTACAGTCGGATGCTGTTCCTGCCACCAACCCTACCTATTTATCCGGGCTTGGTATCGACATTGAATTGGCTGTCTTGCTCCCCCGGTGGCTGGGCGAGTGTTTTTAGTCTAACTGCTACTAATAGACCCTTCTAGTATGGCCCCACTTAGTCGAAGCAGTATTCAAGCTTGCTCACAACTGTGAGGTAGCCTTCCACCATCAGACTTGTCTCTGCCCTCGAAGAGCCACCACCACATTTTTCGGCTGGGGCTGGGGCTCAGGAGGATCTCACGAGAAGCAGGATGGCCTGGTCGACCTCCCGCATACCCTTCTCTTCCTTACTTTCGAAAGACCACCGCCACTTTTTCCAATATATATGTATGTACAGTCGACCCCCAACTTCCGAGGAACACACACCCACGTCCCTGGCTTATTCGCGAATTGGTCCTGAAGAAAAAAGGGGGGGGGGGGAAACGCGGCCGTGGAGTATTGCCGCGGTGTACGAGCTATCAGTGAACGTTGATCTTTTCGGTATTATCATAAATTATAAAGAAACAGTAAAATAAGCATTTTCTGAGTTACATATGCACACAAGTGTCAGTGAAGGAGTGATTGTACCGTCCCAAGTGCATCAGTTGATTGTAAATAAAATCACCTGATTCCCTGCTAAGGCAGCTGGGAAAGATTTGTATATTCGTGTATTTCCTCCATAATGATTTAATGCAAAGTCATTTTACCTCACCACTTATTAGTGGATGTTGAATATCAATAATCAGTAAACTGAGTATTTTTTTTTTTTTTGCCTGGCTGCCTTGTTTACGTAGCTGCAAGTTACGTAACGCCTGACAAAAAATACTCAATTTATTAATGTAAATTGATGTATCTGTGATAATGTCGAAAAGGTCAGGGCCCAGCGACGGCTCGTATACCGTTGTGTGCAACATTCATTTCCTTCTGAGGTTACCTTAAAAGAGCCTTAGGTGGTTGGTTTCTTGTTAACTAGTTGGGGTACAGTTTGGTTAAAATGGCTGATGAAATGAGGAAATAACTGATTAGTAGCCGCAAACGAACACCAAAGGACCGATGAATGTCAGATCGTCGGACCCAAGTGGTCGGACCCATCTTTGTGAATGAATTACCGGGTAGGCTACTCGTTTTACATGCACCACACATTCCCTAACATCAGTCTATGTCATCATAATGAAAAGGTTGAAACCAGACTACTTTATTAAACTTCAAGAAAGGTCTTTCTTACTAAAGGTGCTGCTAAGGCTATATCTAACACCTCTTGTTCCAAAAGTCTATCCTGAGCTAACTAAAGTCGTCATGAAATAGCAAGAATAAGATTAAAAAACATCCCGTTCTCACAGGTTAAAAACTGCCTTGATTAACCCTCTGACTGCTAATGTCGGACTAAGTATCTGATTCTGGCCACCTTCGGATGATTTTAGTGTGACTGCAGTGAGTCGTCAGCGGGAGTAAAACGCGAAGAGAGTGTCCTTAGCAGAAACGTTAGTTGTTATGGTTGTTGTCATCGTCACCGTCCTTGTTGTTTTTTTGGTTGTTATTGTTGTTGCCTCAGGTTCTTCTGAAACGCGAACTCAATGAAGCTCAAGCTGAGCTACTCTTCACCTGCAAATCCCATTCCTCCTTTCGGGAAGTGGGAGAGTGTTGAGACTTGAGAGACGCTTGTATAACCGGGGCAGCAGAGCTGCCCAGTTGCACTGTTGCCACCCCGAGAAAGTGTGATAGTTACTGATACTTCAATGCCCTAGGTTCCTCACAAGCATAGTAGCCCAGTTATAGTGGTGTCGCCCCGTCAAAGCGTGATAGTTATCCATACTTCAGTTCCCAAGGTTTCTCACAAACATAAGAAAACCGTGTGCCGTTATGCGGTAACCAACACAATTTCGATAATTCAGCGTCAGAGAATTACTCAGCTAATTGAAAACTCAACCACATAAAAGGTTGGTGCTGTGATGTAGATCTGCTTAGCCCAGAAAGGTAATGTTCTAAGTAGGCTAAACACTTTTCATGAATCACTGTGTTATCATTACATCTGTTAGTCACCTCAACATGATGAGCTCTTATAACTCCTTCACTACGATGGCATACTTTATGCGTTACTCTGGTTAAAACCAGAGTCCGAAGTTACAAAGACATTTATCTCCCTAGTTCCGTCAGAAAAACATAACTGGCAAAATACAGTGAGAACCCCTCTCTGCTAGTTTATGTTTCAAATGCTTCGATTTGTTTTTCTCCACTAAGTATTCGTAAAATTTTGGGAATAAATTGTCTACCTCCAGTAGTGCCGGGGATAATGAAGACTGTATCTGACACCTGCAGTTTGAAAAGTAATTCCTAAGTTGAGTAAAATTGTCTGAAGAGGTCAAGACTATAACAACAAATATATTCTCAGACTGCAAGGGTCTTGATGGTTTCAGAATGAAATTTAAAGAAATTTTATGCTGAAGAGTGTTAGAAACATATTCTCTCACCCTGCCCCACTACCACGAATGGTACTTCCTGTTAAATTCAATAATTCACAGTCAGAGAATTACTCCGCTAACTGATAACTATGGCAGTACTCCCAATGAGGACGGAAAGCAGATGTCAGGGAGAACTCGAGCTCCCGTTTCAGCAGGCCTCAGGACTGGTTCCTGATCATCCCCCTTTTGCTTAATTTTTCCAGTGTTTCAGACATACAAAGAATAGGCAAGCTTGCTCTCCAATACAAATTCCTCTAACAGTCAACCCCAGACTACATGTACCTTACGCACTTCACTGTCTTCTCAAAATTTCACGGAAAAAAAAAAAAAGGGCATCAACAAACTAAGCCTCTGAGTCCCCAGGGAGGGGGGGCCCATCAAAGCCCCCACCATCCGCACCTTTCCCGGTGAGGACCCAGCGAGATGTCAGAAACCACTGTCTGACTCACTTCAATATTTACGGCCTTTCCTCTAACTTTCTCTCTGTTGCGCACCACTTCTCCTTCTCTAAACCTCACCTTCTCTTCCTAACTGTTACTTAGCTGTCTGAGGTGACTGATAGCAAACCCTTCTCTGTATCTTCCTACTTTCTCTGTACTGATTTCAAAGCCAAAGATGGCTGTTGTGACTTTTTTTTTTTTTTAATGCGAGGAAGAAGGAACCAAAGGCCATGAGCCTGCAGTAACAGTTCCCTCCAAGAGAAAAACAAAATACAACAGAGAGACAAATTCAAGATCCGATCATTTTGAGATGCCTGGACACACTGCGTTTGAAAGACTGGAGATCATAGGCAGCAGGAAATACAGACAGAGGGAGACAGTTCCAGAGTTGACCTGTTGCATAAATGAAAGACTGGGAGTAACGGTTAACTCTTGCATTAGAGAGTTGGACAGAAAAGGGATGAGAGTGTGCTGCCAGACGGGTGCTTCGCGCCCGTCGTAGAGGTGGAGGAATGCAAGCAGATAGTTCAGAGGAGCAGTGACCATTAAACCCTTAAATGCATTTCTTCACCACTTTGGGATTTTGTTTTTGTAAAACATGTGGTACCTTGTCTTCCTTTGAAGATGCTGGCCAGGCCGTCCACGTATGTGAAGTGTTTGCCTAGGCCTATTGTGTGAAGTAAGTGTGCTCCCTCTTGTTTTCCCATTGTGGGATTTATTTGCGTTTTTAGTCCATCAGACCTATCGTATGCTGTGCACGACACACGATTTTAGGACTTAGCGTATGCTCTACAAGTAAAACTACTATAGGATTGTGCCATTATTTTTTTGGAAATATATGTGTATGACTGTTTTTTTGTTATGTATCTTATGTTATTATATATTATATATATTATTTACATTATATATTATAGAAATACTATATATATATACTACATATATTACACTTTATATTATACTTTATGTACTATATTATTTTATTGGGTTTTTCCTTTTTTATTTTTTTTATTTTTTTTGCTGATTATAAGTAATATTATATAAAGACTAAGATAAAAGTGGAACAAAAGACTGAAGTGAAGACTAAAGTGAATATAAAGAATATATCGAAGGCAAAGGACAAAGGAAAAGGAAAAGGAAAGACACTGCTGTCAGACATAGAACTAGAGACTCTTGTGAACATCAGTGCATCAAGTGTGACCTCTCAGTGTGTCTCAGCCACAGCTAAACCCTGTGTACCGATTGTGAGGGGATGTAGGTCAGTAAAAGAAAACTAAACATTGTGTCTTATATTATCGTCATATTATCGTCATATAAAGTATCAGTCCTCATCATTTGGGTCTTAAAATCATAGTTTAGTGTCAAACGAAATTTACAAAGTCATTAAGGTGTATATACAGGGAACCATAACGTCATAAAAAATTTGTATAGTGAAAATTTCCCTTTTTTTTTTTTTTTTTTTAGCCCTTTTCAGGGTGTCTTCCCACAGTGACCCTCATGAGCCAGAAGTGTGAGCCACTTACAGGATACGGCCACGGGACCTGAGAAGCAGCATATATAATCTCAGATCTTAAATCCTCATACGGGCCGAGTAATTAATTTTTTATTCAGTAACGTCAAAAAAAAGGCAATTTTGGTTAGGTTCCTTTAGTCACCCATAAAACATTTTTATTTTTCAATAATTACTAAAGTAAGTATATCACAGGAAAGTAGAAGAGTTGTTCTTTCTTTTCATGGCCAGAAACCCAATAAAAATTGATTACAACCATGTGTTTTGATTTTTCAAAAAAGGAGTTGGTTACACTCAACGTATGTCATACAAGACAGGTCCAACAACGTATGCCTTTAAGGGTTTTAAAGTAGCGATTGAAAAGGGATAAAGATGCAACAGTGTGGCGAAGAGACAGAGGTTGAAGGGAGTCAGTAAGAGGAGGAGAGTTAATGAGATGAAAAGCCTTTGACTCCACCCTATTGAGAAGAGCTGTATGTGGGGAGTCTCCCCACACATGAGAGTTGTACTCCACGCAGGGGCGGATAAAACCCCTGTATAGAGTCAACAATTGTGCAGGGGTAAAAAAAGAGCGGAGTTGGCTTAGCATACCCAATCTCTTGGAAGCAGATTTTACAAGAGATGTAATATGATCTTTCCAAGATAAGTCCCGAGTAAATGAAACCCCAAGCATGTTCAAGGATGATGCAGGATTAAGCTGAATATTATTAAACATTAGTGGGTATACCTGTGGAAGATTTTGTCAAGTTGATAGGTGTAAGAACTGAGTCTTAGATGCATTAAAAACAACCATAATATTTTACCCCAGTCAGAGATACGAGCCAAGTCAGACATTAGGTGTGCCATAGCCTCATCCCTTGTTTGTTGAAGTAACTGTTGAGATGGGCGTTGCGGGAACCGAATGGAAAGGTGAAGGGTGGAGTCATCAGCGTATGAGAGGATAGGGTTAGATGTACAGCTTAGAAGATCATTGATGAATAAAAGGAAGAGAGTTGGTGATAGGACAGGGCCCTGAGGAACACCACTGTTGATAGATCTAGGAGAAGAACGATGGCCGTCTACAACAGCGGCTATAGAACTACCAGAAAGGAAGCTAGCGATGAAGGCACAGATAGAAGGATAGAAACCGTAGGAGGGCAGTTTGGAAATTAAAGATTTATGCCAGACTCGATCGAAAGCCTTTGAGATGTCAAGTGCAATGGCAAAGCTTTCGCCAAAGTCACGAAAGGAGGATGGCCAGGAGTCTGAAAGGTAGGTGAGAAGATCTCCAGTGGAGCGTCCCTGACGGAACCCGTACTGACGATCGGAAAGAAGGTTGTGATAGGAAAGATGCCTTAAAATTTTTCTATTGAGAATTGACTCGAAAACTTTTGAAATACAGGACGTTAAAGCAATTGGACGATAGTTGGAGAGTTGGGAGTCGTCACCCTTCTTTGGGACTGGCTGAATGAGAGCAAACTTCCAGTAAGAAGGAAAGGTACAAGTTGACAGACAAAGGCGAAAGAGTTTGCCTAGGCAGGGTGTAAGCACAGAAGCACAGTTCTTGAGAACAACAGGAGGGACCCCATCAGGCCCATATGCCTTGTTAGTACTGAGGCCAGTGATGGCAGAAAATACATCAACTGAAGAAATTTTAATGTCAGCTATGAGGAAGTCAGAGGGGGGAAGTGATGGAGGAACAGCACCGGAATCGTCTAAGGTGGAATTGGAGGAGAGTCTGTGCGAAGAGATCTGCTTTATCAGTAGAAGAAATAGCTACAGAACCATCAGAGTAGAAAAGAGGAGGGAAGGATGATGAGGTAAAGTTGTTAGAAAGATTTTTGGCAAGGTGCCGGAAGGAGCGGGAAGAATTCGAGTTGGTGAGTTGAGAGCATTTAGTATGGATGAAATTACTTTTAGTAGAGCGAAGAACAGACTTAGCACGATTCCGGGCAGAAACGTAAAGATGATGTGATTCAGGGGTGGGTTGGCTCCGGTACCTTTTGTAGGCCCTCTCCTTGTTGCGGACAGCATTAGAACAAGCGTAATTAAACCAAGGCTTTCTTGTGTTAGTCAAAGGATATGAGAATGGAATGTATGCTTCCATGCCCGAGAAAATAACCTCCGTAATGCGCAAGGCACACTCAGATGGCTCCCGGCCATGGAAGCAATAATCATTCCAGGGAAAATCAAAGAAGTACTGCCTGAGGGTCTCCCAGTCCACGGCTCCAAAATGCCACAGACGACGTTTCCCTGGAGGGTCCACAGGCCATACCGGAGTGATAGGACAGGTTAAGGTAATAAGGTTGTGATCGGAGGAGCCCAACGGAGAGGAAAGATTAACAGAGTAAGCAGAAGGATTAGTTGTGAGGAAGAGGTCAAGTATGTTGGAGCTCTCTCCAAGGCGGTCAGGGATACGGGTAGGGTGCTGTACAAGCTGCTCTAGGTCATTAAGGATAGAAAAGATGTTGGCTTGTTCACCAGGTGGATCCGTGAAAGGAAAGGAGAGCCAAAGGTGGTGGTGAACATTGAAATCTCCTAGAATGGAGATTTCAGTAGAATGAGGGGATATGCAAACAGCGCAGATATATTTAGTCAGAGAATGACAGGCTAGCCGAAGCCAGAGCATTGAGAATTCAGTAGATTCAAGTTCAGGAACGTATCTTGCTCACATGTTCCTGAACTTGAATCTTCTGAATTCTCAATGCTCTGGCTTCGGCTTTCCTGTCATTCTCTGACTAAATATATCTGCGCTGTTTGCATATCCCCTAATTCTACTGACTGTGTAATAATTCTTCGACTATCTTACTTTAAAGATGGAACACATCCTGTCAGTTTCTCATATCCCTGAAATCTTCATTCTGAGAGATTTCAATGTTCACCATCCCCTGTGGCTCCCTTCTTTTTTCACTGATCCACCTGGTGAACAAGCCTACATCATTTCTGTCCTATATGATGTAGAGCAGCTGAGCCTGAGTGTGCCTTGTGCATTTTGAAGGTTCTTATCTTGGGCATGGAAGCATACATTCCTTTCTCATATCCTTAAACTAATGCAAAAAAAAAAAAAAAAAAAAAAAAAAACGGTTTAATCATGCATGTTCTAATGCTTTCACAAGGAGAAAGCCTACAAAAGGTACCGGAGCCAACACACTCCAGAATCTCATGTCTTTTATGTTTTTGCCCGGAATATTGCAAAGTCTGTTCTTTGCTCTCCTAAAACTAATTTCATTCTTACTAAATGCTCTGAACTCTCCAACTAGAATTCTTCCCGCTCCTTCTGGCACCTTCCCAAAAACCTTTTTAACAACTTTAGCTTATCATCCTTCCCTCCTCTTTTCCACTCTGATGGCTCTGTAACCGTTTCTTCTACTGATAAAGCAGAACTCATCGCTCAGACTTTCTCCTCCAGTTACATCTTAGACGATTCCGGTGCTGTTCCTCCATCACTTCCCCCCCTTTCACTCCCTCATGGCTGAAAGTAAAATTTCTTCTGTTGATGTATTTTCTGCTATCACTGGCCTCAGTACTAATAAGGTACATGGGTCTGATGGTGTTCCTTCTGTTCTCCTCAAGAACTGTGCTTCTGTGGTTACACCTTGCGTAGGTAAACTCTTTCGCCTTTGTCTGTTAACTTGCACCTCTCCTTCTTGTGGACGTTTGCTCTCATTCAGCCAGTCCCAAAGAAGGGTGACCATTCCCAACCCTCTGACTATTGTCCAACTGCTTGAACATCCTGTGTTTCAAAAGTTTTTGAGTCTGTTTTTAACAAAAAGTTTTAAAGCATTATTCGTTCTTTCTGATCGTCAGAACCTTCTTTGTGATCGTCAGTATGGGTACCGTCAGGGACGCTCCACAGGCGATCTTCTCACCCACCTTTCAAACTCCTTGTCATCCTCGTTTCGGGATTTGGCGAAAGCTTTGCCATTGCACTTGACATATCAAAGGCTTTCGATCGAGTCTGGCATAAATCTTTGATTTCCAAACTGCCCTCTTACGGTTTCTATCCTTCTGCCTTTGCCTTCACCTTTAGCTTCCTTTCTGATCGTTCTATATCTGCTGTTGTAGACGGCCACCGTTCTTCTCATAGCACTATCAATGGTGGTATTCCTCACAGCTATGTCCTATCACCAACTGTCATCCTTTTGTTAATCAGTGACCTTATAAGCTGTACATCTAACCTCAGTCCACTCGCATGATGATGACTCCATCTTACACCTTTCCATTCGCCTCCCGCAGCGTCCATCTCAGCAGTTACTTCAACAAACAAGGGATGAGGCTGTGGAACACTTAATGTCTGATTTGGCTTGTTTATTTGATTGGGTTAAAAATAATCTTGTTTTTAATGCCTCAAAAACACAGTTCTGATGTCTATCAATCCTTAAAAATCCTCCACGGGAGTTCCCTGTAATTTTTAACAATATCCAGCTCAATCCTACATCATCTTTAAACATACTGTGCTTGGGGTTTCATTCTCTTGGGATTTATCTTGGAAAGATCATTTTACCTCTCTTGAAAATTTTGCATCCAAGAGATTGGGTGTGCTAAGCCAACTCTGTGCCTTCTTTACCCCTGCATAGTTGTTGACTGTACTGTATACACGGGTTTTATTCTCCCCAGAATCGAGTACAACTCTCCTGCGTGGGGAGGCTCCCCACATACAGCTGTTCTCAACAAGGTGGAGTCAAAGGCTTTTCATCTCATTAACTCTCCTCCTCATACTGGCCCCCTTCATACTTTGTCACTTCGCCGCAATGTTGCATCGTTATCTCTTTTCAATCGCTGCTTCAGTGGTCACTGCTCCCTGAACCGTCAGCTTGCATCCCTTCATCACTACGGCGGCCGCGTAGCCCCCGTCTAGGAACAAACTCTCATGCCTCTTCTGTCAAGTTCTCTAATGCAAGAGATAATCGTTACCCCTAGTCTTTCATGTATGCAACGGGTCAACTCTGAATCTGTCTCCCTGTGTCCCTATTTCCTACTGCGTATGGCCTCTAGTCCTTCAAACGCAGTGTCCAGGCATCTCGAAATGAACGGATCTTGAATTTGGTCTCCGTTCTCTTGTTTTTGTTTTTTTCTTGGAGGGAACAGTTTGCAGGCTCCTGGCCTTTGGTTCCTTGTTCCTTTCATGAAAAAAATAAAAAATAAAATCATCTTGTGATAGCAAAAACAAAATTTAAGACGTTCTCGTGTTGAATGTATAGTCACCATTAACACCGTCAGGTGATAGCAAGGATGAATAGAAAAAAAAATGTATAATGAAAATGTTACCACTGTTAGCACACTGACTCTTTTATGTACTATATATATATTTTTTTTACAATTCATTCTTTCTAGTATCAAACGAATTTATTTAGCTGTAAAAAGGCCCCTCGTACTGAATGAATTATAATCTCTTTTCATTAACCTCCTTCCAGTGAAAGATCTCTTCAGCGCTGAATCAGACCGTCTGTCGGTAGCTGGAAGAAAGCATAGAAGACGTCGTCGGGCTGAAGGGACGAAGCAGTTTAATACATTTTTGTATGACCGTTTTAGAATCTGTGCGAATCGGTACAGCTTCGGAGAAGTCTTTTTTATTTATTTATTTATTTATACTTGAGGAGGTTGCATGCAGCCTCGGTAATTTATTTATTAATTTAATTTTTAACTTGAGCAAGTTGCTTTCAGTCTCAACGATGTCGTTTTTTTGTATTTTAAGTAGGGGGGTTACATGAAGCGTCAAAGTTTTCCTTTTTTTTGTTTTTAATTTTTTAAATTTTTATTTATTATTGTTTTTTACTACAGGGAGTTCTGTACAACCTCGGAGATATTTTACTTACTTCAGTGATTAATCCATCCACTACTATAGCACTTTCTTAAGCAGAATAAAATGTCTGGTAGTAGCAGGAATAGAGTACAGTAAAAGACGCCAAAGCATCGAAGGGTTTAAATACACACAACATGAAGTTAACATCTCTTGTATGAAAAACTTAGTTCAATTTTTAAAAGCGCCGAGACGAGATTGAAAACTTGTGTCGTGCCGTCCCGTGAAATTAATGATTCAAAATTGAGCATAAAGCGTAATTACCTGTGTGGAAAGGCCTTTGATCTTAAACATAAAAAGGCCAGTAATATTAACTTTAATCTGGTGACGTAGTTTGTTAGTTTATTCTTGGAGCTTACAGAAGATTTCATCCAGGTTAGGAGAGCACCTTGATAGTGAAATGTTAAATCAAGGATGTATGTAACCTCAGCATTTCGAAATGTCTTCCTTTATCAAGTAAACTTGCGTCCCGAGATTAGTTTCCTTCCAAACTTCGACCCACAACAGTTTAAATCCAACTCATGTGTGTGTGTGTACCGTATATACGTATATATATATATATATATATATATATATATATATATATATATATATATATATATATATATAATGAATGGATTATTCCTATAGTCCAGTGTATGGATTTTCATCTGTATTTAATTTCTTCTTCATTCCTCTGTTTATCCTCTTAGAAAAACTATCTGAAATTAGCAAAAATAAAATTTAAAAATGCGTCATCGGAGTTAAAACTGAGGTCGCCTGTGTGCATGCGTCCCTAATTTTCGAGAGCCATATATGAAACAGATGGGAGGGTTAGGTGTAATTAGCCTGCATGCCACGTCACACGGCGCATCCAACAACGAGGCAGAAAGAACAGATACGTTTTGCCTCCATCATGGCTTTCCACAAATGACTGTCAAAAATAATGAGATTCTGCTTTGCTCTTCACGGTCTTTGTTTCAACCCTTTCTGTCCAATGAAATTCTCTCACTCTCTCTCTCTCTCTCTCTCTCTCTCTTCCTTGCTTCCTCAAGTTTTATTTTCTTGTTATCTCGAATCAGTTACACTCAGTTTTGGAGAGGCTTTTTTGATCGGATACATGGATTTCATTAACCCTCTCCTTGCAGAAATTCCTAATAGGCTACTAGAATTGCCAGGAAGTAACAAGAATAAATCACTAGCACAGGTGTCCGGCCTGAAGGGGTTCATGATACCAACTGAGGCGTTGGAAATGGGGCGATATCGAATGATGTACTTTTTTTTTTTTTTTTTTTAGGTGGGGGCGCTCACCATCCACTCACTCGATTTAGTGCTGCTGTCGGGTGTCTGCCCTTTCCTCTCCTCCATCCTCTTCTGTCTTTCCTTCATTCTTTCCTTGTCTTTATGCCTACGGGTGACTTTGCACTCCCTTTTCTTTCCTTCCTTCGTTCTTTCCTCTTCCTTCTGCCTGTGGGTGACTCTACATTGAGTGACAAGCCAAATGGTTTCCTGTACACCAGGAAACCATTTACTACGCTAGGTGGTAGCCTTATAACCAAATTTTGGCGCCTGTTGGTTTAGTGGGTAATTATTGCGTTCCAGTCGGATTGAGCCGGTGAAGATTTATATCCAAGGAGTGTTTGGGGTTGATTGCTCACGTAATGCCACTCAAGGATGAGTGAGGCTGGTCACTCTCATCTTAAATGTCGGGTCCAACTGCCTAGCCCCGGGCTCCTACGCTCCTTATGGGGCAAAGTAGGATTGGATGATGATTGGATGGATGGATGGCTTTCTTTGGACGATTTCATTTGGCATAAGGGAGGCCTCTTAGTGTAAAGATAATGAAGAGTATATCGAACCCCTCGAAGTCCATATCTCCAGCTCTGAATACAATCGTTCGAGATATGCAAGAAGAAAATACCGGTGACATCCTTGGGCTGAAGTGGCTAATAACCTGCACAGTGATTTGTGGTTGGCGAGATTTTCACATGACACCATCACATCTGTGTGACAGGCTACCCACTGGATCAGCCCACACGTCATGATTATCATCTTTCACTGTGAATCCTGTGGCACTTTAAAGAGAACAATACATTCATGTCTGTAGAATACCGTGCCTTGGTGTATTTACCTTGAAACACACACAGAGGTGATTTATTAAAACTGATTGCGAGAAGCCACAGGTAAGGCTCAAATTTATGATCAGTTTTAATATACCTGTGAGGATTGAGAATGGTGTGGTTGCCTCCTCCGAGGTAGGAAGGTGAGACTTCAATTACTGTCCATCATATATGTCATTAATGGTGTAAAATAAGTGTGGTCTACCTTCCCTTGATGGTTCTAGGTTTAATGATATGGACGGCAATCTCTGGTTATTTTAAAAGTCGACGGGAGAAGAGTTAAAGTTGGCTTTACTCTTTATTTACTTCAGTCCAGCGACTTTTTTTTTTTTTTTTGCTTGTTCTTTCCACCTCCAGACGATTTCACTAAACTTAGAATAGATCCCGCGTACTAGGAGGGGTTAAGGGAATCTGTAACTAACCCCTCCAGTTCGAAAGGTCTCTCCTGTGGTGAATATAATCATCAGCAGGCAGATAAAATACATGGATAAATACGTCGCCGAGGTGAAGCTGTCAGGCTACCGAGTCAGTTTTGTTGCTGTGTCTGGGGGTCATAGGCAGTGTAATCCCGGAATCGCTTGCGGGACGGTGTTACAGGTATGTGAACAGCAGCTGTGAGTAGCCTAAGTTAATGAGTCAGGCTTAGTACCCTAAAACATTGGAAACGGGTACATTCTCTCTGCAGTGTGACACGGAAATATATGTAGGTTAAACTTTCAATCCAATACCGCATTTTATATATTGCCCTGGCAACCGCCAGACTATTTCATTCAGTTTTGAGGTGACTTTTTGAACTTCATTAACCCCATCAGTACGAGAGGCCTCACCAAAGCTGGATAAGATAATCTGCAAATTGTAAGATTATACTAAAATTTTCATATTCAGATTCATGGTACAAAGTTAGGAATAAAATATGGAAACAAGTCTTGCTTAGATAAGGCGTATTGAAATAAGCTTTGGCGAGATAATAAGTACTAGTTCTAAGGTATCCTGTTGATCCTTCACTACGACAGGTCCTCCCAAACCTGAATAAAATCTTGATATAAGAAGAATACAAATACACGTAAGTCACCTTTGTGAATATTGTAGAGTTTAAACTTTTTTTTTTCGTTTCTGAGTTTCACCTCCATTGGTTCTGTTTCAGCTTTGAAAATGAACACGAATTTTTTTTTTAGCTCACACATGCAAAGGTGGTAAAAATATGAAAAGAGGAAATGCAGCTGAACCATCTGAAGAGTTCAGATATTTCAGTCAGACTTGGTGAAAGCTGTGGAGAGAGATGGTGTAGAGGGAGTCTGCCTCTTCTGTCTTTCTTTCCTTCATTCTTTCCTCTTCCTTCTGCCGGTGGGTGTCTCTACACTGAGTGACAGGCCTAATGGTTTCCTGTACACCAGGAAACCATTTACTGCGCTGGGTGGTAACCATATAACCAATTTCTGGCGCTTGGTTTTGTGGGTATTTTTTTTTTTTTTAATGTATCCGACACTGGGCATAAGCTTCACAGCCTGCTCTCAAGGCCCAGTAGTCCTCCTACATCCCATACACCTCTCTACATGTCACCACTTCGGCGCTAACACTCACCGTCCATATTGAATACATGCTAGGGCTGTCTCATACAGGACTGGTGTATTGGTATTAGCGGAGGTGTTTTTACATGTCGACGGGTCTTTTGGTAGATCTGTAAAGTCTGATTTCATGAAATTCAAATCCTTAAACTGGTCCCTGCCCCAGTGGGGATTTGAACCTGGGTCCGGTAGGACTGGCGCTCCAATCGGATTGAGCTGGTGAAGGTTTATATCCAAGGGGTGGTTGGGGTTTATTGCTCACATAATGCTCTCAGGAGTGAGTGACGCTGGTCCTTCTCATCTTAAATGTCAGGACTAACTTGCCTAGCCCCGAGCTCTTGTGCCCTCATGGGGCAACGTAGGATTCGATGATGGATGGATGGATGGAGATATTTTAGAATGTGGAGATACTTGGTATAAAGTTGATAGAACATTGTATGAAAGGTACTGGAAAAGTACTAGATAACCGACTAAGAAGTACCGAAGACCTTGATGACATATACAGTAGTATGGTTTCTGTAAAACGCAAGGGAGCGATGCAAGCTATATTAATTATCAGGTAAAACCAATAAAAGAGATTTGAAGGAAGCGGAAAAATTATATTACGCATTTATAGATCTGGAAGTGGTCTAAGGCAGAATTCCAAGCCAAAAAAGTATACTGACGCTAAAGAAAAAATTGAGTGCCAGTGAATCTCGTGAGGGTAATGAGGAAAACTTATGAATGGGCTCTCACAGTGATGAGTACGGCTCTGAACAGTTTGAGGTGAGAGTGATTCTGCACCGGGTGTTAGTCCTTAGCCCTATTCGTGCTGGAAAAAGATGATCTTAACTGGAGCATCAAATGACAAGGGAAGTGGGAAGTACAGGCTGCTGACGATCTTGAGAATAACTGCAAAAACAGAAGGGGAATAGCGGAGCAGAATCTGGGAATTGGAGAAGGGTCTGGAGAGATGAGAAATAGAGGAAGTAAAAGTAAAACGAAGGAGATTAGCTGCAGGCAAGGAGGAAACCAACTCCATATTGTAGATAGAGAAGATGAACTGAAACAAGTGGAAAATTGTAAATACTTGGCAACAGTAAAATGCTGAACAAAGAGAATATGAAGCAAAATTGATTGAATGAGTTAAAACAGGACGGATGAAATGGGGATAAGTTTTGGGCATAATCTACGATTAGAAAATGCCAAAGAAGCTGAAAAAAGTATGAGGCAGCAGTATAATCAGTGTTGGTATATGCAGCTATAATATGTGCGCTGACAAATGAGGAAGTGTCGAGAGAAATGAGGATGCCGAGCTGGATTATGGGAACAACACAGAGAGAATGGTTGATAAGTGAGGAGATAAGGAGGATAGCATGTGAGATCAAGAATGGTCCAGTAACATGACCAGGGAAGCTAGACCGAGGTGGTGCGGCCATTTGGTGCTGAGAGAAGAAGCAGACCCTACTAAGAAAACCTGAAAGAAACCAGTAGCTGATAAGAGCTCATGACGAGACCAGAGGTTGAGATGGAGGATGAAGTGGAATGGGACATGCCATAACGAGGTAGGCATCGGAGTTCAAAGGGAATGGGAAAGAACACATCAAAGCAACCAACCCGTATTGTTAGGAACACGGTGGAGAAGAAGAAAGAGAGGACACGTGCACGACCAATCGTGAGGACGTCCATACAGTGGCATGGTGAAATCAAAATTATCTGAGTTCAATGCTGCTCTGGTCCTCGCTAGTAGTGTCAGGTATGTAGAGTCCTCGTGGTAAGTGTATACCAAGGTGCGCCGTAATGGAAGATCCACAAAGGGTTTTAATCTCATCGATGTAAAAATTAAGCTGTCTATTGTGCCTATGCCTCATTCTTATCTCAGAGAGGCTTGATAGCATGTTGGCAGTCCTCAGACAGCCATGGTCAGCTTGCTGATTCCCTAAGCTAAGGTACGAGATTAACATGTTTCTTTCAGTCACAGGATGTAAGGAATAAATAAAATTATTGGTATTATTATTATTATTAGTTATTATTATTATTATTATTATTATTATTATCATTATTATTATTATTATTATTTTTGCACAAACAAACAAATACACGCGCTACGCAGCTCATCCACCTCAGATTCCCAAAATGCTAACATATTCTTATAGTATTTTCAGCGTAGGTCTCCACAGCGGTTAAATTATATCATTAACATTTTTTATCATATAATTTATGTTACTGTTCATTGTAGGTTGCTTACGAAGAGTTAAGAATTGAAAGAGTTAGGATTATAAAAATATATGCAAACAGTATTGTAGACATCTTACCTCTTGGATGTTTATGAATAATGATGAATGAACGAACAAAGGATTTCATACACAAACGTAGCTCCAAAAAGTATATGAATACGGCTCTGAAAATGATTCCTCATTCATTGTAGAAGTGGAGGTACTCGAAATAATGGTGTCAGTATTTTTCACGTTATTATCATTCAGGATTGGTTGTGAAGTGCTTGGTGGCTGTATGAGTAAAGAATTAGTATGAACAGTTTGTGAAGGATTTAGCAGCTTTATTAGTTAGAGTAATAAGTAAACTGTCTTCTGCACAATTTAGGGTAGCATTGTAAGGAGTTTTAGCGTTTTCGCAACACCCCTTTCATGGTTGTTTATGTTGCATATCAAGCCTCAGTATAGCCTACTCTGAAACGTTACCGATGCCAACTATATAGATATTAAGGCAAATATAAATGATATGCAAGTGAGTTTTAAGGTGCAATATGCAGAATGATTCGAAATGGATGAGATAAAACGAAATCTCCAAAAGCTACTTAAAATTCGATCCTTGAGTTCAGGAAAGTTTCTGAATACAGCCCTTGACAATGCTGCCTCATTCCGGGTAAATGTGTAGGTACTCATACTAATGGTGTGGGTGTGATGAGCCAAGTCAGGTAGCTGTAATGTGTAGGTAGGTGTAATGGGGCAGGTGTTGTAGGCCAGGTAGTAAGCTCATTAGGCTGAAACAGTTCTCGCGTCTGTATAGCGGTGATAGTCGGGAGTCTCATAAAGAATACGAAAAAAATGGTGATCGCGCGCGATGTGACAGCGCGAAACTGTGAATTTGCGACGCACGAAAATGTGCGAAAAAAAATATATATTTTTTTTTACTTTGGCCAAACTTGGCCACAGTGAGCATTACAATGGTACGGAGGCAATGATAATGGCATTTGCAAACATGTTTTGATCAAAAGCTGATGGTATTTGTGGCGCTAAATTGTCGAAAATGTCGACGCGCGGAAAAAAAAAATATATATATATATATATACCGGTATATATTTCGACTTTTAGGTAGAATTGGTCTTAATCAGCAGTAAGACGAGAATCCCCTAAATTTGTTAGTCTCGCAATTTTTGCAGGCAAGCGCTAGTGCACATATACATGCATACAAATGCATACAAATACACACATACATACATACATTCACATACATAAACACAATTGTACACACACGTACACTCACATACACTCGCACTCACACTTATACGTACTCTCACCCGCGAGCGCACACACGCACATACACACACACATTCACACACATACATAAACACATACATACAGATACATAAACACAATCGTACACACACTGGCATACATTTGCACACACACACACACACACACACACACACACACACACACACACACACACACACACACACACACACACACACACACACACACAGCCCCTGCAGGATGACATTATTCAGAGATATACAGGGTGTCTAAAATCCCCGTCTGTTTCGTTCTTTTCCTCGTTTTTCATGCATGCCTCTCACTTTACATTCCTGTGTGTGTGTGTGTGTGTGTGTGTGTGTGTGTGTGTGTGTGTGAGAGAGAGAGAGAGAGAGAGAGATTCACATAGGACAGCAATGTTATATATCATTATGTTCAGGTGCTATTGATGTAAATGCTGCTAGTAATAACTACATGCATTGCTGTTATTTGGGTCAGTTAAAGACGGTCTGAAACGACTGATTACTCCCTTCATTACAATTACTTTGTTTTGATTTCGCCTTGTCTGTCATCAGCCAGCCTTAGTTGCAGAGTCTGTTTGTGAACTGAAAGCGCTAGATAAAAGTTTTAGTTACCCTTTTAATACCTTAGACGTTTCTTAAGTTCTATAAAATCATTCGGAAAAGCAAGAATAAACCAAAAAGTTAAAATATCATGCTGAACAAGTTAATGACTGATGGCGCAATAAGGCGATTACAAATAGGTTTGCCAATAAAAGCATTTGGTTACTCATATCCTTTTCCTTTAAGATTATTATACTCAGATCCTTTTTTTCCATATTGTATTATTCACTTTACTCTTTCATTTTCTGCTTCCCTACTACAATATACCGTGCGTCATAGTTCAGCTAAAATCTTATCGCAGCCATTCTCAGTCTTTCATCAAAATTATCCTTGCCAGTCGAATGAAAGATAGCCCAGATTTACCGTAAGTGCCTGAGGGAGAAATGAGAATGTCAGTCAGCCATGGATTTGCTCTCTCCTTCACACTACTCTCGTCTTCCCTTCGAACCCTGACACGCATATGCACGCTGACTGAAGCACACACACACACACACACACACACACACACACACACACACACACACACACACACACACACACACACACACACACACACACACCTCTATATGACCTCATTTCACCCCATTGAAAAAGAAAAATGAAATGTAAAAATAAAGGTACATTTTTCAGTTTTTTCCCACGAGAGCTGTAGAAAAAGAAATTGTGGCTGCATCTAACCACTTCACTATGATGACGTGGGAAAAGGCTTACTCTGTTGGCTTGATGTTCGGTAAACTGACTGCATCAATCGGGTAATGTGAAGCTTATCTATAAAAAAAAATACTATCTATCTACCTCTTGCCAGACACCTAAATCCCGTTTGGGGCGGCCACAAACAAATCGCCTCCACGTCGCCTTGTCCTGTGCCATTTGGCTGTCCTCCCTCCAACTCAAACCCCCACTCCCAGATATCACTCCATCCCTTCATCTTATCCTTGCTCTAAGCTCCTTTCTCTCCCATTCAATATTTGTGTTGTTAGTTATACGTATAAAGGATGTTTATGATTCTGGGGAATTGAGTGGTGAATGAATGAGTTTCTGCTGCATTTCACGGATCATGATATAAATTGTTCTCCCTCAGTTCTGCTTTTTCGTTCCTTATTCTTCGGAACCCACTTCACCCCATCGTTAGTTGTCAAATATAGGTAAGGATGATGATGATGATGGTGATGATGATGGCTGTTATTCTACTTTTATAATTCTATTCATCAGTGTTCTTGATTTGGTATAAGCTCTGGAACCATCACACAAGCATAGCAGAGGAAAGATTAACACAATGAGGAAGAGAAACAGGTGGACGAGAGATTCTTATAAAAGAGGCGTCAGGTATTGCTATCAGGAGCTCCTTCACGGCTAAATATCACCCTGAAGTTAAATATAAGCGTCTGAAAATAGCAACCAGATTATTATTATTATTTTCTTTAACTCCTGAGGCTGAAGACGTAGGGGGAATTGCAAGGACCTAGAAATGGAAATAAAATGTTTTTAATACAGAGTGATATTGTAGCATGACCTTAATAGCAGTTGTTTTTAGATCGTAAGCTACACGTAAAACACGTAGGATCACACTGCGTCCAGGTCC
This sequence comes from Coenobita brevimanus, assembly GCF_032717465.1. Lineage (NCBI taxonomy): Eukaryota > Metazoa > Arthropoda > Malacostraca > Decapoda > Coenobitidae > Coenobita > Coenobita brevimanus. The sequence continues at coordinate 39,734,662 of NC_136991.1, forward strand.
TTGCAGTTATCAGCATCTACCCATAAGCACATTGTAGCATTCCTAACATTTGGAAACATGGGGCAATCATCAGCACACTTAAACGAAACAAGGACCCGACATACCCTCCTTCTTATAGGCCTGTAGCTATACTCAGCACGCCAAGAAAGATAACTGGACGCCTAATTTAAAACAAAGGCACACCTTATGTTCCCATTGCCCCTTCACAACACGACATCAGATCATTAGACTCCACAAACACCTAACCAACCAACCTCACGCAAAATGCATCTGACAGCATCATCATCGCGAATCCCACACAACATACTCTCTTTAGACCAACAGACATTAGTAAAGCCTTTGATGCCATTCCCAGTCGTAGAGTGATCACCAGAAATCAACACAAACATGGAAAACAACACCATATGATGGCTTGCCAACTACGTATCTGGTAGACAAGCACATGTTACATTTCAGGGCAAATTATCGTGAACACGAAAATTCTGAGTTCCACGGGTCTCAATATTTTTGTCTTCAATGTGTATCCTGTGCGTTCATGATATTCTCATACCCCAACCTCCCACACCCACCACACCTTGTATGCAGATGACATTGCCATAACATTCACACATCATATGGCATACACAACGTTTACACTGCAATAAGACCACCTCAGCGCACTTCAGGAATGGGTCGAGGAAGACAGAGTGATGATCGCCACACCACACTCATCAACAGCAGTGAACATGAGCACAGGTACTCTCCTAACACCATACTTAACAATGTACCTGTGACAGACATACTTTCCACTTGGATCCATGGAGTAATATATGACACTGAACTCACCTTCAAGGGCCACTTACAGAACATGGAGAGGTGATGAATCCTTAAACTCAGCGTAATAGGGCATTTACAGGGACAATGTTTGAGCAAAAAATTAAAAACTCTCCGTATTGGTGTTGTTATTGTTGTTGTTTTCCACAGTCCGCCTGGACGAGTAGGCTTGGCGACAGCAGATAAGCAACTGCCCCATGAAATCGTACCGGTGATGTGTCCGGAACTTACTGTTGAATGTGTTATGCAGTACTCTGTAATGTGTGTTGTGTTGTGAGGATCTGTTCTACAAGCAGGGCTCGTGTCGTATGCTATTCCCCCCAGCCCACATCTAGACTGGTAACTGAGAAGGGTTGGGTGACGAACTCGATCTCTGTGATATTTCTGATGAGTAGATACCCATGTGGGGAATTATAGTACGGTGTTCTGACCGGGGTGTTATATTGCCCTTTGCATGAAATGAGTGTCCTGCTTCCCGGCAGGGACCCTCATCCTATCAACACATCCACTACGATACGTTACATACCATACATAATAACGATTTATGCACCATCAATGGTTGCAACAAAACCACTTCCATAGCTCACTTACACTTTGAAACATAAGTCTTCCCTCTTATTGAATATCTTTAAAAGAGATGTACACAGTTCTATGTGACAGGCTGTGCTAACTCACAACCCCAATGTCATTTTATGACAAGAGCCTTAGAGCACACCTAAGTACACTCGCTCCAGAAAGTATGGGTGCACTGTGGGTCCGATGCCATCCGGAATGATTCGACCATGTGGTAGTGAATGCCCGTTAATACCTGTATATATTATAACATTTACGGCATTCCTTGATCATTATAAAGGACACAAGAGGTATGTGATATAGCAGTCATCTGTCGTCTGAGATGCCTGCGTGTGGGAGGACAGAACCGCAATTTTCAGTTTCCTTTGTTACGTGTGTCATAATATTTAATACATATTTTGTATCGATACTTTCTGGAGCGAGTATACGTAAAACAATCGACACACAAAAAATTACCACACTCCTCAACAACATCCCACCTCCAGACTTTCCAGCATCAACTTTGAAGATCTACTTACTTATTTCACGCGCAGGGCAATCCAACACCTCGATCAGAATACTGTAATACAAGTCCCCCATCCCCCATCAACCTCTGACCATCGGATTTTTTTTGTGTGTGTGCGTGGAAATGATCGAGTTCACCTAAATACTGTAGGCTTAGATCAGAACATCACCCAGCCCTCCTTAGTTATCAGCATAGATTCTGGTTGGGTGGAATCACACAAGACACATGCTCCACTTGTAGATTAGGCCCACACAATATAACACACATAATGGGGCACTGCAGATCACACGCCACACTAAGACGCAGACACAGCATAAAATAATGGTGCAGAGAACCTATGGGACGACTTCTTAGGGAAGGTTGCTTACCAGCTGTCGACAGGTCTCCTCGGCCAGGCAGATTGGGATTATGGAATAACATCAGCAACATGTAAGAGGATATTAAGATGTTACTTGCAGAGTAAATCGATAAGTGGTATTGCAATATCTCGAAAGTCGCTTAAAATGCTGCTCTTTGTCATATTTCCTTAGGTTGGTGGTGGTATGAGGTATTGTGAGGAAGGGGTGTACTCTCACTTCACTAGTTCAAAACCCAAATCGTGTGAAGGGATTATGAACTGCAGATTTACAGCATGGAAAGGGTTAAGCTCTTCAGTTTTACTTTTGCTATCTCCAGTCGATGTCATTCAGCTAAGGGTAAACTTATCGATCCGGAGAAATTCAATAAAGCACTATTGACTTCCAAACAAAGGAGGGGGGGTTCTGAATTGATTAAAATCGTCGGGTAACAACAGAAATTAAAGAACTATTTTAACAAGGGCGTTAACTCTTTCAAGTTGAGGATACCGCAATGAATATTTTGTTACGACCAGACGATTTAGATACAGCCTTTGGTAACCGCGTCAGTAATAGATGGCTGTTCTGAGCTGACTAAAATCGTCTACGGATTGCAAGAGAAACGTACAAAAGACTTCTGTAGGATGAAAGTGTTAATGAACGTGTAAACAGAACTGGGCGGGAGTGACGAGGTTTGGGTAGGCAAATGAATGACTCAATCAGGAATTTTCTGCCTTTTTTTTTTTATTTATTTTTTTTTTGTCCTCTCCACTTCTCTCCGATCTCCCACGCTCGCTATCTCATCCACTTCCTACCCTCCTCTTTCTCACACTCCCTCCTCCTTCCCCTACTCTCTCTCTCTCTCTCTCTCTCTCTCTCTCTCTCTCTCTCTCTCTCTCTCTCTCTCTCTCTGTCTCTCTCTCTCTCTCTCTCTCTCTCTCTCTCTCTCTCTCTCTCTCTCTCTCTCTCTCTCTCTCTCAGTTATATAGTTGAGGCTACTTTTTCCTTGGGCTGATGTAACAACCTAATTAGGCCTCCTTGTAAGGCGTCATACTTATGTATTATTAACTTTCACGTAACTTTTCTTCAGTTGATGATTGTCGTGGTGTGCTGTATGGGTGGGTTTCTTGTGGCATGGCTTTGAAGATCATAAAGAATTGATGATACACACACACACACACACACACACACACACACACACACACACACACACACTCTTGTTTCCTAAATACTATATATATATATATATATATATATATATATATATATATATATATATATAGATAGATAGATAGATAGATAGATATACAGTATAAGTAGCTAGGAAAAAAAAGTGAAGTACCGAACTTTCGTGTTGCTTCAAGAAGGATGAAGGCTGAGACAAGAGCTAATTTAACTTCAGTACCAACCATATCAGATGGTACAGCTTATCAGGTTAGTGCAAACCTAGTTAGGTTACTTCAGGTCCATTGAGATCATTTCAGGTTCTTTCGCATTCATTTACATGCATTCAGGTCAGCGTCAGTCTGTTCTAGTCATTGTTGGTTTCAGCCACATTCTAGCCAAGTCTGCAGAAGTTCGATCAATTTCTGTCAGATACCAATATAATCTGGCGTTAGAGAAGGAAGCAGTGTTCAGACATATAGATTAAACTGACAAAGGCATTAACACTGAATATGAGTGACAGAATGCTCGATCGATTTGCTGACAGCACAATCTTTCTAACTGATTGAAAGAAAGAACTGCGGCAAATCACATTTGATCTGAACAGGGAGAGTCCAACAGTAGGCTCCAAGATGAATACGGCAGCTAAGTAGATATGCTGAACCTCTAAGTAGATATGCTGAACCTCTAACAATACTAGGCGATGCAGAACTAGAATGTGTTGAAGAATGAATACACACCGGGAATGCAGTTCAAATAGTTCCGGTTCATGACTGTGAAATCAAGCGAAGAATGGAAGTGAGACTGTGGTTTTTGGCAGTCAAAGTAACAAGAGAAACTTGCCTCCACCTTAGAAAAATGGTGGTGGTGGTGGGGGGGGGGATATCCAGCGTTTCTTTTACAATAGAAAAGTGGGGAAACGTCCAGTTTGTCCTTCCGAATCAAAATAATGGCCTGGAATCCACAAGAGGAGGATAATTCGTGGAACGTAACGTCGAGAGTGCTCAGAGTGAAAATGATGTACGTTGGGCATAATATGGTTTAGCAAAAGAAGAGAGGTTCTTAGATAAGCAAACAGACGAAAGTTATGGACATTTTACGTCCTTTGTAGGGCAGGTAGCAAATAGATAATCTTGGAACCGAGAAGCAACGCAGATCAGCCCACAAATAACATAAGAGCATGAAGCAGACAAAGAATCATAGGACAGCGTTAAATTCGGAGAGTTACTGAGACTGAATGCGACAGTCCAACAGTCACAAGCTTAAAGTTGAGAGAGACGGGGAAAGATTTCGCCCTATAGTTGACCTTCACAATTAATCCCGCTTTCACACGAGACCACCGGTGGCCGCCACCAGTGACCGCAATTAGTTGCCTCCCATAGTTTTCAACGGAGCCTCGTGTGAAAGCGGCCTAATTGTTGGATGATTGATTGATAGGTTGATGGGTAAGGTAGTGAAAGTAAGAGGGAGAGTAAGAATGGCACTAAGAAAAAGAGGGGTATCGAAAGCAAGAGTGACACTGTGAGAATAAGAGGGACACAAAGAGAATAAAATGTACATGATAGTATAAGGGACACCATGAAAGTAAGGAAGACGCTGTAAAAAGTAAGAGGGACACCTTGAGAGTAAAGGGGGCACAAAGTTATTAAGAGAAATATGTCGACAGTAAGAGGAACGCTGTAAAAGTAAGAGAGATACTGTGAAATCAATAGAGGCACATTGATTGTAAGAAGGACACTTAGAGTAGGAACATCTAGAGAATAAGGAGGAGTCAGAGGAGAGCAGTAGAAGTAAGAGGGGAGCAATAAGAGTAAGAAGGAAGCAGTAAAAGTAGGAGTGACACCGTAAAAGTATGAGGAAGTAAGAGCGAAGATGTAAGAGTAGGAGTGACACCGTAGGAGTAAGAGGGGAGCATGAAGCGTAAGAGTGACACGATAAGAGTAAGACGAGAGCAGTGAGAGTAAGAGGGATACTGTAGGAGTATGAGGAGATCAGTAAGACTAAGAGGGATACCGTAAGAAGAAGAGGGAAGCAGTAAGACTGGCACTGTAAGAGGGGAGCAGTAAGAAGGACTCCGTAAAAGGAGTCCATTAAGAGTGACATCCGAAGAAAGAGTAAGAGGGACACTTTGAGAGTAATAGGGGAACAGTAAGAGTGACATCGTAAGAGAGAGTAAGAGGGACACCGTAAGAGTAACAGGGGAGCAGTAAGAGTGGCATCGTAAGAGTAAGAGGGGAGTAGTAAGAGTGACATCGTAAGAGTAAGAGTAAGAGGGTAGCAGTAAGAGTGACATCGTGAGAAAGAGTAAGGGGACACTGTAAGAGTAAGAGGGGAGCAGTAAGAGTGACATCGTAAGAGAGGGTAAGAGGGACACCGTAAGAGTAATAGGGGAACAGTAGGAGTGACATCGTTAGAGTAAGAGGGGAGCAGTAAGAGTGACATCCTAAAAGAGAGTAAGAGGGGAGCAGTAAGAGTGAATCGTAAGAGTAAGAGAGAGTAAGAGAGGAGCAGTGAGTGGCATCGTAAGAATAAGAGAGTTAGAGGGAAGCAGTAACAATGACATAGTAAAAGTAAGAGAGAGTAAGAGTGACATCGTAAGAAAGAGTAAGAGTGACACCGTAAAAGTAAGAGGGAAGCAGTGAGTGACATCTCCTCCTCTAAAACTCACCTTCACTTCCTAACTGAGACCCAGCTGTCTGAGGCAACTGATACCTAACCCATTTCTGTATCCTTCTACTTTCTCTCTACTAATTTCAAAGCCGTAGGGTGGCTGTCGTGTATATGTATGCACCGACTTACGTTGCTCTCGTGTTCCTGAACTTGATTCTAAATTCTCTACTCTCTGGCATCGGCTTTACTGTCATTTTCTGACTAAATATATCTGTGGTGTTTACCTATCCCCTAATTCTACTGACTATGAAATTTTCTTTGACTGTCTTACTTCTACGATGGAACACATTCTATCCATTTCCCCTTTCTCTGAAATATCCATTCTAGGAGACTTCAATGTTCACCACCACCTTTGGCTCCCCTTTCCTTTCACTGATCCACCTGGTGAAGAAGTCTACATCTTTTCTATCCTTAATGACCGAGAGCAGCTTGTACAGTACCCTACCCGTATCCTTGATCACCTTGGAGAGAGCTCCAACGTACTTGACCTCTTTCTTACAACTATTCCTTCTGCTTACACTGTCAAGCTTCCTCTCCGTTGGGCTCCTTTGATCACAACCTTATTACCTTAACCTGTCCTATCGCACGGGGTACGGCCTGTGGACCGTCCAAAGAAACGTTGATTGTGGCACTTTGGAGCTGCGGATTGGGAGGCCCTCAGGAAGTACTTCTTTGATTTTCCCTGGAATGATTATTGCTTCCATGGCTGGGAGCCATCTAAGTGTGCCTTGCGCATTACGGAGGTTATTCTCTCGGGCATGGAAGCGCATACATTCCCTTCTTATATCCTTTGACTAATGCGAGGAAGCCATGGTTTAATCACACTTGTTCTAATCCTGTCCACAACAAGGAGAGGGCCTATAAAAAGTACCTGAGCCAACCCACCCCTGAATCACATCTTTTTTATGTTTCTGCCCGGGATAGTGCTAAGTTTGTTTTTCGCTCTGCAAAAAATAAGTTCATCCGTACTAAATGCTCTCAACTCTCCAACTCGAATTCTTCCTGCTTCTTCTGGCACCTTGCCAGAAACCTTTTTAACAACTTTACCTCATCATCCTTCCCTCCTCTTTTCTACTCTGATGGCTCTGTAGCTATTTCCTCTGCTGATAAAGCAGATCTCTGCTCAGACATTCTCCTCCAACCCCACCTTAGACGATTCCGGTGCTGTTCCTCCATCACTTCCCCCTTCTGACTTCCTCATGGCTGACATTAAATTTCTTCAGCTGATGAATTTTCTGCCATCACTGGCCTCAGTTCTAACAAGGCATATGGGCCTGATGGAGTCACTCCTGTTGTCCTCAAGAACTGTGCTTCTGTGCTTACACCCAGCCTAGGTAAACTTTTTTGCCTTTGTCTGTCAACTTGTACCTTTCCTTCTTGCTGGATGTTTGCTTTCATTCAGCCAGTCCCAATGAAGGGTGACCATTCCCAGCCCTTTAACTATCGCCCAATTGTTATAACATCCTGTGTCAAAGTTTTCGAGTCAATTCTTAACAGAAAAATTTTAAAAGATCTTTCCTATCACGACCTTCTTTCTGATGGTCAGTATGGGTTCCGTCAGGGATGCTCCACTGGCGATCTTCTCACCTACCTTTCAAACTCCTGGTCATCCTCCTTTCGGGACTGGCGATAGCTTTGCCGTTGCACTTGACATCTCAAAGGCTTTCGATCGAGTCTGGCATAAATCATTAATTTCCAAACTGCCCTTTTAGGGTTTGTATCCTTCTATCTGTGCCTTCATCTACAGCTTCCTTTCTGGTCGTTCTATAGCCGCTGTTGTAGACGGCCATCGTTCTTCTCCTAGATTTATCAAGAGTGGTGTTCCTCAGGGCTCTCTTCTATCACCAGATCTCTTCCTTTTATTCACCAATGCCCTTCTAAGCTGTACATCTAACCCTGTTCACTCGTACACTGACGATTCCACCCTTCACCTTTCCATTCGGTTCCCGCAGCGTCCATCTCAGCAGTTACTTGAACAAACAAGGGATGAGGCTATGGCACACGTAATGTCTGACTTGGCTCGTATCTCTGACTGGGGTAAAAATAATTTTGTTGTTTTTAATGCATCAGAGATTCAGTTCTTACACATATCAACCCGACAAAATCTTCCAGAAGAGTACCCACTAATGTTTAAAAACATCCAGCTCAATCCTGCATCATTCTTGAACATGCTTGGGGTTTCATTCACTCGGGACTTATCCTGGAAAGATCATATTACATTTCTCGTAAAATCTGCTTCCAAGAGATTAGGTGTGCTAAGCCGACTCCATACCTTCTTTTCCCCTGCACACAGTTGTTGACTTTATACACTGGTTTTATTCGCCTCTGTGTAGAGTACAACTCTCATGTGTGGGGAGGCTCCCCACATACAGCTCTTCTCAATAGGGTGGCGTTAAAGGCTTTTCGTCTCATTAACTCTCCTCCTCTTACTGGCTCCCTTCAGTCTCTGTCTCTTTGCCACACTGTTGCACTCTATCTCTTTTCTATCACTGCTTCAATGGTCATTGCTCCTCTGAACTGTCTGCTTGCATCCCTCCACCTCTACGACGGGCACGTAGCACCCGTCTAGCAACAAACTCTCGTCCCTTTTCTGTCCAACTCTCTAATGGAGGAGTTAACCGTTACTCCCAGTGCTTCGTTTATGCAACAGGTTAACTCTGGAACTGTCTCCCTCTGTCCGTATTTCCTACTTCCTATGATCTCCAGTCTTTCAAACGCAGTGTGTGCAGGCATCTCGAAATGAACGGATCTTCAATTTGGCTCTCTTGTTTTTTTTTATTTTCTTGGAAGGAACGGTTTGCTGGCTCCTGGCCTTTGGTTCTTTCTTCCTTGCATAAAAGTGAGTGAGAGAGAGAGAGAGAGAGAGAGACCGTAAGAGCAATAGGGGAGCAGTTAGAGTGACATCGTTAAAGAGGGACACCGTTAAGAGTAATAGGAGAGCAGTAAGATGACGTCGTAAGAGTAAGAGGGGGAGCAATAAGAGTGACATCGTAAGAGGGGAGCAATAAGAGTGACATCGTAAGAGTAAGAGGGGAGCAATAAGAGTGACATCGTAAGAGTAAGAGGGGAGCAATAAGAGTGACATCGTAAGAGTAAGTGGGGAGCAGTAAGAATGATATCGTAAGAGAGTAAGAGGGGAGCAGTAAGAGTAAGAGAGAGTAAGAGGGGAGCAGTAAGAGTGACTTCGTAAGAGTAAGAGTGAGTAAGAGGAGAGGAGTAGGAGTGACAGGGTAAGGCTAAGAGGAACATCCATCGCCGTGACCCAGGAGATTCGCCACCCCAGCTGACATCTCCAGGGAACTTGTGAGCTACGGCTGCCTTGACTTCCCACCTCACCTCACCTCACCTCACCTCGTCTTACCTCATTTCAACTCATTCTCGTTTGTCTCACCAACTCACCTCTCGTCTTACCTCATTTCAACTCACTCCATTTTGCCTTACCTCACCTCTTGCCTCACCTCGTCTTGCCTCATTTAATCTCACTCTCTCTCTTGCCTCACATCACCTCACCTCTTGCCTCCCTTCGTCTTGTCTCATTTCACCTCACTCCTTCTTGCCTAACTTCACCTCTTGCCTCACCTCGTCTTACCTCATTTCAACTCACTCCCTTTTGCCACACCAGCTCACCTCTCGTCTTACCTCTTTTTACCTCATTTTAGTTCACTCTCTCTTGCCTCACATCACCTCACCTCTTGCCTCACTTCATCTGGTCTCATTTCACCTCTCCCTCTTGCCTTACCTCACCTCTTGCCTCACATCACCTCACCTCTTCTTTACTCACTTCGTCTTACCTCGTTTCACCTTACTCCCTATTGCCTCACCTCACCTCTTCGTGCCTCACCTTGTCTTACCTCATTTCATTTCACTTCCTCTTGCCTCACCTCATCTCACCTCTTGCCTCACATAGTCCTGTCTCATTCACCTCACTGTCTGTCTTACCTCGCCTTGCCTCATTTCACCTCTTGCCTTACCTCGTCTTGCCTCATTTTATCCCACTCCATCTTACCCCACCTCACCTCGCCTCACTTCCTCTTGCTAACCTTACTTCGTCTCATTGCAGTATGTCTCAGGTCACTCCCTCATGCCTCATTTCACTTCACCTCATCTCATCATCTCTAGTCACCTCACTTTCTCTTGGCCCTCAGCAATTCACTCCCTCTCTTGCCTCTTTTCACTCCAATTCCTCGTGCCTAATCTCACTTTACTTCCTCTTGCCTCACCTCACTTCACTTCTTGCCGCACATTACTCTGTTATCTCATCTCACTTCATTTCCTCGTGCCTCTATTTACTTTAGGCTACTTCCTCTTGACTCACCACATCACCTCCTTTTGCCTCATCTTACCTTACATCACTGTCTCCTCAAGCTACTTCACTTCCTGTTGTTTCACTTCATTCCATTTCATTTTTCTTGCCCCGCTTCACTTGACCTTACCTTCTCATGTCTTACTTCGTTTCACGTCTCCTCTGTCTTCATTTCACCTTCTCTTTCCTATGCTTACTTCATCACCTCTTTTAGTCTCTTCGTCTCACCTCACTCTCCCAGGAGTAAACTTAGCCTCGTCTCGCTTTCTCTTGCCTCACTTCGCTTCACTTCAGCTCTTCTCTACTAGTTTCGCTTCACCTCCTCTCACTCCACTTCTTATTTCAGTTTGCCCCACTTTTTCTTGCCTCATTTACCTCACTCTACTTCATCCTTTCTCGCCGTGCCTCACTTCTTATCTTATTTAACGTCCTTCTACCTCAGTTTATTTCGCTTCCTTTTCTCGTCCTTCACCTCGTCTCACTCCACTTTCTTTAGCCCCGGTTCACCTCACCTCACTCTCTCTTACCTTATTTAACTGCACCTAATCTTCTCCCAGTTTGCTTCGCGTCTTCTTACCTCGGTTCATTCACTTCCTCTTGCTTTACTTCACTTTTGCTTGCTTCACTTTATTCTTTCTCTAGCTTCACATCACCTAACATCATTTTTTTTTCACTCTCACCTTACTTCGCATCTTCTTACCTCGGTTCATCCTGTCTCATCACTTCTTACCTCAGTTCACCTCACACCTCGTCTTACCAAACTTCACCTCCTCTCATTGTACTTAACTTCTTTCCTTTCACCTGTTATTATGTCTTCTTTCGCGTCACATCACTTTACTTCCTTTCCTTTTGTCTTACCTATCCATATATTCCCTCATTTTACCCCTTATCACCTTCTCTTACCTCACATCACATTGTTTCACTTCACATGACGCATCTCAACCGACCCTCACTTCCTCGCACCTCCTTAGTCTACCTCGTCTCACTGCACCTCTTCTCACCTCGCGTCACCTCTCCTCCATTCCTGGTATCTTACTCTTCCTTACTTCATTTCTTGAACAGCTTCACCTAATTTCCGTTCACCAAATTTAAGAGTCCTCTCCCACTTTCTCTCCCGCTTCACATCATTTTTTTCGTCTTCCTCACTGTTTACATAAGTTCTACAGAATGTACACCTACCTACCTACCTACCAGACCCTCATTTATTATTCATCCTATCCACTCTACTAGATATTCCCACTCCCCCACAACCACTCCCCAACTCATTCCCACCTACTTACCCTTCATTCGCCTCCACGTACTCCTCTATATATACTAACTCCCCTTCTTATAGTCACTCCCCTACCTGTTCCAACTCCCCCATATCCACTCACTTACTTACCCCAATTTACTCAGCCCCACTCCAGTCATTCACCTCTTACCTTCCCCACTCCCCCAGTCCCCGACCATCTTCACTCCCCTCACTCCATGCATCATTAAATCTTTCTCCGTGCCCTATCTCTTTGCCTGCGGCTCACTCCCACCCCTTCCCCTCCCACCTCGTCTTATTTCTCCACCTTACCTTTTTTTCTCCCTCTTCTCTCCTTCCATCCTACCGTATTTCTCCGCCTTTTCCTTTCCGAATTCCCTAACTTCTTTACTCTTTCTACTAATATTCCATTATATTTTCCTCTCTTTCCCCTCGCACCCCTTTACTCCATCCCTTTTCCTCCAAATCCACACTATTCCCATATCATTTCCTCTCTCCCCGTCCACATCCCATATTATTTTTCATCTCCATCCCATCCCTCTTTCTCTTTTGTTTTTCCACACTTTTCCTCACACCTAACCGTATTCCTTCACCATCCCACCCCACCCCACCTTCGTACTGTACATCACGCCTTCCTACTTGATTTTTCCAACCATCTCCCTTGTACCCCACGTTGTTATCCAACCCTTTACCTTCCTACCTAATTTTTCTACCATCTCCTTCTCAGCCCACGTTTTTATCCAGGCCTTTCCTTCCATTTATTTTTCCTCAACATTCCCTTACCTCTTGATCTCAGTTATTTGAATGAAGCATTAACAAATTAAGAATGAAATGAAAAAAATAAACATGGGAAGTTACATGAGAAGTTTGGAAGACATCATGACCGTTGCGCACCACGCAGGTTTCGATGAGATTCCAGCCAAGGACTTTGTGGATATTTCGGCACGGATGGGTCGACTCTATGTTTTCCATTTGCCTGTCTCTCTGCCAATCTGTCTGCGGTATTAGCTTTTTCCTGTGTCAGTGCAACACAGACGTATCCTACCGAGCCTCTGATTCATCAAGCCTTTTGGACACTAAAAAAGATAGGTTATACACTACCGGCTTCATTTTCGAAGCTGCCTGTGTGGGCAGGCCCCAAATTTGTTAAAATAGATTTAAAAACACATGTAATGTAAGGAAATGTTGTGACTGCATTCCACTTCATGGTACGCAGTTGGGAACGAAGTAAATCCTCAACTTACTGTTACGGGTTTTAATAATGGTGGTAAAACCTGCATATTTGCTCTCCTTTTCGCGATCCGAGGTGTAATAAAATATCTCTGCAACCCTTCTGTCAAGACCCAGAAGCATCAGAACTCATTTTGACGCTTCAAAGTCAGGTGTGTGTGTGTGTGCGTGTGTGTGTGTGTGTGTGTGTGTGTGTGTGTGTGATAAACATGGAACTTGTGGTTGTCTTATAATTTTAGCATCCCACATGTACAGCTTGTTGTTCAGGTAATTCAACGCCTCTGTCTAGAGAGGATGTACAAATCTGTGTTCATTCTGCCTTAGTGAAGGATCATGTTGTCGTAGGAACGGTGGCAGTGTTCTCTGATTGGGCGATAATGATTACTTCATTATCCATCTGTTCGTGAGCAAAGTAGAGAGATCAATCCCCGCATTTGATTGATAACCAAAATTTGCTGAGGTATTATGAAGCGATATAATTT
>NC_136991.1:39752985-39832985 GCF_032717465.1 Coenobita brevimanus
AGATAAAGAAACACTTTCTACTAAAATCTAACAATCATGTGTGAGAGAATATAGAAAAGATGAAGTCTCCACTCCCCTTCCCTCACCTCATGCTTCACAACAACAACAACAACAAAAAGACAGGAAAAATGTAGAAAAGAGAATAAGCGTGGAAAACTAAAGAAGACCGAAGAACAAGCATGGGAATTTTTACAAGAATGGTAAAAGAAAGAATGTTATGCACTACAAGAATTCAACAGCACTTTAAAAAAAATGATGCACAGTCGTAGAATGTTCTTACAATTAAACAGTCGTCTCTGCTTTTAGCGTACATGTCAGTCTCGACGTAAACAACACCGGGTTAGCTTTGGCCTAAATTTTCGAAATGTTTATCCGTCCTAATTTAAAATTATGTATATTTTTGGCACTAGCTCTTGTTGCTGGTAGTTTATTCCATTCATTTATTATGCAAATTTTAAAGTAATATTTTCCAAAATTACGTTTCAGCATTATCCCATCGTAGGTATTTGCGGTATCAGTCTGCATTTTGGACAGATTTTCATAACTGATGTCGAATTGGTAAAAAAAAAAAAAAAAAAAAAAATCAGGTACTTAAATCTCGTTTTTTTTTTTTTTTTTTTCTGAGAACAGGTTTAGTTTCTTAAATCGTTCTTCATAAGGCAAACTTGGCAGTGATGGAATAATTCTAATACTTCTTTACAGTACTCTGGAATTTGACCTTGTCCATAATAAGGTTCGGGGACCAGTATTGTACACAGTATTGTAGGTGTGATCTAACTACTGACGTATAAAGTGTCGAGATTATATCGGGAGTTTCGTGATCGAAGTTTCTTGCAATGATACAGAGCCTTTTTTTCTTTCTTTCTTTTTTCTTTTTTTTTTTTACTTGCTGCAGTACAATGTTTTGAGTTTTCCAGTTTGTTGGGGGTAATAACTCCTAATTTTCTTTCATCTTTTGTTTCCGTCAATAGGATTTGGAGCACGTGGTAATCACTTTTTTTTTTTTTTTTTTTGCCAAAATCCATTAACACTTAGGAACAGTAAAATTTAATTTGTTATGCTGAACTCCTCTTTTATAAGATACTATGTTACCCTTTGAATCGATGACGATTTTTTTTAGTTTATTCTTGCCTCTTCCAGACATTTTTATTCAACTTTGGCAAAGGTCTGTCATACTGAATGGATTTATTAATATTTTTATTTAATCCTTCGAGTTTGAAGTATCTCTCTGAAGCGGAAAAAAAAAAAAAAAATCAGAAATGGCTAGAATAAAATGAAAAAGGCGTCCCCAAGCTCAATACGTTAACTCTTTAGCGGTCGGGACAACTCTAGCATTGTATTCCAGCTGGAGTCAGCCTATTTTATTCACCAGAGTGAATCATTGGAGCTTGATTTGTAATGATTTGTCCATTAACTTTCATGGTTGTCACAACTTTAGAATTCAATTGATGCTAACGCCAGACAACTTTATCCAGCTTCGAGTAAGAGTAGAAGCCTTAGAATGTTATTTTACTGTCACTTGCATAAGGCCGACCACGGCTGCCTATGTTCGCTTGGTTCGTCACCCTTTGTGTATTTTTCGGAACTTTGAAATAAACTAAATATGTGTCAAAAAATTGGTATGTAATAAGTCTTGTAGAAAACGAACTTGGCCCCATTGGCTCCGTCAAAAAAAAAAAAAAAAAAAAAAAAAAAAAAAAATGAGGGGTAACTATAATAATGACAAAATATTTTTCGAAACGTTGAAACCAAAAAAGTTTATACAAAATTTGGGGCCCGGGGGAAGTAATATTGCAAAGGTTCCTCAAATCAAGGCAACGTGTCTAGGAGTAGGTGGATAAACCCTTATACAGACAGACAACGACCCATTATTAATTGATGTCGCCATTTACATCGTTGCTTTTACTATTTCCAGACAATTCTGCTTATCTTATGACAAATCTTTCGAACTGAAAAGTCAGATGTACAGTGGTCTCCATTTAGGCTACTTCTTCCTTAATGGGTGCTCTCCTAAGCTTAATGAAATCGTCTGATAGTATATAAAAAAGAAATACCTTACAAAAGATTTCATGGTAGTGATGTGCTTAACCCTTCCTGAGGTCGGAAAGTCTTTAGGCATTTGCTCCGGCTTACACTTGACGATTTCATTCAGCTAAGAGTGAATCACAGGAAATTGAATGTTAAAAGTTATAATATATCATCCAGTCATGTACAGCACTTCCCCATCAGGAGTCTATCGGCCCAGGTCTAAGGTGCTAAGTCCCGACATTTAAGGCGAGGCTAGCTAGTCGCCTGTTCCTGAGTGGCTTTATGTAAGCAATAAACACCAACCATTTCTGCGATGTAAAACTTTGGACCATATCCTGGTCGAGCGTCTTAGCTCTCTAAACCACAAGGCGTTCAGTTGGGTATACGGTTACTATCCAGTGCAATAGACGGATTCCTGGGTTACTATAAGAAATCATATTTTGGCCTGTCACTCAGCGTAAAATCTCTTGAAGGTAGCATTGCCATAACAGAGTGGGTGGGCATCCCCATATAATAACAATGACTGGAATATATGTTATTTCAGAGGGGAGTAGCGAAAGCAACGTTAATTACTACATCCACTTGGAAATGAGGAGACAAGAGGATTAACTAGCAAGGAGAGTGACAAGAAGGACATGGGCTCTTGAAGCAGTGTGATGAGAGGATGGGAGCTGACAAGAAGGGATATTGATGTGTTAATTTGATATGTTAGTAATTACTTACCTGATTTCGTGTATTATGGTAATCTAATTCCACATGTGTGTGTGTGTGTGTGTGTGTGTGTGTGTGTGTGTGTGTGTGTGTGTGTGTCTGTGTGTGTGTGTGTGTGTCTCTCTCTCTCACCACAACCTAACGAACACTGTTTTTTTTTTTTTCTAACAATCCCTAGATGATTTTACGAGTATTAGTTCCAGGAAGACCCGCACAGCAAGAGGGTTAAAGACAACCCATTTTATTCCCTACTTTATTAATGGAGAACTGAGTCTTATTTTTATTGACTCCAGATGTTTTATTTGTCACAAGAACATCAGGTGCAGCCGAAGTCGTGAAGGAAGTGTGTAGGTCAGTTTAGTGGTGGATATTGAGAGACTGACTTGAACAGCGTATGCGAGTGAGGTGCAGGGAGAGAGAAGGAAGAGGAGGCAGAGGCCAAGAATGAGATGGAGGGATGGAGTGGAGAGATATATGAGAGGAGTGTGTGAGTTAAAGGGAGAGCAGCCAAATCGTAGAGGACAGGGCGACATTGAGGCGATTTGTTTGTGGCCACCCCTTACCTGATTAATCGTCAGGCAATTGATAGATAGATAGATGACCTAGTGATCAAACTTACTTCCTTAGTGAATTTCATTAATTTTTACCTTGCCCAAGATTTTCGTTCTCCTGCAGTTTTTTCATGTAGCTCAGTGACAGAATTTGACTATACTACGGCTCTACATCCTTTCCACAGAACTTCTTCGTGACTAGCACCAAATTCTAGGGATAATCTGTTGTTACAACCAAGCATTCTAGGTGAAGAGATGGCAACTTTAGGTCATGTTAAACTAACAGAAAACAGAATCATCGAATCCTCACTCTTGGAATCAATGAGAGTGACATCATAAATGTGTAAGCAAGCTTCTCATTTTTATCGGGTCATTTATGGAACACTTACAGTTGTTAGACTTGATCAGCTTGCATATCACAAGAGTGAAGTCAGCTACAACACAGAAAGGTCAGACACGTTCTGTCTTCTTTATCGTCATCATCATGATCATGCATAAGAAATTATAAACATGGTAAAGACAGTTTGTAGCTGCACCCTTCTCTGCAGCATGCTGAGCTAGGAATGAAATAATTGTTTACTGGTGAAGCACGTAAATGACATCCCTCTGCCTCACCGGCCGCCCCAGTACATTTAACTGTTCAATACTCCTTTGTATCATATTAGCGCTGTGCAGGCATAACGCAGGTACGAGTATGCGGTTGACTATTACAGAGTTTTGTATTGTGTATTTCTGTGTGTATGTATGTACAATGAGTATTTATTTAAATATTATTTTGACCTGCCCACTGTGTCATATTTACGTTTGTTCTGGCACGACAAAGGTACGCGATCAACTATTGCTCTTGTAATGTTTATTTCTGTCTGGATCTGTGTAAGTATGTACAGTACTCATAAGTGTGCATATGTACATTGATACCTCCACATCTAAACACACACACCCATAAGGGCTGGGTCACATCCTTCACCCTTCTTTCAGAGCGTTACGGGAAATAATGAGTGAGTGAGTGATTGAACAACACAGTGAGGGACACACTGTATTTTGGCGAGCCTCTAGGTGCTGCAGAACTTAAGGGATTGTCCACCCCTTCACGCTGTCAGCTTTAATCACCTTAATCCGGTGACTTGTTTACAATTTATTCGTGCTACCGCAGATGTGAAATATGAAATGCGTCATGGCATGGAACTGGTTGATATCTCAGAATGCGAAATCCTACCCAAATGTCAGGCCAGGCTGTCCGAATTGTCACTGACTTTTTCTACTCAGAGTACAGTGCGCTCGACAGACCTCCATTGTTTATTAATCCCCTGTGCTGGCTGACCTTTACTGACACTGTCAGATTCCTGTGACTCACTTCCAGCTGCTTTTAATTCTTTCACTACAGCGATATGTTTTGTACTTTAAGCCTTCTACCTCCAGACGGTTTTAGCTGTGTAGTGATTTTCGAACTGGATTGCTTAAACGCTTCAACTAGAGATATCTCCTAATTAACATAAAATCCTTTGGTAGTTACAGGGGTATACTACTGTAATTATGATATCATCCCATTGCAGAAGCTGAGCGCCATCTGCCAGCCAAGTGAAAAAAAAAAAAAAGTCGTCCGACCATGAGGGGTTAAGCTATACCAGTCAATGTTGATTGTGATGAAATAAACGCACTCAGGTTCCTGTGTTTCGCTTTAAACAAAATAAAATCGTCTGCGTATACATGGACTATGTTACTGGAATTGGTATGACGGTGAAGAAGTATTGGTGATGATATCATTGTTCTTATGGTCCTTGCCATGACAGTGAAAGAAGTATTGGTGATGATATCAGTATTCTTATGGTCCTATCTAATCCAGATATTTGAATGCTAAACGCTGGAGTTACTGAGAATTCCCTATGAAACACCAAGAATTTGGTCCGAGGGTGGGACAGGCAACAGTTTAAGGATACTTTCATTAAAATGGCTTCTACGTGTCACAAATCACCTCTATGTCGCCTTGTCCCCTGCCATTTCGCTGCACTCCCCCGCAGCTCACACACCCCTCTCTAATATACCACTCCATTCCATTCCTCTATCTCATCCTCGGTCTCCCCTCCCTTTCCCCCCTCCACTCACAGACACTCCTCGTTAGTCTCTCGCTCTCCATCCTCTCCAATTGGCCGAACAACCTCAATGTATTTCTCTTAACCCTATCTGTCACATCCACATCCACACCACAACACTCCTTCACTTCCTCATTTTTCAGTCTGTCTCCTCATGTAACTCTACATGCTCCTCTCCGATAACTCATTTCCACTGTTCTCGCTCATGACTTGTGTACTTCCAACAAGGTCCAAGCTTCGCTTCCATACTTTTAGAGTTGGTATCACAATAATATCATGCAGCGACCTTTTTTTTTTTTTTTTTTTTTTTTACTTTCATGCTCTCTTCTTTATTTCTTATAACTGCTTTTAATGAACGAGCAACCGTTCCCTGTTGTACTCTTTCAAGCAGCTCACCCTGTGAACTTCCATCCTTTCTCATCACACTACCCAAATACTTTAACGCACTCATATTTAATATTTCCTCACCATCCATCCTCACAGAGCATTCAGTGACTTCATTTCTATCGAAGACCAGAGCATTACTCTTCCCTACATTCACCTTTAGATTCCGTGTCTTACACATACTCCCAAACTCATTCACCAAGCCTTACAGTTCCCCTTCGTGTTCGCTTAACAATACAGAGTCATCTGAAAACAACAGAACAGAAAGTTTCCACACGGTGCTCTTTCTCTGTAGGGTCGCTCCAGCATCCACTACCCTACTTTGTGACTCTTTTATAGCTCCATCCATATACAAATTGAACAGCCTTAGAGACATGACACATCCTTGTTTCAATCCAATATTTAGACAGAAAAATTCACTCAGTTCGCCATCCACCAGCCTTAGCTCCGTCATGCATACTCTTCACGGCATTTATCAGTTTTCCATTTACTCCATACATTCTTAATAATTTTCCACATTCCTTGTTTATCCACTCTTCCGTACGCTTTCTTCAGATCCATGAAGGCCTCATATAACATCTTTCCCTTCTCTAGAAACTTTTCCACTAAAGACCTTAGGATATACACATCTTGCCTTTCTAAATCATCCCTGTTCTTCCGACTAAATCCTGTGTTAATTCTCAAACTCTGTCAGTAAGTATCCTCTGGTATATTTTTTTCTATTACGCTAAGAAGCCAAATTCCCCTGTGATTACCAAACACTTCTTTTCTTCATTTCCTTTGTAAAGGGAAATAATTATACCTGACTTCCAATCCTGCGGGACTAACCTTCTTCCCAGGCCAATCTGCACATATTCCATATCCATTCTACTAATCTTTCTCCTCCGTGCTTCAGCATTTCATCACACACCATCAATTCCTGGGGCTTTCCCCATTTTGACTTTCTTATTTCTTCCACTGCTTCCATCCTACTGAGCTCTTCCTCCCTTCTCATCTCTCCTCCTCTCCTGCCATTCCCCAGCCACTTATACTCGTATTACGTTCATTCTTTATGTTTAACAATCCCTCAAAGTGTTCTCTCCATTTGCGCACTTTTTATTCTTTCTCCACTTGTAATCTACCATTTTTATCTTTCACTCCCATAATACCTTCTTTATCTCCTTGTCTAACTCTTTGTGCCTCCTTCCAGAATATTTCTTAAATTCCCTCCACATTACACTCAGATTCCTTCCAAATTTCTCATCCACTCTCTTCTTACTGTCTCGTACTAATCATTTCACCTCTCTCTTCTTTTCTACATAAAATTCTGTATTCAGTTTCTCAGCTTCCATACCGCCTCTTTCCATCCACTCACTATATGATTTCTTCTTTTGCGCCACGGCTTGTCTCACCTCTTCATTCCATTATGCTGTTCCTTGCACCCCCTTTCGTCTTCTCTTCATGCCACACACCACCTCACATGCTGCACAGATTTCTTATGTGAATATCTTGTACACACCTTCCACCTCCCCCATCTGCTCCAAATCATATTTACCTAATGACTTCACTGTTATATTCTGCCATTTTCTCATCCTCTTGCAACCTTTCTACCTTCTTTGTATGGGCTACTTCCTCCTGTCTTTCTCTCCATCTATTTATCCATCATATTTGCACCTTCATTTCACCATCACCAAATAGTGGTCAGAAAGACCATTCCTCCAACCTCTGTACCGTATGCTCTTGCATTCAGTACATACCTTTTTATTCTCATCCACAAGCACATAATCAGTCATTGCCTTCCATTCATTCAGTTCACCACCCACCCTTCTCATCATTCGTCATGTATGCCTGTGGATCATTCTGTGCCTAAAGAGGGTATTGGCTATCGCCAACCCCTCCCCGCACAAATGTCCACTAGAACACTACCATTCTCATCCACTTCTGCAGGCACACCCCACTCACCAACTAGTCCATCCATTTTAACATTCCCTATTTTTCTATTCATATTTCCAATCAAAACACTCTCTCACTTCTCTCAAACTTTTCCATGCATGATTCCACATTTGTCTAGAACTCTTCTTTAACTCTGCTGCACGGTCTTCCGTTGGCGCTTATACACACACAATCGCCCATGCTTGTATTCCTGCTATCAGTCTTACCCACACAGTCTTTGAACCAATTGATTCATACTCTCTTATATTTTTCTTTCATCCCTTGCACACAACAATGCATACACCCTCCTTTGCCGTCTCTTTCTCACCTACTCCCACACATAAGCCCAATCCGTACTTTCACACTCTCACACTCTCCATTTAGTCTCAGTCAATCCATATACATCTGCTTTTGCATCCTCAAGCGCCTGGACAATCTCTCTCTCTCTCTCTCTCTCTCTCTCTCTCTCACCTCATCATTCGCTCCCCTCACATTCCATGTCGAAAGCCGCACCATGTCCTTTATATTGTTCATGGTCGTCACCTGTTGGTCACTCCTGGTCCTAGGCATTTTTTTGTCTTTTTAGTTAGTTGTTTTCCCGGGAGGGGCACTAACTCTCCGCCAACCCACTTGTTGACACGCAGGGAACACGTATTGGTTGGTTATAAGGTTACTTCCCTGCGTGTTAAATGATTTCCTGGTCTACAGAAAATTATTTGGCTTTTCACGCAATGTAGAGTTGCCCTGGAGTAGAATAGCACTACACTGAGTGGATGATAGGCGCCCCCACCGACCAACATAGAAACACAACCACTAAATACCATTACTTTATATATATATATATATATATATATATATATATATATATATATATATATATATATATATATATATATATATATATATATATATCCTGAATGAGGCAGTCTTAATTTTTCAAATAAAAGTTTTTAATAGCGTGTCTGTCTGTCTGTCTGTTTTCGTGTCTGCTTGTTCGCCAAAGAAATTAAGAGGGAACCTTCTAGAGGTCTCGAAATGGATCTAACAGAGGTGCGACTTAAAGTTCCTAATTTGGCGTCCCTGATTGCCAACATGGTGTTTTTCAAGGCGACATGGTTGATCTTGGTGGCCAGTTACCATACAGTTTTTAATTTCCTCCCGCAACCATACAATACTGGTAGCTTTAAAATCGTTGTATCGTCAAAGTGGTTGAACTTGGTGGCCTGATGGGTAGAGCTGTAGGCGGATAGGTGAGGTGGGTGGACAGTGTGGGTGGGGTGAGTGGGCAGGGTAAGTTAGTGAGGGTTGGTGAGTGTGTGGACAGGAAGTGGGAAAATAAGTCCATGGGGATTTAGACAGTGTGACGAATAGTCCATGTTTGGAATAGGTTCATGGAGAATATGGGGAATATATCCCTGGGGAAATGAGCTTTAGGGGGGAATTTAGATTCAATGGGTTATATGGAGCCATGGGTGTTGTTTTCCACAGTTGGGTGGCTTCTTAGGGTCCCAGACAGTGCCAGTCTGCACGACCATAGATTTTTTTTTTTTTTTTTTACCTGAGCAAAACAGGGAACAGCTAATATGTTATACATAGGGAACAGGCTATTAAGTCTATCCAGAGCTGTGACTAAATTCAGAGAGGGAGTTGTCAGGTCAGGCTCTTATAAGTCTGAATTTTCACTTACATTCTTCTTGTGTAATTACAATACACGCTACAGACCTCCTTTGTTTAGGCATTTTCTGTGTGGGTGAGAATCATCTAGACGCCCAGGTTCCTATGACTCTCTGTCAGCTGAATAAAATCGTCTTCCCCCTGTCGGAATGCGGAATACAATACTTGAGCTGTCTCGGCCACGGGACGATTAAGTGCACCAATATTAGTGGTGTTATTCGTAACAATCAAAGGTTCTTGTGACTCGCACTGAGCTCAGTAAAATTATTCGCCGTCAGCAGACATAGAATGCTAAAATTGTTCCAACCATGGAATGGTTGACAGTAAAAGTATTTATGGTGATTATATTAACATTCTCAGCTTCCTCTCACTCATTCTCATCTTTGTCCTTAACGTGGCGGACTTACTGGTGACGATATTAATAGCCTCAGGCTCTTCAAATGTTGACCGTTGGCTGTCATATTACTAAACGCTTTACTCAGATATTCAGATATTTTATCAGTTTGTTGTCGTTGCTCACAGGCAACATTTTTTCGCCTTGGTGATTTTTTTTTATAGTGAAGAGGTTAAAGAAGCCGAAGCCTCCTAAGCTGCATATATTCGTCTGAAGGTAGCAGGAGTGTAAAGCACAATACCTGATCGCAGGTAACAAGTTAATCTTAAGCGTGTGAGTACTACATTCATAAAGGCAACAACGTTCTGAAATATCACTGTCGTTCTCCGATTACAAGGTGCCGCAGTGATTGACCCCCATGTCATACATTTTGTTTATATATCTATTATCTCCAGGCGACATTGCTCAGCTTATGAGAGCTTTTAGAACCGGAGAGGTTATATACACTCGTCATTACCTACCTCACTACTAGAGCGCATTGCTGAACTGAATGTAGTACTGTGGCGGCAGCAGGATTATATTGCAAGTGATGCATGTGGAGTGACGCAATTTATCCATTTTCTGTGCTGGATGCCCGTCTTTAGTGTTTTTTTTTTTTTTTCTTGTTTTGACAGCATTCTCTTTCCAGTGAGCCCACGAACGTCTTTTTCCTTCAGTATATCTCAGCCATCTCCTTATCATGCTATTCAGTGTTGGATAGATCTTTCAGACAGGAGGGATTAGATATGGCGTTAATAAAACCATTCGATACGAGAGGCCTCCCCTATTTGAATAAAGTCCTTCTAGCAGCCACAATAAGTAAAGAAGTACGGCACAAATCAGAGAATGCAAAAAAGAAGGAACGAAACTCTGATTGACGGTAAAATCAGTCTTTTTTTCAATAAACAGGTGGCATTTTCCAGATCCGTTCAGCTCAAGATGCCAGGAAAGGAATTCTCAACTATATTTACGTTCGATACCCTCTCGTAACTCAAATTTGTTACTTCAGGATGGACAGAAACAATGCAGACCCTTCATGTGCCTCGTGTTCTTTATACAAATTCAATTGGTATTACGAGAAGAAAATTCGTATCTTTTATTACCATCGTCAAGGAAGTTATGTTTTCACCCCTGTCCGTTTGTTTGTTGGATTGTGAGCAAGATTACACAAAAACTGCCGGACGGATTTCCACGAAACTTGGTAGAAGAACGGGCCTTGGCCCAGAACAGGCCCCATAAAAGTTTTCTGCGGATCCGGATAAAGGTGCGGATCAAGGATTTTATTTTTTTTTCTTTAACATTGCGAGATAGGGCTTTTTTCGACATTTTCGTAAAATTTTCAGTGAATATTGCATGGAGCTTGAAGAAAAAATCAGGCATATTTAGGATGTTGGTATCTACGAATGTGTACAGTTTGGCGCGGATCCATATAAAATTCCGGATCCAGCGGATTTAAATATGCTTCTATAGGGGGATAGTCTTTTTCCAGCTGCCGTAATGATATGCATTGTTTTGTTGGCTGTTACAGTGAGTTAAAAAATTATAATTAAGAGTTATGGGTTGTTTAAAATTAAGGTGTTACAGCTTATAGGGTTATGAGTTTGATATTGGATTAGACGTAATTGAATTAAAAAGAACTGCATGTCGGGCCTTGGCTGAGGTATGCGCTCTACTGAGTGCCATTCTAGTAATTATTTATTAGTTTTTTTTTTTTTTTTTCGGGGAGGACAAGGTCAATACATAAAATCCCCGTCTGTTATTCTGTATGTAAGAGCTTTTCATAAGTTACGACAAGGAATCCATCATGTGTTCGAAAATGCCACTTCTGGAAGCGAATAGTCTTATTATGTATTTTTTTTTTTTTTTTATGTTGCAGGCGGCCGTTTTCAACTTTGTGAAGTTTTATAATAGTTCAGGCTTAAAGACTGTAACATCTAACCACCTACACTTCAAAAACTGACCCTTGAACTAAATACAACCGCCTGGGAGTATAGAAAATAAAATGAAAATAGGTCAACGAGCTGAATGAATTTGTGCCAGAAGAAGGAAACAAAGGCTGATTAATGCAAGAAGGAGAAAACAAAGGTTGATAATCACACATGAAACAGTCAGTAGCTGAATCCATGCTGGTCGATATTACTGGAGGTCGTAGGAAGAGTTAAAAGCTTTCTCCATAAATCTTTCAGTGGGATGGTCGAGCGTAAGTGTTTTATTCTTGCTACCAGTGGACGATTTTATTCAGGCTAGATCATTCCTATACGGCTAATGAATGGATAATTGCTGTCCTCCGATTATGTATTAATTTTTTCTACTTTCAGACGATTTTATAAAGCTAGGTAGAGACTTTTCGAGCTGGAGGTGTTAGATACAGCCTTCATTAACTCATTCAGTACAACAGATTTCTCCAGAGTCCAATGCAGAAGGCAGAAGGTAACAAAAATAAATTTAATAGGTACGTCCTTGGAATAAAGGAGTTAAAATCTCTTGCATATTTAATATCTTAAAAAAAAAAAAGACTAACGAAAGCAGTACCAAAAGAGATATATAGGCCTACAGAAAAAGGGGGAAGCTCTTGGCACTGAGTTCCCGTGATCCTCGGGAGTTTTCAGCATCTCCTCCTGACTTTTTATTTCCATGTAGCACCGTAATATTCTCTTGCATGTTTTTCATGTGTTTAGAATAAAAACAGTTTGCTTCAGTAAATATAGAAAAGCTTACCGCATCAAGAAATAAATTGGAAAGGAAAACGTGTTATGAAGCCTCCTTAGCTGACGAGAGAATGAACTAAGTAATGGGAATGGACACAGACAAAGACAGAAACAGCGGGAGTCATGTAAGAGGGAGAATCAGAATCATTGAGAGAGTCAGACAGATCAAGTGACCGATGATGTTTTTGTTCCAACCATCCCCTATCGGAAAGATGTTAAGAGAGCCTGGATTCCAATATATCGACTTTCTGATTAATTCTCTGGACTCTCGCCAGTTGGCTTCATTTTCTTCTTTTTCTGTAGTACTTTCATCAAGGAGTCATCCAAGTAATGTCACCATTTCTTAGCAGCCACGGCATAAAAGTCTTCAACCTTTCCGTAAGATGACGACTTTCTTAATCTGCGATATAAGATATCAGGTATGCCAGAGCGTTGTACGGTTTGTTAATGGCTTGTTGGAGACAACTGTGTATCAAACCCTCACCACACCCTTATCTACAACGCCTATCTTGCCTGGGTGTACTATTCCTGCCATGTCCCACCACCCATCACCATTCAAGCCCTTCCCACCCACTGCTTTCCACCCACTTCACCCCTTTTTCTCCCTCCTCCACTCCGCTCACACACACACACACACACACACACACACACACACACACACACACACACACACACACACTGATTATATGACAGACCTTTATCTTTCACGTTCCTGGCCATCTTCACAAGGTGTATTCGCCACGTCCTACACAAACACACACACCGACATAGCCCAGTCTGCACACTTCCTTCCACCAACGCCATCCACTATTTGCTTATCCGCCTTTGACCCAGCACCATACCAGCCTACCTTCACAGCGTACAGTACACTTCCCTCGGCATGCCACACCGTCTGCCTGCCACTAACCCAGTACATCCCGCCCACGTACACTGTCCGTTAATGCAATAAAGAGTGTGTACTCTCTCTCTCTCTCTCTCTCTCTCTCTCTCTCTCTCTCTCTCTCTCACACACACACACACACACACACACACACACACACACACACACACACACACACACACACACACACACACACAACACAACACAACACAACACAACACAACACAACACAACACAACACCCATATGCAACAAGTACACCCATCGTTCCAGCAGGTTACTATATTACACAATCCCTGCATAAAAAAAAAACTCTCCCCAACAAAAGCACCAAAAAGAGCAGCAGGAGGAAGAGCGGGGACCTGCCTCGGTGGTCCTGTGCTCCCCCGGCCAATTTACCCATGGATATGAAACACTGTCCTCTCTCTCTAGTTTTTTTTTTTTTTTTTTTTTTTTTTTTTATGTGTCCGACTTTGGGCATAGGCTTCACAGCCTGCTGTCAAGGCCCAGCAGTCCTCCTACATACCATACACCTCTACATGTCACCACTTCGGCGCTAACACCCACCGTCCATATTGAATACATGCTAGGGCTGTCTCATACAGGACTGGTGTATTGGTATTAGCGGGGGTATTTTTACGACATGTCGGCGGGTCTTCTGGTAGATCAGTAAAGCCTGATTTAATGAAATTCAAATCCTTAAACTGTTCCCAGCCCCAGCCGGGATTTGAACCTGGGTCCGTTAGGACCGCACGCCACCTCTCTACCGGTTGAGCCACCGCCTAGGGACCCATTGAGGTTATTAGTGCCAGTGGTGGTGTGGTGGTGGTGGTTGTGGTTGTGGTAAGAGTAGCAGTGGAAGTAGTAGTTGTGATGGTTGTGGTGGTCAGAAGTATTTGCCTGGTGATGGTAGTGGTGGTGGTCGTAGAAGGAGTATTGGTAGGGGTACACGTGGTACTAGAGGTTTTTGTAGTAAGAATGATGGTAGAGTTGCATGTAGTAGTGGTAGCAGTGGTGGTGGTGGTGGTGGTGGTAGGAACAGAAACAGTAGTAGTGGTGGATGTGTTGGTAGTAGTGGTGGAGGTGATTGGAGCGGTGGTAGGGGTAAAAGTAGAAGTGATGGTAGGAGTGTCTATAGGGATATAAGTTACAGCGGTGGTGGGATGAGTGATGGTTGTGGTGGTGATAGTAGTGGTTGTCGTAGGAGTGGTGACAGAAGTGTAAGTAGCAATGTAGCAGTAATAGTAGTGGCAGCCTCCCCGACATACACATCAAGCCGATCACAGCTCAAAAACTACAAAAAATGCAAACAAGAGCACCTACATTTATAACCCATACTCAGTAATACACAAGGGATAGTTGAACTGAAACAAAACCAGTACAGATAGAACTCAACTTTTAAGCACAGGAATTGTTTTGCTGTACATAATGAACAGTCACTTTTAATTAACATCTTAAACTTTTATGCATAGTTCTCCAGCAGCCTATAAGCATCATGCCACGTCTTCTGTACTAAAAAATATATAAATAAAGCAAACGCATACGCACACCGCCAACCACATACTACCCTCATCTTAAACACACACACACACACAATAGCAAGGTGGCAGTCCGCCGGCTTTCAGCTCCTTGTCTCCTTCATCCTTTCCAACTCTGTATTTCCCCAATCACTCCTTCTTCCCCCCCCCCTAAATAAAAAAAAAAAATGTCGTGATGGTAGTTGGAGTGATGACGGTGATGATAATAATATGGGTGGAGGTGGTGATAGTGGTAACGGAGATGGTGATGGGTACGTAATAGTGGAGTAGGAATCATGTTGATACTAAGAAGGATGGTAGTGATCACAGCGTAAGAGGAGTGATAGATGGCTGTGCAAAAGTACTCGTGCTAGTGGTAGCGATGGTCTGTAATAGTAGTAAATAATATTGTGCTCATGACGAGAAAAAGTTTTTCGGCCAAATTCTTTATATCATGATTGTTTTTGTTTCTAGTTTTCCCGATACAGCGATTGTGCCCTGTTGATATTTTTAAAGTCTGGTTCTTTCTCATGCATTATTATTATTATTATTATTATTTTGTCGTGCACAAGCTCGGAAGGTTCCTACTGCAACCCACCTGAACCTAGCCTAACCTTAACATTTAACCTAACCCAGGTGCGCTTCAGCTTAGATACCCTTACGGTTATTTGGTTAACATTGGATTGATTGACAGCAGACCTTCGTTCAGGATTTGGTTGGACTCTAGTCTTGTTTGGAACTAGTAGTACCAGCAAGCAATCACCCGTTCTTAAATTATAATTTAGTTATATATGTGGTAAAGCAGGAAACAGAAGTAACTAAACTGAAAAGCTCCATCTGGTGATGTCCCCCAAATGGTGACGGTGATGGTAATGGTAGTTACGGTATTTAAGCAGCAGTAGCAGCAACGGCATTGGCATTGACAGCATTATTATTATTAGTAGTAGTAGAAGTAGTAGCATCAGCAGTAGCAGTAGTAACAGTAGTTGCACTGTAGCTGCAGCAGTAGCAATAGTAACAGTAGTACTAGTAGCTGCAGCAATAGCCGTAGCTGCAGCAGCAGAAGTAGTAGCAGTGGTGATGGTGGTAGCAACATGGTGGTGGTGGAAGTAGTAGTGGTATTGTTGCTGGTGGTGGTGGGTAGTTGTAAACTGTTGGTATGGTGATGACAATAAAAGTTACAGTAACCATAGTAACCAATCTTCACATCATTATCCCATCTTCCTCTATATTTCTACCCTTTCCATCCCCCTCCTCCTCCTCCTCCTCCTCCTCATCTGTCACCCACTTATCATCATCTTCCTCCTCGCTTATCACCCTACCTGTCTTCCTCCTCCTCCACTTCTATGTTCTCCTCGTTTATCCCCGCTGCTAATCTTTCTCATTTCCATCCTGCTTGTCTCTACCATTGTCTTCCCTCTCTTCCCTTTCCTCCTTGTCTGTCCTTTACCTCCGTTCCGTCTTCTTCCGTCTGACGTCGTTCTTCCTTTTCCTGTCTCGTGGCAAGAATAACAAGAAAATATGGCTGAACAATACTCGTACATTCCTCTGATCTCTGAACGACCTGTTGTTGATCAGATTAAAAAACTCCCCTCCTTACTTCCTAGAACACCGGTAGGGAACGTGAGAAAAAGAAATATTGCGTGTTGCTATTTCTTAATATTATGTGTCATGCTGGAGAAATATGCACATCGGAAGCACAAAATATTTAAATGAGCCACCCAAAACTGCACGGCGAATAAAGGCTTTTGCTTACCTTTTGTTTACACACACACAAAAAAAAAGTATTATAAAAAAGAAAACCTTTTTTTTTTAATTAATTTCACCCACCTTTGCCGAGACACCATCCGTATTTCCTGGATCCATGAATCATTACTACAAAGGACATTAAAATTTCATATCTTGTGCGGTAAAGTGATTCCCAGTTACTTAAACACAGCCAGTAGGCACACTGGTATGGATTCTGAGTATTTTCTTTTTTCTCTTTTGCTTGTATTCTCCAAAGAGGGATGAACAGTCATACTTTTCGAGTATGTTGATGTCTCTTACCGGTTTTGCGTGATGTAGGCTATTACAGACAGAAGACAGACACGAACCTGGGATTGTAGAATTATATATATATATATATATATATATATATATATATATATATATATATATATATATTCTGCAGTCCATATATATCTATATCTAACTAGCTGTCTATCTATCTATCTATCTGTATGCAGAATATAATTATATACGTAATAATTTTATAAATTTTATGATATAATTTGTATATATATATATATACACTGTATGTCATCAAAGTTATAAAAGAACAGAAATGGAGGTGGGCAGGCCATGTAGCTAGAATAAGGGATAATCGATGGAGCAAGAGGTTGACTGACTGGACATTAAGAGATGGTAAGCGTAGCAGAAAAAGGCCAGGCAGGAAGTGGAGGGATGAGATAGAGAAATTTGCAGGGCAATCGTGGCAAAGATTGGCTCAGTCAAGGAATTCGTGGAGAAGGTTGGGGGAGGCCTTCGTTCAGCAGTGGACTTGTAATGGCTGATAATGATGATATATATATATATATATATATATATATATATATATATATATATATATATATATATATATATATATATATATATATATATATATATATATATATATATATATAAAATAAAGGGTACGACTGGTGCCTCTTGAAATTTACTGTTTTTCTCCAAATCATATTACTTTTTTTTGTCAAGTGTCTTGACCATAATAGCAGTAATGGAGAGTATCGTGGTGATAGGGCAATTTTTACCTGTCTCCATTCAGCAAAACTGATTTTGTTTGGTAGTCGAGCGGACGACTCTGGGCTCCAATACGAAATTTCCGTCTTCATAGGAACATAACACACGTTTGTTGAGTGGGTAATATATTTTGTTCTATATTAAGCACATACATACGATAATGTAAAAAATAAAATATACTCGTATGCGTGCTGATGTAAGCCTAATTTAGGCACAATGCCAGGAGTAGTCGTGAGACACCCCATTTCTGTGATTTTCAAACCCTTGCTGTGTTTTATTAGTGACCTTTTATAATAGTTGAGAAGTACGCAGATAACTCCTATCTCTGCACTGTTAATTGCAGCCTGTAGACTACTTACAGTACCATTTGCAAAGCAGACCGATAAGACTCGGAATCTTGTCACAGAATAACATGCTCTTATAGGAAGCCAGTGTTCAAAATGAGAAGACTGAATAATTCCCAAGAGTCCTGTCTCACATATTTCCGTGGTTAGTGGAAAATAACTGCAATGATTTGGGGTATGGGAATCCAGAAGAAAACGTCATAATATGTGCTCCTCTTATGTCTTAAAGGTCAGTGGCGAGGTAGCTACGAGGCGTCGCTCTTAGAGGTACTTAGTCGACCTGATGCTATACTGCAAATTGTCATTCTGCACATACTTTTCTGCATGATGGTAGCTTTGACTCGATGATGATCATGAGTTAAGAGGAAGCCTTTTCACTCAGTACATAAACCCTTGTGTATTGTAGCTTCGTGTTACCATGGTTGGATTCCACTCACCTTCTCAGAACTCGTGAATTTGCCTGTGAAAACTAAATAGCCTGAGGCAAACTGGTGGTGAAACTTGAAATGAGGCCTACAGCTGCACGTGACACACTATGAAGATATTTGGAGACACACTTTCTGTAAATATTTCCATGAATTCAGAAAACAGATATTTGTTTATTTACAACAAAAATAGTAGAGTGCTATGGACAATCTCAATATAGTTCTTCACAAAATGTTCATAATTTATGCAACAAAATGGGACAGTGCTGTTCATTAGGCATTTCAATCATTTCCTGTGGCACCCTCGGGGATGCATAGGGCCTCGATGAACTCACACCACCACATCCTATCTTGTGCTAACTCCTCAAGATCTCCCCAACACTCATCTCCAGCTTCCCGTCTCATTGTCCTCACCCACGTCTCTTTTGGCCTTCCTCTACCTCTCCTACCAGGTGCCACCCACCCTGGTGTACCTCGTACTATTCCCTGTCTCCTATACACATGTCCTAGCCACTTCCATCGTGCGAATCTAACATATTCATCGATCGGCTGCACTCCCGTTATTTCTCTAATTCTACTATTTGGTATCCTTTCCCACCACTTAACTCCTAATATTCTTCTAAGTGCTTTATTTTCAAACACCAAGAATTTATTTTCCATAGTCACTGTGCTGTACCAAGACTCGTGTCCATAAATTAAGATACTCCTAACCATTACCTTATAAAGTTTGATTTTTGTATGCACAGAGAAATTGTTATTATTCCAAATATTTTTAAGCATTCCCATTGCCTGATTAGCCTTCTTTAACCTTTCCTCGAATTCAAAGTTCAAAGAACCATCCTTGGCTAAATAAGTACCTAAATATTTAAACCTATCAACTTGCTTTACAACCATACCTCCAATTACACATTCCTGCGCATTTTTCCATATTCATATTGATTATTTCAGTTTTTCCACAATTAATAACCAAACCCACCTTGCGACCTTCACTCACCAAACAGTCCAACACTCTCTGCATCTCTTCTGGCCCATCACAAATCAAAACTATATCATCTGCATAATCTAAATCCAAAAGTTTCCTGTTCTCTCCCCAAAGTATACCTGCACCGGTTTCTGTTCCAACACGTTTCATAATGTAATCAATGACCAATATAAATAGTAAAGGCGATAGAACACCACCTTGAATTACTCCGGACTTGACTTCAAACGAATCACTCAGACAACCATCAACCATCACTTTACAAAATGTGTCCTCATGCATGTTCATAATGACCCTCACAAACTCCTCTGGTATTCCATAATGTCTCATGATCTTCCCCATAGACTCTCTCGAAACACTATCAAAAGCCTTTTCAAAATCAACAAAACAAAGACTTAACGGTACTCTCATTTCATTAACTTGCTGCATCAAATGCCTAACTATAAAGATCTGATCATTGCAACCACGTCCCTTTCTAAAACCAGCCTGTTCATCCCTCAGAATACCCTCAACCACCGGCTCCAACCTATTTAACAACACTCTACTGAAAACTTTCAAAGCTATCGGTGACAAAGAGATTCCCCTCCAATTACCACATTCACTCAGGTCTCCTTTCTTCGGAACTTTAACAATTACACCATTCTTCCAAACTGATGGTAGTAACCCCGTAGGCATTTACAATTGATATAAATTGATTTATCATAATGCGGGGACAGATATATGCTATCCTACCACTCTGAAATTGCACAAGCAGACTTTTAATATATTGTCACAGGACAGGGGAAAATGTAAGATAAATCGCAAAAGATTGGGCATAAACCACTTCCATCCATCCATTTATATATATATATATATATATATATAGATAGATAGATAGATAGATAGATAGATATATTATGTAAAGCCAGCAAGAGTTAAACCCCCCAAACCGTGACACCATGCAATTTGGGTTAGCTCATTTTCTTTTTCTGGTCAGTGTATTCTCAGACTTCTTAAGGAATATTCCTAAAGAAATGCTGCAGCAAGGGATAAATCTGCACAATGGTGTAGTTTCCACGAAACGACATTAATAGTATAATAACAACAAAATTAATAGACCTGGCGGCTTGTATAGGTTCTCGATATCCGATTTTAATGGCCGGTGATGCGGAAAAGAGAGTCAGCCAGACTTTAACCACTGGATTTTTAATATTATTTATTAATGTAACTGGAAAAGAGGGTCTGGAAAAAGTTACCCTCTGTTCTTTATTATGAATTGTCTCCTCGAAGCTGAATAAAACCGTAGCTGTAGCAAGTATTAAACTCTTCATCCTGGGGACGTCATGTTTGATATATTCTGGGTGCTCTACAAGCAAGGTTACTTAGCTGAAGAAAGACCTTTGTAACTGAAAGGATTAAAAACATATCAGATGTTTCATTGCGATGGCCACATACCGGGTGGCCAATACCTCACACACTGCCAGTGATCTTTTGTGTTGGATGGAGGGCTTAGCGTTATCAATGTCTACCCTGCATCACGTATTTGATTTTTACATCCCACAACCATTTTTACCGTATGCAGTGTCTGTTCCAATAATATACTCCCATTGGCTCACCCATGCCCACGCCAGCAGACTGAGCCGTCCTTACAACACATCAAATACCCAGAGCGCTATTTACAGCCCACTCTTTATTCCTCACCATTTTACTACCGCCAGAACATTTATTTAGCACTCAAGAAGGACATCTCGTAGTAAAAGGATTAAATGAAAAGGACATTATAAGACAGCGGCCAAAGGATTTTGTCTCTGAGCACATTAGAAAGATTGATCTGTCATTCGTTGATGGAGTCGCCATTTGTTAGCAAAGTAACAACAAAAATATACCTCATATTACTGACTGGAGTAAGTTTCGAATAGTTTATAACATGTAGATTAAATCAGAAAATCGCAAAGCAGTGTAATCAGTAACTCCTGCACATGATGACAATTTTAGATAGGGAAGCGTCTATAGGGGTGGCCCGGTCAGTCAGTTACACCGTATGGATTTTCATACGGAAGGTGCCTCACTAGGGAATCCTTATACAGTGCTTTTCTTAAGCTCTCTAAGAAATTTCACGTGCAAGATGCTTCCCTGTAGCGTAGTCCAATAGGGGGCTTCACTTTAATTCTATAAGGATTTTCACACGCAAAGTGCTTCTCTTTAACGAAGCTTCATCTCGTGCTTCACTGTAGCGAAGCCCCATTTGATCCCACACGTGTTCAGGATTTCTGTACATGCTGTTGTGCTCTTGCCGAGGCCAGAAGAATTGCTGTAGCCTTTGATAAGATCTCTGGTAGTGAAGGGATTATTTGTTGTGTTTTACGAAATCCCTTTTAGTGACAACATCTTATCCTTTCCACCTGCAGACTTTTTTTAACAACTGTAGAACTCTCACAGTGAAAAAGTTTGACGCATGTATCAACCCTGTGCACTTAGTACTTGATCTTATTGTGTATGAGAATATACTGTAATAATCCTCATCGTCATCGCCATCATCATCAGTCAGCATCAGTCATCAGTCAGTCATTCTATCATCGATCATCAGTCAATCAATCAATCATCAATCATTCATCAAAAAGTCAGTCACCATCATCAATCACTCATCAGCCAATCATCAGCCCATCATCATCATCCATCATCTTAATTATCGTCATCATCATGACCTTTTTCCCTCTCACTTGAAGACTGGAGGAGGTAGAAATCAGAAAAAAGGAGACAAAGTAGGAAAATATGAAAATTATCAACAGCGAGCCCTGAAGAATAGATCACAGTCATTCAAGCCACATTATTCTGGCGTCACCTTATTAGCCTAACAGTCTTCACATTTTTTTTTTTCTTTATAGGTGCGCTTCTCATATACCTGCTTGATCATGAATTCATCAGCTACTAAGTTAAACAGGGAGTTCTAAACTCTTGTCTTGTACTCCTCCGCACAAAATTCATTCAGTCAGCTCATTAATAATCTGACCTCTTCAAAGTCCATACTTCGCTTTCTTAGTGAGCGCCCATATGTGTCCTTGAACAAGCGTTGACAACACACATCTCGCAACAAGTTGGAATTGGATGAATGTAGGCAGCAGTATTGGCCAGATATATACAAACATACTTTAGTGTTGCTTCGAAATTATTGGCAGCAGAGGTGATGCGATGAGTTTACCCATATGAGGCAGCTGAGACTTCATCATGATGTTGCCAACATGATCTGAACGCAGCTGTTTCGAACATGCTTGCAGCTTGTTCGATACTTGCATGTAGCCAGCACTTACTGGAGCACACGTGTGGACGTGCCCTTACACACCCATCATACTGGAAATGGTCAGAGAGAAACGCAGTCTATGAACAAGATCATTGCTAATACTTGTATGTTAATACAAGGTGTAAAAAAATATCTTATTCCGGGGAATATTATTTTAGTTCCCTTTGATTAAAGAAAAGTATGTTGCAGTTTCAGAAAAATAACACGCTAACCAACAGACTCCTACTCGTGTGCTCGAGTCACTGAAGCCGATGGGGGTGACTCAGAAGTGAGACTCAAACAAGTTAGTGTTCCACAGACATTCAAGGAGTGACAAGTTCCCGAACTTGTCCTGTTTACCGGTCGTATTCTGAATCATAACCATATTATATTTAAAGTTATTAGGAATACATACAGTGTGACAGCTGTTTATACGCAGCACTATTTGGTGTCACCACAGCACAAAGGGACCCCAGATGTTCACTACCAGTGTTAAGTGAATGGCTTAGAATTATGACAATAATAAAAAAAAAAAAACTCAAGTACAAGATGTAGCGGCATGAAAATCTGAAAGAAAAGCCCAAAGCTGAACAGCTGGCAATATTCAGCTACAGACTGGTGAATGTATGGAAAAGTCTTCAGATTATGTTGTTAACTCTGAAAGTTACACAACTGTGGGAAATTTAGATAACGTATGGAATTGTAGGAAAACCAGTGTAAATTCAAAGCCCATATTGAGAAAAATACCACCTTGAGCAAGTGAGAGATGACTTGAAATTGGTGGTGGAGAAGCAGGCTGGATAGTCTACCCTAAGGACCTTCTGCGAGTTTCTGTGAGTATTATACCACTGATCAGTTGATGAAGCCGAGATTACATATTGGGTAAGCATTACAAAACATGAAAACCACAAAGCACCACTAAGTTTATTATGATCCCTTTTTCAGTTATACTCTGATAATGAACATCTTTGATAATATGTGGCCAAATATATAATCAACCAGTCATATAAATTGATAGTCTTTATTGTTTACCTTCAGTTTTCAGTGGATGAGATATGTCTCGTGAATGAAACAAAACCAATACAGGGGAATCATTACAGATGCCTATTAAGCCAGTAATTAACGCATTGTGGAAATATAGTCTCATAAAGACGACTGAGGTTAGACGTGATAATATGCTCACATCTCAAACTGTTTTTGAGTGACTGTACCCCGAGACTTCCGATTATACTCGAATATTACTGGTTATTTATTTTTGGTATTTTCTAACAGCAGTCGTTGCCGATGCTGTAAGATTTGTAATACAGTAACAGACTGTAACCTTTTCAGGCTTTTGGTTACCTCTAGGAGAACAAAATATATCGGCTGTCTAGTGGTTATAACGCCCCAGTCTGAGAGCCGGCTGTGCGTAGTTTCGATTCCTGAGAATTGCTTGCAAGTTTGTCGATCATGTAATGCCAGCAAGGGGGGTAACCTGGCCATCTACCCATAAATGCACTGGACATTGATACCCTAGCCTCGGGCCCCTACGCCTTGTTCAGGGTAAAATGGATTCTACTTTTACTTTTTTTTTTTTTTTTTTTTTTTTTAAGAATACGACACAAAAGTGGTACAATGGATTATGGCTACATACTGTAATATGCCAAACAGTGTCCTTGCTAGATATTTCTATGTATCCGAGGCATACACAGATATTAGCACTCCTACTCATTGCCAGAATATTACACAATTATTGCCAGCTTCATAACGCCCAAGGTTCGTTCTTGCCTTAGTGTTTATTGTTATACCAGTCCAATCAGAGGAAGAGAGAGAAAGGCAGGACGTGGTGCGGTGTGGTGGAGAGGTGTGTGGTGGAGAGGTGTGTGGTGAGGTAGGGTGGGGAGAAACAGCGTGGTGAGCTTGGAAGGGTGGTCTGGGAAGGGGTGGGGGATTAAGGGTGGGGTGACGTGTGGTGTGATGTGGTGGGGAAGGGGGATGTGGTTGAGTGGAGGTGTATGGAGTTGGGTGTGGTGTGGTGTGGTGAGGTGGGTTAGGGCGGGGTGGTGTGGAGTTGTGGGTTGGGATGAGACTGGCGAAGTGTGGTGGAGTGGGGGTGGGGGGTTTGGAGTGCTCGGTGGGATGCCGTGAGTTGGGGTGGAGAATTGGTGGGGCGGTGTGGAATGAGATTGGCGTGGCTGGGGACAATATTGTAAGGGAGGTCGGCCAACAACAAATATCGGCAGTCGGCTTATTGCTCTCTTATTACCTCATCCTTTTACCAGCTTCATGGCCACAGCAACCGTTGGAAAATATCTGGCTGTCTCTATAACGATGTGTACTTATCTATTTATATATCTAGCAAACTGTTATTTTTATTATTTGTGAATTTATCTACCGGTCTTGATCTATTTCTGTCGTACTCTATCTATTTATGTCTGTCTACCTATCAGTCTGTGTACCTACCTGTATCTTGCTCTGTTGCACCATCTTTTTCCAATCTCATGGCCAAAACAAGCACATGAAAATATTTATTTGTACAAGTACTTAAGTAGTGTTTTAAGATGGTAGAGGATAAAGGGAAGGAAAGATTGCTGCAAGGATAAAAGGTGGAAGGGGTTTTAAGAGCAGTGACGAGAAAGAAGAATGTAAGAGAGGGGAGTGAGGAAGGCATGGCATGACTGTAGCGTAGTTCTAGCTCTTCGTACGGTAGTGAAGCGTGGACAATGCTTGAGGGACATAAAAAAAGAGAGCTGTTGAAACAGCGTACCTCAGAAGTGCCTGTGGAGTGACATGGAGGGATAGATGGGAATATTAAAAACTTCGTGGAGAATGTAGGGTGGAGGATGATGATATGGGAAAAATAAAACGAAACACTCTGACGCGGTTAGGTCATACGAACAAATGGAGAGTGAGGGATTGACTCGGCGTGTGTACGAACGAGAGGCGGCTGTAAGAAAAGGAGAGGAAAACAAGAGAACAAGGTTGAAAGAAAAGATGCATAAATATGTACGGGATAGTGGTGCGTCATGGGAAGAGAAGTCGTTACTGAATAGGGATAGAACGGTAGGTCCTTTTGTCAAAGCCGTCTCACAGGATACGGCATCAGACAATAGACTGATGGATACTGTCACTGTTGGGTACAGACGACTCATTTCAGACTTTTCTAAGAATCCAGCTCCTTGCCTCCGTTCCCAGAATTCCAACCATTAGCAACTCCGACAAATCCAGGACACACCGAGCTTTATCTTGTTGGCATAGGTTTCGTAGGATCCTATTAGAGATTCATTTACGTAGTAGACCTGTTGGCATAGGTTTCGTAGGATCTTATTAGAGATTCATTTGCGTATTAGCCCTTTATATTATCTTTAATGTCATTGACATACTATATTGTATATTATTAACATCGTCTTGATATCGGCGTAACTTGCATCAGTAATAAAATTCATTTGCTCTGGCAAACCCCAGATGATTTTTCCTACCCCGGGAACTTGTGAGGCCTGAAAGTTACGTGTATTGTGCAGAATTAATCGCCGAGGAAAGGTAATTTCGCAGTATCCTAACTTATCGAGGGTACGAGCCACACAGAGCACCAGACTTCACTAGTTGGCCAGAAAAGGATTTGCGTCTCGAGGTTTCTGAGAGGAGCCAGGTTTTGTCACGTCGAATTTGGGATTGTGATGGGAAAAGTGTGGTGTGAGGTAGTAAGGCTGATAGACCTTAGTAAATGTTTAATATATTTACATGGTATTGGAAAAGTCTACGTGCAGAAGGATATGAAAGGTGTGGCACTGTGGTGTGTATCAGCAAGGTGTGTTGTAACAGTGTGTGTGTTTGTGTTTGTGTCAGTGTGTGGTGTGGCAATGTAATGGTGTCAGTGATATTTTTCTCTCCGACAAGGAGAGTATGTTTTCACCCCTGTTTGTTTGTTAGTTTGTCTGTTAGCAGGATTACTCGAAAACTTAGATTTGGACCAATTTGGTGGGTAGATAGCCCATGTCCCAGGGAACAATCGAATAACTTTTGTGACCGATCCGGATCGTATTACAGATTCTGGATCAGGAAAACACTTTTTGCAAAACCCTAATCAGTGATGAGAACACCTAACCCATTATGAGGAGTGGTTTGGAAATTAAATTGCTCTCGTCAGAGATGTGCTCCACTAAGTACCCCTCTAGTTTTACATGCTGACTTACCTGCATTGGCGGAATGGTGCTGTACAGGCGAAGAAAACAGTCATTTACTCATCTGTATACAGTGATCTAACCCAAAGCAGGCTCCTCTTTGCCTCTGTCGCCCGTCAGCACAGGTAGGGACCTGGATATATCAATGACTAATGCTGGTTATCTTCTCAGGGAAGACTGGGACTTAGCAAAGGGACTTTGCTTGCCTTAATGATTTGCATAGTCCAACCCTGTTCTCCTTTATAAGCATGAAACATCCACATTGTAGCCTCGTTGATTGCGCTGTGGTATACACAATTGATTTATAGTACCTCTCGACTGTTTTTCATAATTAAGGACAAATAACTTACCTTTATAAATCCCACTTCATTTCATAAACACCATTCACTCTTCTGGATGCTCAGGCCTCCAGTTCAGAATTTTGTTTCCCCAAACTTACACTTTCCTGTTTCTTTCCCACAGCTTCCCTTCTTCTCACCCCACCTACCTGCCATCTGTATATCTTATTTCTCAGTCTCTTCATTTATTCTTTACATACGTCCATATCACTGTAGCACACCCTTTAAGCCCTTTCTGCCATACTGCATCGAATTTACATCTTTCTTACTGTGTAACTTATATCTCATCAATGTAATTTCGCCTGACATTTAGGCTTAGGCAGCCAACTAAAGGACCATTTCATCATTCCTTATTTCCAAGCCTTCAGGGTCCATGTCTTTTGCTAAAATAGCTTAGGTGACACCATCATACTTTATCATATACTGTCAGATATGTCATATGCTGCAGGTTCATAACAGCTACTTGTAAATCCCCCCTTTCTGTAAAAAATTTCCGTACACGTTTTTCAGAGCAAACACCTGAAACTTATAGTCCTTGCTACACGGCAATCCTCCCTGTTCCTCTGTTTTTACGATAAAGCAAAAACTAGATTCCCTCTCAGTTCCCCCAAAATTTTTGGCCACGCGAGTATCCGACCATCTGCTGTTCCAGGAGAAGAAAACAAAGGCAGCAGTGGCGAGGGAAAGAGGGATGAAGGAATACAAGGAAGGGGAAGAAAAAAGAAAATCATCAGCCGTCCAAAAAAGCGACAGGAGTGGGTGGTGCAAGAACAGAGACGCCATGAGGAAAGGGCTCTTTTTCTCCCCACCTTAAAATCCTGGTAAATGTTATTTGTGGTGGCTCCGCCGGCGAAGCTGTAGCAGACT
This sequence comes from Coenobita brevimanus, assembly GCF_032717465.1. Lineage (NCBI taxonomy): Eukaryota > Metazoa > Arthropoda > Malacostraca > Decapoda > Coenobitidae > Coenobita > Coenobita brevimanus. Next base: position 39,780,965 of record NC_136991.1, read on the forward strand.
TAAAGGAGAGGTTACTCCACCGCGCCTGTCTCTGAACTTTCGTCTTGGGTACTCGGACAATTTTTACTCTGTATTTCACCTATTTGTTAAAATGTGGGTGGGGTCATCCACCATCCATTCAGTTGAATTAGTGCTGCTTTCATTGATTTTACGCTAAATGACGAAGAAGGTGGCTTCATGTAGCTCAGGAAGCATTTTTTTTTTTTTTTTTTTTTTTAACTGAGTGACACCCATATAACCAAATCGATGTTTGGTGGTCTAGTCGGTTAAGGCGCTCCAATTGGATGTGATCCACACGAATTCCATCCAAGGGCTGGCTGTGGTTTATTGTTCACATATTACTACACAGGGGAGGGAAGCAGTCACTCTGCATTGAGTGTCAGGAGTAAGTAGCCCAGCCCCGGATACCACGTTTTTGATAGGCTGAAAGACAGACAGATGATACATAGACAAACAGACAGGTAGGTAGGTAGATATTTCTTTGCTTATAAATATTTTCTTTCCTTTTTATGTTTTCATTCCATTTACGCCTCTCTTCCTTCTTGTCTTCTTTTATACTTCCCTTTCTCCTCTTAGCTGTAAAGAAGACACTCTACCATGTCTGTTTTTCGTCCCCTTTCGAGTGTTTAGGAAAATTTCATTTTTTGTTTACTTAGTCCGGTCCTTACCTTTGTCCTTCAGCATTATTTGTGCCTTTCTTTCCTTCCACGCTTCTTTGTTCCTCTTAAGTTTAAAAAAGAAACTACTGCACCATTTCTGTCTCTTAACCCTTAAGTCTTGAGTGTTCATTCAGTTTTCTTTTTTTTTTTCTTTGCCTTTTTTTTTTTTTTTATGCTTCCGTTTCGCTTTTTCTTTTCGCTTGAGAAAGTCCTTCAGTGAGGTTACTTTTTTATATGTAATTCTTTTGTGCAGTGAGAACTTGATTATTTTAAGAAGTTAAAAAAAGGCCCTCTAGTAATGGGGAAATTAATGAAGGTTATAACTAACCGTGTAGTTTGATAATTATACCCCGCGATTAATTAGATAATATAAGATAGGAAGAATAATACGGATAATAAGTCGTCATCGGATGAAAGGGAAGAAATACCAGGTTTCCCAACTATATACGTCTCTGAACCGCCGTCGTGAGGGTTCAGGTATTTTTTTTACCATTTTATTATTTCACTACAGTTGTCCTCTCTCATACGTCCCTCGTCCTTTTCCTCTTGCTTTCTTATTTTCCTTTTTATTTTAGCTGTAAAGGAAAATTTACCCCCAAAAGACTCTTGGAACCCAGTCGTAAGTGTCAGGCAGTTTTCACGCTTTATTTACATTTGTTATTCTTCTTCCATTCGCTTAAGACTTCCGCTTTCCATTTTATCTCAGACGTTACCCTGCCTCTGTGTATATGTTCATTTGTAAGTCTGAATATTTGTATGCTGATATACTGTATATGTGTATTTGCGGCACCTTTGGACTTGAATCTCATCATCTTAAGTATCAGGACCTCATTTTCGTGATTTCGCTAGACAATCGTTTTCATTTTGCCCCTAGACGCGACTATCTATCTGCCATCCAATGCTTTATTGCTTCATCACGTGCGGTGGGTCCCATGGCTAAGATACTTAGTCCAGGCATTTAGGGTGAGAGTAATCAGTCGCCTTTAAGAAATGAACCCCAGCCTCATCTTGGATGAAAACCCTATGGACTGGAGCGCCTGAACTTACGTAATCGTCAGGTGTGTCTTTGATTATATTGTCCCCACGCAGCGTAGTGAATGGTTTCCTCGGTTACAAAACACCATTTTCCTGTCACTTCTGCAAAGCCACCTGATATTGATGGGGAAGACTATATCTAACCCCTAGACTTCAAAAAGTCTCTTTAAGGAAAACAAAATCGTCAGGTGGCAGTAAAACGAAAGCGAAAAAGACGTCCCTGAAGCTCCATCTTAGGTAATTAGTACAGCGACGTCTTTTAAATTTTTGGTATTCATGCTACCAGACGATTTAATATTTTCAACCAAAAACCTTAATTATGCCTCCTCCCACCTATGGTGGAGGAGATTGGCTGTCCCTGCGTGCGTTCGTTCGTATGTGTGTAGGTCCTCGCGTACGTAGCACTATTTTGGGCTCGATATTTCCTGAACCCGTAGCAGGATTTCCACCAGATTTTTGTCAGTGATGCGGTATGAGGAGATGATGAACTGGTAGGTCTGCAAAGTCAAGGGGTCAAAGGTCAAGGTCATAAGGGTATGGCCGCGATATCTCCTGAACCCCTGGACTGATTTTCACCACACTTTTGTCAGTGATAGTGTGAAGGGACAGTGACCTGAGTAGATAAGCAAGGTCAAGGGGTCAATGGTCAAGGATATATGGGTATGGGCGCGATAGCTCCTGAACCTTCACATGGATTTCAACCAAACTTGTCAGTTATATAGTATGAAGGGACAATGAACTAATAAGGTCAACAAGGTCAAGGGGTCAAAGGTCAGGGTCGTATGGATGTGGGCGCGATATCTCCTAAACTCCTCAACTGATTTCGACCAAACTTTTGTCAGTGGTAGAGTAAGAAGGGAAGATGAACTGATTAGATAAGCAAGGTCAAGGGGTCAAAGGTAAAGGTCATATAAAAAATAATCTTTAGTCTCAGTTCAACCCATAATGAACTGTCATGCACATTGTATGACGAGTCCATGCGTAAGGCTTGGCGAAGGCATACTGAGCAACGCTTTGTGTCGACAGCTCGGGACCCGAGTTCTCAGCGTTTCATTTATAGTTTACTCTTTTTGCTACCACACAATTTCATTACACTTAGAACTCTAATACTGAAGGGGTTAACAAAGGCTGTGTCTAATCCCTCCAGTTCGAAAAGCCTGTACGGAATGAAATCGTATAAGGATAGCACGAGTGAAGCAGGGAGACGTTATCAAACTCAAGTCGCTCTTTAAGCTTAGAGATCTGGCATTGTGAATGAGTTGGAAGCGTCGTTTACTTTCAGTTTGCTTCTGCCGGATAGACGAACAATTAGCATTGCTTTCTAGGAAGCTGCCAGGCTGTTAGTGCTAGAATTCTAATTCTGGTGCGGTGAGCTGTCGCCACCCGATGCACGTGTCCATCCACTCGTTGGTAGATGGTAGGTAAAATGAGCATCTGGAGGAACACCTAGGGAAGTAACTGAGTTTGATAGATGATGCTGCGGCCGTGAATAACAACATTGTTGGTTAATAACCCACCATAGGCTCAAAGACCTAAGGTACAGGGATGGGCACCATTACTAAGTGGCTCATAGAGTATGTCCCCACCTTTACGTTTACCATTTAAGAGACACTGATCGTGAAGGAGTTAGATAGAATCTCCTTCTCGTTAAATCTTCGTTCCACCACCTGCTTTATGTAGCTAAAGAGAGACCTCTGATCGTGCAAGTGCTATAAATATTCTCTATGTATTCCTTCAGTACAGTGAATATTATTGTATTTTATTCCTGCACGACCAGCAGACAGTTTTTTTCAGCTGAAGAGAAACCTCTCGTAGTAAATGGGTTTAAATTAATTTCAATTTACTTTCATTTTGTTGCCGTCTTATGGAATCACAAGCAGGTTTTCTGGTGTTGCTCATATAAAAAGCTATGACCATGCACACTGTCATTGCCTCACAGTTGTTAGGCTATCCCTGTGGTAGATGACTCCAGGGGTTCCATTTTATTCGCGGCCTATGATTTCAATTCTCCAAGATTATATTCCCCGTTGATCTATTCCTGCCATAGACCAATTCATTCCATGGACCTAATCCTGAGGGACCTATTTTCCTGTTTCTCACCCACCCACCCAACCCTGCCCATTCTAATCAACAGCTCACCCACCCGACCCATCTGCCCACCCACCTGACCCACCCGGCCAAAAGCCCACCTGCCTGACCCATCCGCCCGCCTACTCGACCCACCTGGCCACCAAGCTCCACCAAGTTGACCCGATAGTGTATTTTAAGTTATGATTTTAAGATAATTGTAAGAAAAAGCTAAAACCACTGCGGTAATTGTCCACCAAGCTCCACCATGCTGACGGGAGTAGCGTTACTTTTGGCTGTTAGTGACACCACTCTAACAAATTTTAACCATGCCATTAACTTCCTCGCAAAAGTTACCCCTTTTGGACCCCAGTGGATCCCTCTAGATATCCCCTTAATTTTGAGTGGACAGAGACAGACAGACAGCAGACATACCATAAAAGTATGTATTAGATAAAGCCTGGGAAAGACCTCCAGTAGTAAGAGTGTTTGGAATATTTTGTATTTGTCTTGTCAGATCCCTAAAGACTTATCATCATCTTGCTGGCATGAAGTATTTCACTCAACATAGGAGAGACTCTTGGTGTGAAGGGACTGGGGGAAAAATATCTGTAACCTGCAGTTCCCTGACTTTTCTTATGTTTCTTTCTTGCTGTTGCCAAACTATTTTAACCACATCCACAGAAAGTATTTTTTCCTTCGTATTCCAATTACAACCAGACGCTTTTATTCAGTTTTGGAGAGACTTTGAACTTGTGAGGATTATTATGCAGTCTTCAATAACCTTTTACTTAAAAAGCCTCTCCTAACCTGGATAGAATGGTCTGGTATCAGTAGGAATAAAATAAACAGCACCTGCTCTGAAAAGAGCTCTGCTGGTGAAGAGGTGAAGTGTTCAGGTTTAGATAATGTTCAGCTTCCTTACTCCTTGTATGTTTTTCCCTGTCTCCTCTCCTGTATTTCTCATTGTCTCCTTTTCCTCCTTGCACACCGTTTGTTCTGATCTCCCTCTCCGCTTTCTGTACCTTCTGTTTTTTCCTATTTTTCTTGATTTCTCTCATTCTTTTATCTCCTTCGTCTTTCTGTGAGTTTCGTTTTCATCCTTTTTCGTGTGATTTGTCTCTTATATCTTTATTTAGTTCACCAATTCTGCTTCACATTGCTTTAAATATTATTCATTATTAATTTTCCTACGTCCATCCAGCTTCCTTCCTTAGTTTCCTTCCCTTTTCTCTTTACCTTTGTCCTATTGCCTCTTTTTCTTCCTTTCAGTTCCGTAGTGTAATCTTTGTTTTTGTGTATCGTAATACAAAGCGTCGTATTATAAATCGTTAGTGTATTCCAGAATATCACTGTTTTGCATGGAGTTGGGTAAAAATGACATACGAGTTTTGTAGGTAGCAATGAATGTTTCTGTAATTTACTGTGGACGTAACAGCAATAAAGAATATCAGTAGAGGAAATAGCGAGGGCTTGGTGTATCCTTCTTTGCCTATCATGGTTCCTTAGTGTACCCTCCTCCAGGTCTTTCTCGTTCCTCATGTGATTCTTTCTCCCCTTTTGACTTTAATACAGCTCCTCGAATTTTCTCTCACGTTCAGTTCAGATTCTTTCGTTTTTTTTTTTTTTCCTTGGTTTCATCCAGTTCTCTCTTTCTTCCCCAATTTTCGCTTTTATCTTTTTCATTTTTTTCCATTCCCTCTTTCCTGTTCCCTTGTTTCAGTTATCCTCAACTCTTTTCCTGCAAGTCTCAACATCCTCCTTGCAATCTTCTTCGTTCCCTATACGATTTCTTTCTCCCGTTTGACTTCCAATTTAGTTTCTTGACTTTTTTTTTTTTTTTTTTTTTTTTTTTACATCTTGCGATTTTCCAGCTTCGGTTTTCTTCCATCTTCTGCTTTATTTCTCCTTCCATTATGGATTTTGCATTTGTATTGAAGTGAATGAGAATTTGCACACTAAGGAGGGTTTGTGCTTCAGTGCATGTAATATGTGGGTGTATGAGTCATTTGGATTCTGGATATTAATGGTAAAAGTTAAAGCTGAAATACAAATGTGGGCGAATATATGCGTGTTTGCCCAAATGAAAGGTCAAGTGTCTAGAATACAACCATAGTTTAAGAAGAAATGTTCAGGAACACATGTAGAAGCTTATCCGATGTGAGAATTGTTTCGATTGGAGACATCAGTGGGACAGAAATGGCATTGTTTTGTTTGATACCTGTATCTGGCGAGGCTAAATGATGGCAAATACCTACTTCAGACATAAAATGATCCTCAGATATTAGTAAGATGTAGTAAGGGAAAAGTAGCTACCTGCATATAAAACTGTGTGTGTGTGTGTGTGTGTGTGTGTGTGTGTGTGTGTGTGTGTGTGTGTGTGTGTGTGTGTGTGTGTGTGTATGTGTGTGTGTTTTCACACACGGTCATATGAGGTCAGTGTTTGATATTAGAATGGTTGGTGGAATGGAGATCGTTGGACCAGCACTGTGTGGTGCAGAGGATAATGGTGCAAAAACAAAGAGCGATCAGAGGTAGAGGACAACAGGAGAAAGCAGGTGTTGCACAGAGTAAAAACTGCTACAGGAGGGAATAAGCAGAAAGGCAGGAAGGAAACTGGGAGGCAGCTGGGTAAATATAGGTTGAAGGAGAAAGAAGAAGTGGATAGTGTGAGATGATCGCAAAAGAAATGTCCGCAGCATGTTTAGTGGTGTTTGGGGGTATAAAAGGGTAAGGGACTGAAAGGAACAATTCACAAAACGTTTGTAGCTTGTGGAATGTAGTAATGGGTATAAAACTCTGGACCTTCTTCCATCCTAAATGTTGTCTTATTTTTCTTGTTTCTGTACTTTTTCATCCCTAATACATTTTTAAAAATGTTTATTAGTGTTATTTTCATACAATATAAGACAATGGATGTTGTTCCTTATGTGTCAGAGAAGGGTGTGGAAGCTCTGTACTATAGTTTGGTGATGTTACTGTTAAGTGTAGACGAGTGGGAGTTGTAGCTTTTGGTGAAGTGGAAATGTATGGAAAAAACAAAACTTAAAAGTGAATTCAGGTAAAAGAAAAGGCTTGGTTTATGGAAGAAATTAAATAACAGAGTTCACCACGAGGCTGAATGGCTAGGAACTGGAGTAAGTGAGAGCCTATCAAGTGTTTTCGGTAATGTGATGGGCACTGTTGGGAGTTCAGACAACGAAGGGCAAACAGCAAGATGGAGGGTTGCAGGGATATTCGGGAAGCTACAAAGATTTTGGGATGTGAGCTTAGAAGTACTGAAGCCATTGGATGACACTTGTGATTTCGATGTTGACGTATGAGTATACTGTACATGTGAAACTTCGACAATGTTGGTAGTACATAAATCTAGTGTCAGAATTGGAAATGTGTTACTTGAGAGCAGCATGTAGATTTACATGTGAAAACAGACGAATGAAGATGTTCAGGAGTGTTATGTTGATGTGAATGTGTTAGAAAGTGTTAGAAGGATTGCATCGAGATGGTTTGACCATGTGGAGCAAATAGAGATTAAGAGACTGACCTAGAGAGTGTATCCGGGTGAATTGGAGGGAGAGATGGGACGAGGGTGACGTAGGATGAAGTGGAAGGACGAGATCGAAAGATATATGAGTAAGAATGATCTGAGATAGAAGGGGCTTTTTCTGATGGCAGAGGAGAGGGAAACATGAAAGCAATTTGTTCATCACCAACCACTCCAGGATTAAGTCAGTTAGCTACGGACGATAAAATCAGTGCAAAAATGATCGAGTGAATACAGTACACATCGTCGACTAAACAGTACAGGCAATATAATATATATAGCATTAGAATGAAAAAAAAAAAAACTTGCATTGACTGAATATACTTGATCATTAGTACAATCTCATCCCACCAGTAACTTTTAACAGAGCTTCATATGACCTGGAATGTTGTCAGAGAATTTTGAAAAATGTGCATTAGCAGTCTTTTTCACTTACCTGATGACTGCCTCTGATTTTCCAGTTTTTCTTGCATTGCACAATATTGAACCCCACACAAACCAAGGCCATTACAGCACACATTTCGTCCATCTGGAACTTAATGATCATAATTATGATATATGGGTGGAAGGTAAATGTTGGTAATATAAACACAAATAGGGAAAAAAAAACGGTAATTTCCACAGTGTTGGATTATATAGCCTCTTCTTATGACTGACTGATGGCTATAAATCTTTATTTTTTTTTTTAATGAAGTATTTTCTCATGAGTGAAGTGTTGTGAGATGTGTGATTACTCGCATACCCATACCTACTTGAGGTGTGAAAAGGAAAATTAACAGATGAGCTCTTATGCAAAAAACGATTTCTTTTCTGTGTTTTGTTAGACTTTTTTTTTTCCTGATTTTCTCTCTCCCTCCACCTGTATTATGTTTGGAGTCTATAAAGTTTCAGTTGGAGGAAGAGTCCCGTGATGACCTTTCTTCTTTACTGGCTGAACAACTGTGGAATTGCAAGGACACTTGGATGATCGTGAGCGACCTTTAAACGAGCGAAGATAGCTGTCAGTGCATACATGTACACACACACACACACACACACACACACACACACACATATATATATATATATATATATATATATATATATATATATATATATATTCCTTTCTTTTTTTTTTTTTGACAATCGTTGGGCAGCATATGAAAACGTATTGTAACTGTACTGAAACACAGGGCCGGAATGAATCCAGTAATAATGTCAAATGGACTAAGTTAGGTAGAAATGTTTCTGCTTTTTTTCTTTTTCCATAAATAAAATTGTGCATGTTTTGTTTGTTGTAGTGAACAGGTCGATAGTGTCTACTGTACTGGCTCCACAATTTTTTCTGTGGTAATTGTATTATACCCACGCACGGTAGTGTGGGACAAAACGGTTTTGTTGTTTCCGGTACTGTGTGTGTGTGTGTGTGTGTGTGTGTGTGTGTGTGTGTGTGTGTGTGTGTGTGTGTGTGTGTGTGTGTGTGTGTGTGTGTGTGTGTGTGTGTCTGTCTGTCTGTCTGTCTGTATGTCTGCGTGAATGCGTGCATTTGTGTGTGTGTGTGTGTGTGTGTGTGTGTGTGTGTGTGTGTGTGTGTGTGTGTGTGTGTGTGTGTGTGTGAAGTATGGTTCAAACTTTTGATCCGATTTCGACCAAACTTGGTGGAAGGGTTGAGGGTTAGGTAAAGGAGTGGCTCATTTTTGACAATAACAGTTGAAAAGCCAAGGACAAACAAATAGCTCCAGCTTTGATCCTTTTTTGACCAGTTTTGGTGGAAGGGTTCAGGGTCAATTAAGGATGAAGTAATTGCATTTTGAAGACAATCTGCTATTGTGAAAGTCATATGGCATGGTTGAAGGTTCGATCCTATGACTGACTAATATGGTTTGTGTCGTAAAACTCTTGTCATAATATATATGGTGTTAAAATATGTTTCAGTATCAAACATGTTGAGCGCAGGTGTTGCATTCTCCGAGGGCTTATTCTTGTTCCATTTATGTACGGTAGTATCTTCCTTCTCTTCCTTCGACCTAGTCTTCCTCGACCCTCCCTTCAAGTCTCAGTGCTCACCTCCTCATCTGTCTCTTCCCTGCTGTGTGTGTGTGTGTTTTTTACCTTAATTTAGTTCCTCTATCCTCTTTTTTGGTTTGGGTAATAATCTTTCCTTTTATTTTTTAACACCTAGTTTTAGTTTTCCAGTGCTGGTTTTCCTTTCCCCTTTCCTCCAAATTTCTGCCTCTGTATTCTCTCCATCTGCGTCACATATTGTCCTCTTTATTCTTTCTCTTTACTCATGACTGGTTCCTTTGTTTCATTCTGTGTCAGTTTAATGTGTATATTCTCACCACATTTTCAGTAAATAATTTTTCATTTCTGTTGACGTCCACCTAGCTCTGTTCCTTCTCTTTCATCTTCATTATTCGTCTCTCCTTGACTTCCTTTATTCTCTTCTTTTAACCCCATTCTCTTTCTTTGTTTTAGTCGTCTTTGCCTCTCCATCATATTCTGCATACGAGTATCAAATATTCTTCCTCATTTCTCCTCTACACCCCTTGCCTTTATTTCACTTCCTCGAATCTTCATTCACTTTTCTTCACTTTCCTTTGTCCATCCCGTTTCCTTCCTCTTCATCGCTTTTTCTATTTTCTCATTTACCTCCATCCTCTTCCAATGTTTCAGTCTTCGTCGCTCCATTCTCTGGGTCGTATTTCTTGAACTTTCCTCGCATGATTTCTTCCTCTCACATATATCCAATTTATTTACTTGACTCTCCCTTCAGTCTTAGTTCATGATTTCGTTTATTCTTCGTTTTCTTGCCTCCTTCTACCTTATTTATATTTCCATTATTTCTGTTATTCATTGTCTCATTTTTATTTTCATGTGTTTCATTTTAAATCTCTCTCTCTCTCTCTCTCTCTCTCTCTCTCTCTCTCTCTCTCTCTCTCTCTCTCTCTTTCTCATTTTTCTCACAGTATTATTTTTTTTTCTCCCAGTCGATAGAGTAAGACACGTCAGGCACCGTATTTCTTCAGGAGGAGGAGGAGGAGGAGAAGGAGAAGAAGGAAAAAGAGGAGGAGGAGGAGGAGGAGGAGGAGGAGGTGATTACAAGAGAACAGGTTTTCTGGCAACTGGGAGCGTTCGGAATCGCCTGCGAAGCAGAACTTCTGCGTGGTGGTAGACATTCACCAGGACCAGGTTTTAGTCAGACTAGGACCGTCAGGTTCCTTCTCCCTATTGGTTGTGGAACCTTGGGGATGCCGGTTGATTCTGGTATGCATTACCAGGATTAATTTTTTTTAATATATTTTTTTACCAAGGAAAACGAAGTTTTATACGATGGCAGACCTCCACCTAGGCCACGTCTTATACAGGTTGGGATTCTTGTTCCCAGAGAGGAGGAGGCAAACGCCATTTTTTAAAACCTAGAAACATGGAAATTCGCACACTGTTAGATCTCCACCAGGGCCAGGCCTTAGGAAGTGTGAAGCTTCCAGAGGCTGCCCCCCCCCCTCCTCCCAAGGGGAAGCGATCCTCTGTGATACTAGGCAACATTAGGATGCGAAGACACACACACACACACACACACACACACACACACACACACACACACACACACACACACACACACACACACACACACACACACACACACACACACACACATTAATCAATCGAACTATAACATCGGCTCGCATATTGCTATTCAGCACTTATGCAAGCCGCTGAGCTGCGGGTGAAGCTCTGGTCATAGCTCACAATCTGACCACATGATTCTCTTCCGACTGTTCGCAGTGTATTTCCCGCCAAAAAGTACATATAGAGATGGAACGTAACCTAGCTTAACCTAAACCGGGTCGGGTGCCGAACTCCAGTAGACTTCGGGTGTATGCCACCAGCTCCTGGATCACAAGAGCGAGTGTAATGACAAAAGACGTCATCGTACGATGACGTCTTTTGTCAGAACTCGGATTTTTTTGCAAATATTCCTCCATGTCTGTCTTTAACTTTCGTTTCATGTCCTCCTCCGTCTGTCTCAATTCCCTGTCAGTTTTCATGGTTTTCTTTCGTCCTTCTAGCTTGTCTTTGCTCCTGTCTGGGGGCACGGTGGCTCAGTGGTAGAGCATCAAACTTGTAATCGGGGGATTGCGAGTTCGAGCCTCACCCGGGACTGCCGTGCCGGGAGTTGTAGCGCGCTCCTGTAACCTAGCGGGGCTATATGATCCAATACAGGGTCTAGCTTGGGGGAATGCCATTTCTCCCATTTTCCTCCTGTCTTCCTCCTAACTTTTCTTTTTCCTTCTTCCTCTTCGTTTTTTATTTCTTCACCTTTTCTTGGATCTTCCACGTTTTTTTCTCATAATCGTTCCTCTTTTTTTTCTTCTTTCCTCGCATATTGTACCTCTTTTTCCTTCTTGGACCCTGTCAGTTTGTCCTCCATTATTCTTTCTCTTTATACCGATATATCATTTTCTCGTAGCCGTCTTGGTCGTCGTTTATTATTTTCCTCATTTTCATCCTCCTAAATTTCCTTTTGTCCTTCTTCCCATTCGTTTGTTAGTTTCCACCTTTGCTTCCTCCTACTTTTCCTGGTTTCCCTTCATCCTCTTTGTTTATTATTCCCATTCCTATTGTTCCATCTTCCTCGTTTTTCCTCCTGTATGTCCCTCCCTTATTTTCCTTCTTCCTAATCTGCCTTTCCTCCTTTTCCTTCTTCGTCCTCGCTCATTTTCTCTAAAATTCTTGGTTTCACGTTATAGATAATTTTCACACCAAACGTTTTTCACCGTTTATTATTTTCCTTTTTGTTCTTTCCACCTTGCTAGTTTCTTCTTCATTTTTAATCCGTCCTCGTAATTTTCCTGGTTTGCTACCTCCCTCTCTCTCTCTCTTATTTATTTTTTTTTTTTTACTTATCTTCCTTCCTAATTGTTTATTTTCCATTTTCCGCATATATTTTCCTTATCTTCCTTTCTTCATTACTTTTCTTATCTTTATTTTTCCTCGTTTTATCGTCTATTTACAAGCATTCTCTCTCTCTCTCTCTCTCTCTCTCTCTCTCTCAAAGGATCATTTCGTCTCTAATCCCCCTTCATGTTCAGAAAATCACCTATCGCGCCTTCATTCTCTGTCTTCGTTTTCTCTCCCCTTCCGGCCTTTCTTTTCGATCTCTGTTTGCTCTACTTTTCCACCTTCTCTTCATTTTTATCTCATATTATTTTCATTTAACCTTCCTTTAGTTATCCATTCTTTTCTTCTTCCTCTACTTTCGTCTCATTTTCTGTCTTCTTTCTAGTCGTTATTCTTTTTTTTACCCTCCATCTGACAAATTCAAGGGAGGGTATTGTTATCACTGGGATCAATAGGTGTCCGTCCGTAGAGCTGGGTGGCAGGGCGGCTGGCCGGGAGTAGAAATTTCGTTTACCGGCCAGAACTCAGAAAGTATTCACTATAGAGTCTTGAAATTTCACATAGTTATGTGTTTTATAGTGAACTGGTGCCTTTTGATAGGTAGGATGCTGTGTTATTTTTTTTTTTAAATAACGAAAAAAAAATAAATCGTTTCCAGGCTGGAACTCAGAAACTAATACAGGTACAGGCTTCAAACTCTCCAGGAATATGTGTTAATATGCCTCCTTGTGCCTTTTGGTAGTTAGAATGCTATGAAATTATGTAATATTATGAAACTGCAAAAACACATAACTGATTATTTTAATTCATTTTTCTATTACAACTTTGCAACTAATATTCCTAGGAGGCATAACTTGTACTTGATAAATGATTATATGAATAATTGTATATAAAGTTTCATGACCACCTTTTATGTAATCCTAAAAAGCTGCTGCCTAAATGAAAAAAAAAAAAAAAAAAAAAAGTCATAATTTCATCACATCTGCACATGCCTTCATTAATACGATGGATAAACCACCGAAAATTTTAAGTTTTAATGTCTCTGTGTATTCGTTTGGTTAGTTGTGCAGTGAGAAGGGTAGGTATGTGCTTGGTCAGATAGTGCGTTGCAACAGCGTTGCGTTGTGTATATATATTTTTTTGCTTACCCTCGACTTTCTCTTCCTTTAAATTCATGCTGTCTTTCTCTTCTTGATCATTTCCTTTTGTTCTTATATCCTCTCTTTTTTCCTTTTCTCTTCTCTTGTAGCGTAGTTTTTAAATTTTCTTTCTCTTCTTTCTCAACCATTTCGTCTACCTATTTATTTCATTCTCTTTCACTATATTCTTTTACCTGTTCATGTTCACTTCTCCTATTTTGTTGTTCATTCGACTTCGACATATTTTTCCATAGCTCTTTATTTTTTTTCTCATCCTCTCCTTTCTTGCTGTCTTTATGCCCGATTCTTCTTTTCTTTTCTCCCTCGTTTATCTTTTTCCCTTCGTTAGCCTACTTATCGACGCCCTCTTACTCCCAGTTTCTTCCATTTCTTCTTTTGTACTATGTTGTCAAACGCAGCAGTGGTATTCTTATGTCGGGACAACTCTGATATTGTGTTCTACTTTACACCACACGATTTTATTCAGGTGAGAGTGAGTCGTAGGAGTGTAAGTGTTATTTTCACCCAGTCCTCATAGTCCCATCATTCCTCTTGCTCCCTCCTCTCCAAAATATTCTCAACTGCATCAAAATTATGTCCCTATTATTGTCCTGGTCTTCACTTTAACCGTTTTTCTCATCCGCAGTTCTCAGTGCCTCCCTTCCATTTATCCATTTCTTTTTCATTCCAGTTTTTCCCTTGCTTCTTGACCTGTAAATTATTTCCTTAGAAACCATTTCCATTCTTACACACTTACTGAATTTTTACTTCTTTCTTTCTCAGTTTCTCATTTTTTTTTTTAAATTCCTACCTCTATAGTTTTTCTTTCTCTGCTCCCCACTGTTTTCTCCCTCTTTCTCCTCCCTGTCTCTCAGTTCCCATTGCCCTGTCATTCTCTCTCTCTCTCTCTCTCTCTCTCATCTTTTATTCTCTTTGTCCTCCTCTCTTTACTCTCTTCTCATCTTCTGCCCCTTTCCGTTTTCGTCTTTTATGTCTGGCTGCTCCATGCATTTTCAGCCCTTCAGCCGTGAGGTTCGAACTTGTATGTTATTACAACAAATGTCTGCCGAATTCATTGAGTTCAGAGATACCTACTAAAGAAAATATGGAATGCTATAATATCCTGACCAACGTTGTAGCGCAGAATTCAAAGCTTTATTTTTTAATCATACTAATGTCAGTTGATTTTATTATGCACAGGGAATCCTAGCGTATTAAACACACCAAAAATGATTTTATCAACCTTTTGGTTCAGAATTATGACATTTTTCTTGCCAATTTATTCAGGTAACATGTACCACAGCAGAGCGGTTTAAGCCATCATTGCTTTCCTTTTTCTCTTTTTTGAACTGAGAATTAAGAAATACATTACCTTGCAGCAAACGTCTGCCGATTTTATTTGGCTCTGAGAAACCCACGAAATCACACTGGTTAACCATCTTGATCTGCTTTTGGCCTTAAAAAATGCCAGTATGTTTTATTCCAGCTAATCCCTATCGATGTTCTTCAGGTCAGAGAAACATTCCGGAGCAACCGGGGTTTATACTCGAACTGACCTCCGTTATGAGGGAGAATTGACGATTGGCGAGTTTTGGGCCACAAGGAAGTTCTTCGATAGTACGATACATATTTATGACAAAATCGAACCAAAGCATTGTTCAGCGAGTATTTGATTTAAAGTCAAAGTTATTTTCACACAAAATTTATCTAATTTAAACTGGGTTTGTGCTGATATTACAGAGATTATCCCTTTTGATTATTTCAACTTCCTTGTAGCCCGAAACTGACAGTGGTCAGTTATGAACCATGTTGTAATGCCCCCAAAGCTCTACAAACTTTATTCGTCTCTGAGAAACATACCAAAATAAAAAGGTTAACACCCAGCTGTTAAAGGCTCGCACCGCTCGCCTAACCCCCTCCCTTCCACTTGGAGGACCGCCACTTTTGAAAGTGATGACTGGCCTATTTCCAACACTGAACTGCGCCATGTGACAGTAGAGGTCAACGCTGAACAATACCGTCAAGTGCCGGCATGGATGTAGTGATGAATACATCATGGAACTGAAAGAGTTAATTACTATATTGCTTCCGTATCCTGGAAAAGGCAGATGGTGGACTGCCGTTGGAGAACAGCTTAAACCTGCTGTTCATTAGGTTCACATTCATATGAACCTGGGGTTGCAGTTGCAACAGCAGCAGCAACAACAACAAGCGTACTCGTATTTGATTTCGACTAACGTCTACCCATTTCATTCGATTCCGAGCCTCACCTCGTCTGTGCCTGCGTCCACACAAAATGCTCGTTTGTGCGGGTTGGAGATTTGCATCATTGTAACCCATTGAAGTCCTCGCCTGCACCCGTCCGTGTCCATTGGGGCTTTTTGCACTGGCTACAATGATGCAAAACTTTCGCCGGCACCTGCAAGCATTTGGTGTAGACGCGACCGATAGGGTTTAATAATTCTCGTACCGTCTTCTCTTGGTTTCCTTCTGCGTTTTCTTACTTTGTTTTCTTTTTTCCTTATTACTTATTGTCCTTCTTGTTTTTCGAATGTACTTCCATTTTTGTAGTGACCTGCACTGTGCTCTTCCTTTACCTGCTGTCCCTCATAGTAATCTTCCTTTCTTTTACTTCATTTTCATCTTCCGCCTTTACCAAGATGGAACGGTAATGTTTTTGCCCGTGTGTGTGTGTGTGTGTGTGTGTGTGTGTGTGTGTGTGTGTGTGTGTGTGTAATTCACCGGGTCGGTCAGGGTCACTTGATGGTCGTGATCGTCAGCTTTTACCCTCCCGGAAGGGAGCTGAAAGCTCATATAGCTCGATCTAAGGGCAAGGCTGTGACCTTCACACACGCATACATCCATCCCCTTGCTCAAGGAGGACAGTAACCACCCACTTCGCCAGTGAAACTTTTCGCAACCTGAACGAGGCGCGAACTCCCTTCTACCAGATGGCAAGCGAGAACGTTACCACTGAGCCAGCGAGTGGTGTGTGTGTGTGTGTGTGTGTGTGTGTGTGTGTGTGTGTGTGTGCCCATTATCTCTCGTGAACGGCTTGAGTTATCAACAAAAAAACCTTCAGGGTATCAAGATGTGGCCAAAATCTTGGACGAGATTGAAAATAGGCAGTCGAGGTCAAGGTCAAGGTCACCAAAGTGGCTCCCAAAGGTCAACTAATTTGTATCGCCATTATAATTCATGAAGGGCTTGAGCTATGAACTTGAAACCTTCAGAGTATCAAGATATGGCCAAAATCTTCCTCCCCTTTCCCCCCCCCAACCCCCTTGCCACCTGCAGCAGTGGCGCCCCCCGCCTCCCTCCGAGGGGGACGCAGGCCCCCGCCCCCCCATCCCCTTCCCAAGGGGTCTCCGCTCCGGGGGGCCGCGCTTGTAGCTTGTCAACAGCATATTCTGTCGGGCGATTAGCATTCGGCTCCCGAATGCTTTTCTTTCATTCTTTTTCGTCCTGTACTATATTTCTCTTTCTTTCCTCTTCCCTCTCTCTGGCCTTCCCTTTTGACTTATGCCCTGCTTCTTAACTTTTTTACCCTTCCTGGTTTCTTTTTACCCCTTTGTCGTCGTCTTCCTTATTTTTATTCTAGACTTTCTTTTTTTTTTTTTTTACTTTTCCCCCTCGCCATCCTCCTTTTCTTTATTTTCCTCCGTCATCGTCCTTTTCCTTATTTATTCCCCTTCGGCGTCGTCCTTTTTATTGATGCCTCCTTCGTCATCGTCGTCCATTTCCTTCATTTTTCCCTCCTCGTATTCTTTTTTCTTTCATTTTCTTCCCTTGTCGTCGTCTTTATCTTTCATTTTTCCCATTTGTCGTCGTCCTTTTCATTCACTTCTCTCCACCATCGTCATCGTTTTCCATCATTATCCCCTTTGTCACCGTTCTTTTCCTTCATTTTCCCCATCGTCGTCCTTTTCCTTCATATTCCCCTTCGTCGTCGTTTTTCCTTCATTTATTCCATTTCGTCACCGTCGTCCTTTTCCTTCAGTTTCCCTTTCACTGTAGTCTTTTTCGTAATTTTTTCTTTTTGTACTACGTCCTTTTCATTTATTTGCCCTTCGTCCTCGTCCTTACCATTTTTTACCTTCGTCCTTAACTATTTCATTTTTCCTTTTCGTCCTTTACCGTTTCTTAGATACGGGAACATTTCTCAGAGGGGCTCATTCCTTCGGCTACACATTAAGGTTTCTCGGGCTCAGGGTGCTTCACTCCCATACACTCCACTGGCGTCCCATATTACGGCTCTGATGGTCTCTCATTTATTTAGTTTTTTGTCATTCTTACCCTTCGTCCTCTCGCTTTTCCGCCATTCTCCACTTCATTCTCTTCCTTTAGCTTCATTTCACTCTTCCTCCACTTCCCTTTCCATCATTTTACACTTCCTCCTCTTCATATGTTTATGCATTGCTTTTGTGTCTGCTTTCATTTTATTCATTTCCCTCTTCATTCTCTTATTTTTCATAGTGCTTCTTTGTGTTCTTGCTTTGAAATCCTTCCTCTCCATCTTCCCATTCTTCATCCTAGATTTTGATATTCATTTTCTTCATTGCTCAAATTATATATATATTTTTTGTTTTCCCCTTCGTTTTTCTTCATCCCTCTGCTGTTTCTAGTTTACTTTCCTCTTCATCTTCTTATTTTGTCTCCCTCTTTCTTCATTTTTCATTCAGCGCTCTTCAGTTTTTATATTTCCTCTTTGTCCTCATCCTTAAGCCATTTCACTTCATGCCTCTCCCTAGTCTTCGTCATACATATTCCTCGTCTCTTTGCTTTCTTTTCTTCCATGAGATAGTTTTTCGTCTTTCTGTATCATCTTGCTCTTCTACATTCCTCCCTTTTCTCATTTGTCTTCTTTTCCCTCTTCCTTTTATCTATGTCCGAACTTCTTAGGTGCTGCTTCATCATCCTGTATAATTTTTCTGCCTTCTTTGCCTTATTTCTTCCTCTTTTACCTCCCTGGTCTGTCCCTTCTGTTTACACCTCCTCCTCTTACCCTCTTGTTTTTTTTGTTTTTTTTCTGTCCTCATTATCTTCTTTTTTCTTTTCATTTTTTACTTCCTCTTCATTCATCTTTCCATCTTGCATATTATTTCTTTCATCTATTCCATTTCTTTCTCATTTCATAGAGTTAGCGAGACAGGGTATTTCTCCAGAATGGCGTAGAGCTAGGAAGTTCTAACTGCACATGTTTTCAGGCTACCAAGAGCGTTTGGGGGCGCCAACAAAAAAAATAATAAAATAAAATAAAATAAAGATATTTCTTGGTGGTAGACCTTTGCCTCACCAGGTTTTAGGCAGGGAAAACTTCCGAGCCCGCCCTCCCCTCCACTTAGTGATGGGGATCCCGATCAGTGCTGGTATGCACGGCTCACTCAGTTCCAAGCGCCACTCTCTGCTTCTCCATCCTCCCACCTATTTGTCACCCACCCCCTCCCATTATTACCTTAAACAAGTCCCTCACTGAGTTGCAAGCAGTGAGTATATTATATTCCACTGACACGGATGTTGACAGATTGTACCATTCGCACCTTAACACTGTCCATCATTACACCTCATGATGAGACACTTTGGATATCTATTTTGCTAAGTTCCAATTATCCCCTAAAACACGACACTGCACATCTGGGTGAACAGGACATGAGGAAAATAAACTTTGTCCAACAGTCTGACAGGCCAAGCAGCTGAGCTCAGGGTTTTCCAGTTGGAAGGTGCATGTGCAAACCGTTAACCCACCGGCTCGTCCTCGCGTCATTATTATCTGAGCACCTCTATCCCCCCTCTCCCTTGGTTCCCCCTACCGCCTTTTGCATCACTAAGTTTGCCAAATAAAAATGCCATATAATGTCAATAAATAAAAAACACAGTGCGAATGAAACTAAATAAAGAGGGAAAAAATTCCCGTGATCGCTATGCTACCGACCTAAATAAGTGACTACCCCTAAATTTCTTGCCACTAATCACCAACACATACCATTATATATAAGGAAATATAACTAGATCTGGTGCCAGAAGCTCTAAATCAGCAATATTAGGCTGTTTTCGTTGATGTGGAGGCTCCCAAATACTCTTTTATTATTGATTTATTTCTGCACATGTCTTGGTAATAATCACTTATATATTATTTATCTAAATTATATCGACATTAAAAAGCTACACAACATGCCAGGTATTAATAAAACTGCCGTTGTATTACTAACATGGTAAATTTGGCTGTAGTAGCAATGTTGGAAGGATGGGGGTGGGTGCGTTCCTTAAGTTGATGAATTTCATAACTATAAAATTCTTTACGAGTATGATTTGCGCCAGATTTGTATAGTTGCCTTTTATAGCTCCAGTTAGGTTCAAGGTCCACATTTAAACAACCCGTGGTCCTAACTACGAAAAATTTGCGAGTAATACTCAAAGATTCTTAGGTTGAATAATAAACGTAAGTACTTAGGAGTGAATATCTAGCGGCAAAATATTTTAGCTAATCCTGCTTTTATTCTAACTGACACATACGTTATTCCTTCCTAGGTTTACATACAGTAGACAGACTGTAAATCTCTGGGATACTGAGCGTAAAGACTAACAAGAAATAACGCAAAAGGAACTACCGGGTAATTCAACACGCCTACTGTCCTATAATGAGATGTGTTCTTGGATCTAATCTTCTCTCCCTCCTCCCTCAGAAATCGGCGTGCAATCTCTCTCTCTCTCTCTCTCTCTCTCTCTCTCTCTCTCTCTCTCTCTAAACTGCCCACTTAATATGCAAGTTACCCGTAAAAGTGGTTTTCTGTACTTGTTTGTCACTAAGCCCCGCCCACCAACACCCTCGCATTGCAAACCTGTTTGGGGAAAAAAAAAAAAAAATCGCAGCCCGGCCCAACCCGGCCCGACCGTAACGCATTTGAGTTGAGAAGCTTATATCTCAGCAGCCACAAGGCTGATCACTGCGCGATTTGATATGATAGGACAAATCTTTAAGATTTGTTTTTGACAGGTTTCATCAAACCCAGGCGGTGCACGTGACACGTGATTAGCGCCATGTGCAGCATGTCGAAAATCTTCCAAAGATTCAAAAAGTGGATTACCCTAGAAAATATCACTGCAGTGGACAACCAGAAAGTCCCGGAAACTAACCTGGTTATGCCTAGGGAAACTACACATATAATATTGTTCTAATAAGATCCTTGGAGAAGGATAAAAGGACTTGAAAAGATACCTGAAACAAGAAGGGCGCATTACGGCAATAAGATCAAGATCCGCATAAATGACCCTTGAGATACTTGATTATTGACCCCGAATAAGATAATGAGAACAAAAATTGGGGCTTTGTGAGGTCCTGGAAGAGCGAGGCGTCCCAAGATACCACTTAGCACCAGACTAATGAAATCATAGAACAGCTTACTCCGGAGTGAGGTTACGGTATTAAACAGATCCTGATTCTTCCCCACATTCGATAAGACTAACTACACGACTGCCTACGTGAAAGAACAGGTTAGTCTTATGACACCAGGAACCTAATATCCTACGTCTGTCACTCTCACTGTACGATAATACCAACATATGCACACATATGAAGGAAACGTTAAACCATCGTAAAGTAATTGAGAACAGAAGCGACTGGGAGGAATAATTATTACTTAACAAGAGGTAACAAGGGGGAAGGAGAATGGTACTTAAAGGTTCTGTCACGGTCGGGGTTTGTACACTGTGGGAAGTGACCACGTTAGGATTGCCTATCCCGGATACGTACGGCACAGTGACTACTTACCATTCTGCTCTTCAGCCTTCCACACCACACGTCAGGCACTTCAGCACCGCATTTGAATGTTCTGCTCCTATAACCTCCCACCTCCACTAGCTTTAGAGATTCATGTTGTAGTTTTATATGTATAGGTTGAGGTATAAAGGGTATACGTATGTATATACAGGTTAAGTGTGAAGTGATTTGGAACGGTTAAGGGTATAAGTAAGCATATGGTCGAGGGTATATTATATTTAGTTGAATATTTTGTTCAGTTTAGCAATGCACTTGAGAGGATTATTAAACAAAACAAAAACTCACCACCTTTGTCTACCGTTTTAGTCCGATTGCCCTTGTTTGTTGTTCTGTTGTTGCCTGTTGGGATCTGGGTAGACTTAAACTGTAAGCTAAACCTTTTCTTAAGTCCCGACTCGTAACAAATGGCTTCTCCAGAGTTGCTTCGCCTCAGACTTCAACCTACTGTATAGCTGCTCAAGTCTAACTGTTACAGATACTTTATGAATGGAGAACGCCAGTAGTCTTTTGTATGGATTTTTTTTTTCATTTGTTTTTCCTTCCTCTGTTCTGTTATATATATATATATATATATATATATATATATATATATATATATATATATATATATATATATATATATATAGATATATATAATATCCATCCATCATCCAATTCCACGTTGCCCAATGATGAGCGTAGAAGCCCAGGTCTAGGCAATTGGATCCTGACATTTAAGAGGAGAGTGAGCATATATATATATATATATATATATATATATATATATATATATATATATATATATATATACTCGTTTATAGATTCTCTCTCTCTCTCTCTCTCTCTCTCTCTCTCTCTCTCTCTCTCTCTCTCTCTCTCTATATATATATATATCTATATATATATATATATATATATATATATATATATATATATATATTATATATACAAACTCCCTCTATATATATTTATACACATAAACAGTATATTGCCAGACGCTTTAATCCCGTAAGGGGTAGCCACAAACAAATTGTCTCCATGTCGCCCTGTCCCCTGCCGTTTCACTACCCTGCTTTCGGCTTACACCCGCCTCTCTCATATACCTCTCCTCTCCCCTCCATCTCATCCTTGGCCTCCCCCCCTTCTCTCTCCCCCTCCACCTCACTCACATACACTCTTCTCCCCAGTCTCTCGCTCTCCATCCTCTCCACATGGCCAAACAACCTCAGCGTGAGTCTCCCAACGCTTCCTATCACATCCTCATTCACACCACAAGGCGCCTTCACTTCATTATTTCTCAGTGTGTCTCTCCATGTGACTCCACATGTTCCTCTCAGATAACTCATTTCCTCTTCCCTCACTCTTGTGTCCCTCCAACAAGGTCCAAACTTCATTTCCATACATTAGAGCTGGTATCACAATTCTGTCATGCACTAACTTTTTCACTTCCTTGCTCACTTCCCTGTTTCTTATCCTTGCTTTCAAAGAACCAGCAATCTTTCTTCCTCGTTCTACCCTATCAAGGATTTCATCCTCTAAACATCCATCCATACTCATGCATTACCCAGGTACTTAAATGCACTCACATTTTCCATTTCCTCCTCATTCAACCTCACTGTACATTCAGTGACTTCATTTCTCTCTCTTACTGTTTCGTACATTCACCTTTAGATTCCGTTTCTTACACACTCTCCCAAACTCATTCACACACGCACACGCACGCGCGCGCGCACACACACACACACACACACACACACACACACACACACACACACACACACACACACACACACACACACACACACACACACACACTCACTCACACGTTTATGTAAATTATGAGCATAATACCCGATGTTTAATTGTTTTAATTCATGCAAGAAAACATATTGTTACAATAGGAAATCTTTTTTAATTCGATTTCATATTGAAGCATGTCAGTTGAAGCCCTCGGTACATACCCTTGGAAAGCTGGGATTCCAAGGGGTTTATTTGGTCTCATGAGTAAGTATATAGCTAAAAACAAAATTCATATACTCTCCTTTCCAACTCAGGTAGAAGACGAGTTATTAGCCAGTGAAAACTATCGCGGTCGGGCCGTGTCATCTCGGGCCGCTCATTTTTCAACTGAATGTAGAGTAAAAATCGTATCGCTCGCTGCGCTCGCTCGCTTGCAAAATTATTGGATGGCTGCAAGGTTTCACAGGATGATTTGGCTGGCGTTGTCTGAGTGTGACACTGTCTTTGCAATGATCGTAACTGTGTTGTACAGCAGATTTGATTTCATGAGCAGTACCAACGATAATCTATAAATGAAATCTATAATGGAAGGAGCGAAAATTATGGTTTTGATGCTATGAATGGAATATCAGGCCATCCATCGCCCTCCTGTACCTCTGTGTTAGTGGAACCAAGAAGGAGCGGCAATCTTTTACCAATGATTTATTTTCTTTTGTTCATGTTCCTTCGGTTTCCCTGTCTAGTCTAGACGCACTTTTAAAGCAGTACGCCTGTAATGAATTCTGCCAGTAAGCCACTCACAGGGAAGAACTGATTGTTGAATGGACAGTGATGATGATGACGATAATGAAAGATATAATTGGAGTCATTGAATCTGATTTATTTGCTAATTTGTGTGTCAAAAGGCATCAGTAGTCATAGTTTACTTGTGAGCATATGTTTGATCTGTATGGAATATTAATACGAAATATCAAGTTTAAAGAAGAGGCTAACAGTTTCGTGAAAAGGTATGGAAATTGTTGCTGGTGAAATAGTAGCACACCATAAAGCTCCATCATATGGCCTCACGTTTATTGACAAGGCCTCTTCACCAAGCTTATCATTATTGTATTACAAGTTATCTCTGCACAAGTTACGTACATATTAAATGAATACATTCTTTTGCAAGGGCATAAATAGACGCCAGAAAGTTTAATTGCTTTCAGGTTTTTGGCTACATGGAAGTTGGAAACATTGACGTTGATAATTATTTTCATAGTATTAGGACAAATCGCGTTTGAAATCGAAAAACAAAAAAAATGGTGTGATAATAGCTTTGACATAGTAACAAGTATTTGCTGTACAATGTTATGTTTCGGTTTTGCCGCAAATAACGAAAACTCAGTATCGAGACCATCCACCATTTCAGTATTTGAGAAATTTCTTATTATCGCCTGCCTTCAGCAAGGCAAGCAGATTTCCTTTTTTCGGTGTGTGTGTGTGTGTGTGTGTGTGTGTGTGTGTGTGTGTGTGTGTGTGTGTGTTGCCAAAATATCTCTAAAGTTATGGACGATATTTCACCAAACTTTCAGGAAATAGCATGTAAGTGAATGCGCAGAAGCCAATTACATATGGTGAGGATTTGATCAAAGGCGACCGAATGCCAGCGGCCAATTATTTTGTAATATGGATTGGCTTTTTGTGAAACGCAGTGCCTGAATTCTATAGAGTTTGCAAATTATTCTCGCCCGCTTTTAGCAAGGCGAGGCAATATAGTTTTTGTTGTGTGTGTGTGTGTGTGTGTGTGTGTGTGTGTGTGTGTGTGTGTGTTGCCAAAGTATCTCATCTTCAGACCTGGTTTGTACAGTAGGTAGCTTGTATTATAGTCAGCAACATATTTTGGTGGGCGGTTAACATCCGGCTCCCGAATGCTTTTGTTTCATTATTTATCATTATTATGGCTAACTCAAAGCATGCCGTTGTTCAGGATGTGCTTAATATTATGTCAACGCTATTTTCACACGATATTTATCTATTTTAACCGTGATTTATGCTGATACTACTAAAATGACCAGTGTTAACATTTTCAGCTTCCTATTACAAGTCTTAAACTCTCAAATGGTCAGTTGTGATGGCTGTCATTGTGAGATCAATTACAACCAATCGTGGCACATCCCATAGTGATGGCATCCTTCCCTGTAATGATACCCACTCTTTCCTAATCGTAATACAAAGGTATACAGCACACTGATTTTTTGTATTATTACCTCCACCAACGAATTTTCAGGAGTTTATGTATTCACCTATGTCTGTTTGTTTGTCCACACGATATCTCCAAAATTTCTCTCAGAATTTCAATGAAATTTTGTGGAAGGGTCAGCCGTGGGCCAAGAAAGAATTGATTAAATTTTGGGGCGGATTCGGATCCAGATCCGGATTCTGCAGTGGCATTGTGGGAGGTATGCACTCTGTGAGCGCTTTGTAGTTCCATTTGATTTTTATAAATTTTGGGGTGCTGAATTAAAAAATGAAAACCATTTTTCTCCATCATGTAACATTTCTTCACAAAACCCCTTTTTAAGTTTTCAGTTATAGTTTTTTTTTTTTTTTTAATCATTTCACACTACATAATTGTTTACAAGTGGATATTTTATTACAATGATGATATGTCTGAATGTAGTAGTTTCTAATATTAAAATCCATTTTTAAAATAAAACATTTATTTGATAATAAGCCAGAATATGGCTGGAACACAACACAGCAATGTGTCATACTACTGTAGTATTGGAGTGCTGCAAACATCTCATTGTGACTGTTAGTTGAATAGGGCACTTGTAAATTACTTTCAGTGAAATGTTTCGTTTTTTTATTGCAGTGATATTTATTGAAAACAGTGGTTTATTGCACTGATCCTTGGTTTATTACACTGACATAAGTGGCCCAGTGCAGAAACTTGGCAGAGATTGTAATGCGGAAGAGTGGAGACTATTTATAGATTTATCTAAAAGAATCCTGAAACGGGTACTCGTTCATAATGGTAATAATTATGCATCAATACCTGTTGCTCATTCCGTGCATTAAAAGAAACGTACTAGTACCAGAATTTGGCGAATCTTCTCAAGAAAATCTTCTATAATGAACAGCGTTCTTTCATATGTGGGGACCTGAAAGTAATGTGTATCTTACTGGGTCAGCAGTCAGGGTATTCAAAATTCCCATGTTTTCTCTGAGCGGGACAGCAGAGCCAAGGATTTACGTTGGGTTCAGAAGGAATGATCAAATAGAAAAAATCTGCAGCTTAGTGCCAAAAACATCATCAGGCCCAGCTTGGTGCATCCAGATAAAGTGCTGCTACCACCACTTCATATTAAGCTTGAGTGAACGAAGCAGTTTGTCAAAGCCCAATCAAAAGATGGAACCTGGTTTATGTATTTGTGCCAGAAGTTTCCTGGTTTATCTGAGGCTAAATTGAAAGAGGGCATATTTACTGAACCTGATATTAGAAAACTAATTTCTGATGCATAGTATGATGGTGCGATGAACGACCTGGAACGAGAGGCTTCGGTATCATTCAGAGAAGTAATTTGTAAGTGTTTAGGTAACAACAACGATCCAATTTACAAAGAAACTGAGAAATTTGTTGGTTAAGTTTAAGGAGTTGGGTTGCAACATGTCTCAAAATTCACTTCTTGGATTTGCATTTGGAGTTTTTCCCCGAAAATCTTGGAGCGGAGAGTGAAGAACAGGGTGAAAGATTCCACCAGGGTATCAAAGACATGAATGTACCAGGGACGTTGGGATGTCAGTACGATGGTGGACTACTGCTGGATGATTCATAGGGACGCATCAGAAAAAGTGTACAAACGACTGGCCACAAACGAAGTTTTGGAGCAAAAAAATGATTTCTTTTTTTTTTACAGAACAGAGGAAGGAAAAACAAATGAATAAAAAAATAATCCATACACCAGATTACTCGCGTCCTCCATTCTGTAACAGTTGGACTTGAATAGCTGTAGGTTGAAGTTTGGGGGGAAACAACTCCGGGAAAGCGAGTTCCAGAGATATGCAGTTCGGCGAATAAAAGAATTCTGATAAGCAGAAGTTCAGCAATATGGCTGTGTGACATTCAGTCATGAGCGCTCTCAGATGTCCGTGTAGCACGAGGGAAGGCATGTAGATGTGGCACTATGGACGCAACTTCGTCAGAGCTTTTGCCATAAAAGTATCTGTAAGATAATGCAAGGGAGGCAGCATTCCTTGTTACCTGTAGGGGAGGTAGTTTATTTATTTACAGTGACTAGAGGAGTTATATGTTAGTCATGGAATATATAGTGTTGTTTCCCTTATGTATGTGTTTAACGAATTACATTGAGAAAATATTTTCATTTTCAGTTAATTTAGAACAGTACTGTATTTTACAGATCGATTGAAATTTATGATTTGCTATATCTTAATTTCTTTTTTAATTTTCCGTTTAAATGTGATGTGATGGAAACATTCTAAAATGTATTATTGTGTTCATAAGTGTAATAAAATATAAATACTCACAATTAAAACAATTTGTAATGACTAGTTATGTAGACATGTATTTTCATTAGATCCGCAGTTACCAGTGCAACATCAGAATCACCACCACTACCATATCAATCTTCTTACACCCACCACTGCTACTGCCACCATCAAACCTACATTCCCCACACTCCCCACTACCACCGTTACCACCCACAACCAATACCACCACCACACCCAACAAACTACCACCATACTTCACAGCCACTTTCAACACAATGAATACCACACTTGACAACCACATTCACCACCATCAGCGCCACACACACCACCACATTCCTCATCACAAACACCACCGCCACACCCACCACCACCACCATTGTCACACCCATCGCAACCATACTCCACAGTCACATTCGGCACTATCAACGCCAAGCTCACCAGCACCACAACCATCGTAGGCTGGAGCAATGTCCATTAGCGCATTCGATGAGTATTTTCTACCAGTTTAGGTATTATCAAGGACATATATTGTTATCCGGCTACAAGATTATTTTCTCTAACTTTGAAAGGACTTTTGAAAACGGTTACTGTGCTAAATTGAGAAAAATCGAGTTGGTGTACAGTGTAAATAATTACTCAAACGATTAATTTAAAAACCTGAGACACATGATAAGCCTGAGTGAAAAGCATGTATATGTATTAATAAAAATATCATTAAACGGTATATAGTAGAAAGAAAAATATTCGGGTAAAAAATAGGAAAGTTAATAAACATGATAGAAAAAGTGATAATACCCCAAATTTATTAGAAAAAGCACAACTTGAAGGCTGCTAAGGAAAATTGAGACAAACTCTCTTCACCGTAAAAGCAATAGAGAGATGAAGAGCAACGAGCTACAATTTTCCACCGACAAAGATTTCCTCCTGGGAATAAAACAAAGTATTTTCTTTTTGTATGTGTTGGCGGTAGTGTTGGAATTTAAGCCAGACCAAAATCTTAGCCTTCTTTGTGTTTATTTTTTGTTTATTAATTCATTTATTTTATTTTTTCTCCTTACAATACGGTGACATTCATATATCCACTATCACCAGAGTGTCTCATTCCGCATACGAGAGACTGTTCGAACTGGAAGGGTCAGATGTAGTGTATATTAACCCCTTCACAGCGAGAGCTCTTTCTAATATTGCATGTAACTGTTCGGAAGTTTTTGTCCCCTGCACTTTGGTTGGATTTTTGAAAATCGTTTTTCAAACCTTCTGTGTGTGTGTGTGTGTGTGTGTGTGTGTGTGTGTGTGTGTGTGTGTGTGTGTGTGTGTGTTTTATATCGCCAGAACAATAATGTCTTTGTTATATTATTGCTACCCCAAGGCGATTTTACTACATTGGAAAAGTCGCTCGCATTCCAGGAGTAAATGAAGGATCTGTTAAATTCATCTCGTTTGATAAGTATCATAAGCTGAATAATGTCGTCTGGAGGTGGCAAGGCAAAACTGAAAGAAAAAAAAATAAAGCCCTTCGATTGAAGGAGGTAAACGAGCTCCAATGCTTTATACTTTCACTTTGTTTGGATTCTCCCCACCCCCCACTCTACAGCTTACGCGAGGAACGCAAAAGGCGTGCCCATTTCCAGGAGGAGGAGGAGGAGGAGGAAGTTGTTCTAATATAAACCGCAGCCAAAGCAACCTGGAGTGGCACAGAAAACTTTTAGGACTGGCCATACCGTTATCCATTAGTGGCTAGCAGTGTCATGGAAAACTTTCAGGACCAGCTGTGGTTATATTCATTGGTTTCACTCCAGGTTCCATAAGTTTCTCCTGTTGTGGGGCTGATTTGCTGTGCTTATTTTGATTCCGTATCTTAACATTTTTTCTTGCCACCACCATGTGC
Source organism: Coenobita brevimanus (assembly GCF_032717465.1). Classification (NCBI taxonomy): domain Eukaryota; kingdom Metazoa; phylum Arthropoda; class Malacostraca; order Decapoda; family Coenobitidae; genus Coenobita; species Coenobita brevimanus. The sequence goes on from NC_136991.1 coordinate 39,810,168, forward strand.
TTTTATTCCAATTAGAAGATTTTTCAAAGCAAAATAATCTTTGTTGAATTGGATAAAATAGTCTGGTGAAAGCAACAAGATAAAGATTAATACGAAACTTTATGATTCCGTTTCGTAGCTTTCTTCTTAATTGCCTCGTAATTTGTCTTTAATACGATGTCTTATTTTTGCTGCTACCAGACGATTATCTTTCCTGCCAGTATAGCACCCAAGCTGTGAAAATTTATGTAAGCTGTATCTCATTCCACTAGTTTTAAACGTATCTCACAAGTGCCTCGCGTCTCTGTCTGGCCACTCAGCACTTGCCCAAATGAGGGCAATTTCTTAGCCGCTCTTCACTTTGGAGCAAGTGTTTCACACCTGCTCTTGTGATGACATGAAACTGCATGGAAATGACCTACCGCATTTTTCGCTTACTGGTAATATAACACCAATGGGGACAATTATTGGGGACCAAAACACCCCCACAGCAAATTTCAATCGGCATGAAATTGAAACTGGTCCATGTTTGACCTAATTCCAACAATCCTGCCAAGTTTCATTAAACCCATTTTTGGCTACTTTATGCACAGACACAGACACACACATGCCCAGGAGTATAATACTTTAGAAAAGCTGGGTAAGATTATCTGATTTTAGTTGGGACACAAGAAAAAAATAAAAATTCTGAATAGTTTAGCGAACTCCAAACTTTATCTTCCCTTGAGCTTCAGCTGGATAATGCCAGCAATTAGGATTCCTTTTCGAACCTTTTGTATTTCTTTTTCTTGCAATTTATATTCTGTTTCATTTAGATTTAATATACACAAATAGAATAAATATAGAATAATATATGAAATAATATACAGAAAAATCATTTCAGTGTAGTTCAAAACGAGGAATAATTTATAAAGTCAGAATGATGTTCCTTTTCCTAATCCTTTCAGTACAATGAATTCTTGATACCAGACGACACTATTCAACTGAGCAGTGACCTCGTGTAGTGATGGGATAACATTAAACTCCATCATTCCTGTAGCACGATAACATGCCTTGAATTTATTCTAGATACTGCGAGACGATTTTGCTGAACCTGAAGTGGTGGGAGACATTTCACAATGAATGGGTGAATTATTTGGGTTTGCTTCAAAACTGGTCTAACTTCCCGATTTAATTTCTTTGGAAAGTTAGCGATGCGTATCTTTCCTGTGAGAATCAGTGCGACGTAAAAAATCGACACTAAAAACTGTATGCTTAAAATATGGAAGACACGCTAGACGTTGGTGAAATTGGCGAGGGTTGTGCGAGTTCTTTTCAGTCTCTTGAGTAAATTGCTACTGAGATTTACTGGCTTGCCAAGCTGGCGTCGTAGGTCAAGGCGAGATGTTCATTGTTGTTGTATGTTGTGGAAGACTAGGGGTGCTCCGCTTACAACTCTTCAGTGGCTTTTATATTTTACTCATGCTGCTGCCAAACGATATTAATGTAAAATTCCTGAAGAAGACCTATTGTCATGAAGGATTAATTATTTCTTTTTATGTTCGTGTGGTAGTAGGTGGGGGTGCCCGGCATCCATTCACTCGATGTAGCGCTACGTTCAGATGGCTGTGACAAGCCAAATAGTTTCTTGCAACCACGTCGCGTGAAAACCAAAAACCGAACGGACAACCAGGCGTCTGGTGAGTTAAAGTGCTCGAACTGGATTTAGCCTATAAGATAGTGAACTGAGTGAGTTTTCCTGTTTGAAGGTTGGGCTGAAACAGGGATGTGTCATGTCTCCATGGTTGTTCAATCTGTATATGCATGGGGTTATAAGAGATGCGAGGTAGGGCAGTGGATATTGGAGTGGCCCAAATGAGAGAGGGCAGTGTTTGGAAACTCCGTGTACTGTTGTTTGCAGATGATACTGTGTTGTTAAGTGAAGACGAAGGCGAGCTCCAAGGCTTGGTGGATGAGTTTGGGAGTGTATGAAAGAAGAGGAATCTAAAGGTCAATGTAGGGAAGAGTAAAGTTGTTGTCTTCGAGAGAGGTGAAGTCAGTGAATGTACAGTGCGGCTTGACGATGAGGAAATGGAAAATGTGAGTACGTTTAAGTACTTGGGTAGAGTGAAGAGTAAGGATGAAAGTCTGGAGGGTGAAGTGCTTGAAAGGGTACAACAAGGAAGAAAGGTTGCTGGTTCCTTGAAGGCAGTGATAAGAAATAGGGAAGTGAGCATGGAAGTGAAAAAGTTATTACATGGCAGTATTGTGATACCAACTCTAACGTATGGAAGTGAAGCTTGGACGTTGTTGGAGGGACACAAGTCAAGAGTGAGAACAGTGGAAACGAGTTATTTGAGAGGAGCCTGTGGAGTCACATGGAGAGACAGACTGACAAATGAGGATGTGAAAGAGAGTTGTGGTGTGGATGTGATATGAAGCGTTAGGAGAAACACACTGAGGTGGTTTGGCCATGTGGAGAGGATAGTGAGAAACTGACGAGGAGAGTGTACGTGAGGTGGAAGGGGGGAGAGAAAGGGGGAGGCCAAGGATGAGATGGAGAGGTATATGAGAGAGGAGGGGGGGGGTAAATTGGGAGCAGGGCAGTGAAATGGCGGGGGACAGGGTGACGTGGGGGCGATTTGTTTGTGGCCACCCCGTATGGGATTAAGGCGTCTGGCAATAGATAGATAGATAAATAAATTTTTCATCCAATGAATGGATAGGGCTTATTGCTCATATAATGCTACTAAGTAGTTAGGAACTGGTCACAGCATAGTTATCGGCTCTAAATAGCCTGTCCTTGGACCACTACGCTCCTGTTGGGACAAAACAGACTGGGTGGTATATAATCAGATAGACGTTTCATAACTTTTAGACCCAGTGTTATGGGACCACCTGGTGTGATATACTGCGTACCAGTAGACAGTTGCAACAGGAAGCTGTACCCGACTGCTATCCTTGCGAGAGCCTGTAGACTGCTACTTGTTCTGTGCATTATTTCTAGATTGGGTATCTCGTAGACTGCGGGTTATTGTCAATAACATGGGTGCTTTATCGCATATTAGTCGGCATGTGGAGGAGTACAGCTTGTCCATTGCATTTTTCTTTTTTTTTTTCTTCTTTTTTGTTACCGAGCTTTCATAGAGAATGGTGTGTTGACAATAGTACGTATTTTTTTTTGGCATATTCGTGACCTTATGGAAGAGTACTGAAACCAATAACATCAGTTTTCTTCCATTTATTTTACCGATTGGTTCACTGTGAATGGAAGCCGCATTATCATTAAAACCAGCTCATTATGAAGACCATTCTGCCATACCTTTAGCATATATATACTGAGCTTAAATACTCTGTCCAAAACAACAGCAGCAGCAATATTAGCAATAGTGGTAGTAATTAATCAATCTTTATCTCTTGTCTCGCGATATATTCTGTACAGTATATATATATATATATATATATATATATATATATATATATATATATATATATGTATGTATATGCGCACACCATCAACTCACACGATGTAGTGCTGCTCTCGGTTGTGTGCCCTTTCCTCTCCTCCATCCTTCTTTCCTTCCATCCTCTTCTGTCTTTCTTTGCTTCACTCTTTCCTCGTCCTTCTGCCTACGGGTGACTTAACACTCCCCCTTCTGTCTTTCTTTCCTTCATTCTTTCTTCTTCCTTTTACCTGTAGGTGACTCTGCACTTAGTGACAAGCCAAATGGTTTCCTGTACACGAGGAACCATTTACTACGCTGGGTGGTAACCATATAAACATATTAAGGCGCCTGATGGTTTAGTTGGTAAGTACGGCCCTCCAATCGGATTGAGACGGTGAAGGTTTATATCCAAAGGGTGGTTGGGGTTTATATATATATATATATATATATATATATATATATATATATATATATATATATGGAGAACGAGAGACTTAGGAGAGTGTGAGTCAGGTGGAGAGGGAGAGAGAGGGGGGGAGACCGTGGATGAGATGGAGGGATGGAATGGAGAGGTATTGTACATGTACTTCTAGGTACGTTATACATCCTTTTAAGAGCATTTGCATATCCACACTCGAAACTTCTAAGTATATTGCATTTCAATATTTTTCGTATTCCATTAATATGGCCCATAGTCAGGCACACAGTATTCTTTAAAAAATACAGTATTGTCTCTGTATCAGTATTAAAGTAGTAGTAGTAGTAGTAGTGGTCCATTACTAGGCTACTACTGCTGCTGCTGCTACTACTACTACTACTACTACTACTACTACTACTTCTAAAGTATCCTGGAGCGGAATATCTCCGGTTTGTCTGGGTGAGCAGACCCATCAATTATAGACATGCAGTCGCTCCTACAGGGACATCCCGAGCAGTGAACCGATGTTCTCTTGTGGTGGAGGGAGCCTCACCAAAGCAAGGAGCGGGGAAGAGTGTAAAAGTTCTGTTCCCGGATGGATGCCGTATTTGCGTCTCTCCAAACTGTTAACAGAGCCACCAGAGTAGGGACTACATCATTCCGTTACTTGGTTATATGGTTACCACCCAATGTTCTGAATGGATTCTTGGGTTACGGGAAACATTATGCTGGTCACTTGGTTTAGAGTCACCTTAGGAAGAAAGACAACAAGGGAATGGATGATGATCGCCACTACATACCTCTAAAGCACAAGTAATGCAAGGAAATAAGAAAAATCAAAACCTCCTTGTAGTCTGACAGAACTAGATTATAAAACAGTACCACTGCAGACAGACAAAATGTTACTTAAAAATGCAACGCCTAATCCCAAATTGCCTTTGTGAGGGGTTTAGAGCTGAGGCTGGGCTACCATCATTCAAAATATTAACCCTTTTAGTCGGACGATGTTTGCTTCATTGTTTTCAGGCCACCACCAGAATATTTCAAACATCTTGGAATGGATGTTTGTTGAGAACGGGCTAAGGGGAGGTTATCATAGTCCAGGACAGCAAACTCTTCAGCCAATGAACGTATCCTTTTCATGAGACTGCCAGTAGACAGTTTTACTCGGCATATAAAGGATACTCCATAGCAGGCGAAGGGTAAGTTAAGGCTGTATCCAACCTCTTTTACTTTAAAATGTTTCTCCTAAGCTGAATAAAAGGAGAGAACAAGATGGAAATATATGATGTTCTCGAGGTGGTGAGATTAAATAGGCATTCACCGTCGTCCCTGATGGCATTACATTGTCGAAAAAAAACTCCATTCGCTTAATGGGGATACGAAGCATTGCGTCCTCATTGGAAACGTATAGTAATAAGAAGGCAACCAGACTTGGGGAACAAAGTAGTAGTCATCAAGCCCGTCATCCCCACAAAACTCCCAATTTTCCCCTTGTTGGCTGCTCCGTGAGGGTGAAGGAAGACACAGACGAAAGAGTAAGAGACAGAAAAGACAAGGGTAAAGACAAGAAGTGAGGGGAGATGGAATCCTAAAAGTAATACAAGTTATATGATACTGATGCTGAAAAATGACGCGAAGAGGGAAGTAGAAGAGAGTGAAGGGACAACGATGAGAGGGAATGAGCTACCTGACAGAAAAGTTTTACAGAAAGGTGTAATTATGTGTATGTTGAAAAATGTGATAAGAAGACGGAACTAGGAGTGACGGAAAAGATATGGATGACGACAGCAAAAAGTGACAGAAAAAAAAAAATCAATCAAATGATTATGATAGGATGTTGATGGTGAGAAAAAGAAGAGAAGAAATTAAATGGGAAAGAGCAGAGAAAAATGATGAAAATGAATAGTGGCAGTAAGGTAATGGAGGGAGAAAGACAGCAGAAAATATATGATGCTAACGAAGAAAAGAAGGAAATGGAAAAAAGAGCCGTAAAGAAGAGCTGGAAGGATGACGGGAGTGATTGTGAGGGAAAGGAAGTGGAAGAAACAGAACCTACAGTGATAGAGCCAAGAAGAAACTGGACACAAGTAGAAAAAAAATAGTAGTAAAATGTTGATGAAGAGAAAGGAGCCAGAAGGGTGAAATGCTGAAGCATGTGGGAGAGATAGTAGTAGAAAGGATATGGAAGATGTGCAGATTGGCCTCGGAGGAAGGTAGAGTCTCTGAGAATCAGATATTCGTTCTTAGGTCTTCGGTGGAAAAGTTTCAAGCCAAGGGAATGAAGCTGTATACGGCCTTATTGGATTTGGAGAGAGCACATGACAGGGTGGATAGATAAGGAATGTGGAAAGTATTAAGAATATACGGAGTAAATGGGAAGTTAATGAATGCCGTAAAGAGTATGTCTGAGGGGGCTAACGCTGCAGTGTGTGTAGCAGTGAATTGCGTGAATTTTTCTGTTTGAATGTTGGATTGAAACAGGAATGTGTCTTGTCTCCACGGTTGTTTAATCTGTTTATGGATAAGATTATAAAAGAGAAGGTAGGGCAGTGGATGTTGGAGCATCTCTAATGAGCGAGGGCTGCATTTGGAAACTCCCTGTACTATTGTGTGCAGATGATACTGTATTAAGTGAAGACGAAGAGGAACTGCAAGGCTTGGTGAATGAATTTGGAAATGCATGTAAAAAACGGAATCTATAGGTGAATGCCGGGAAGAGTAAAGTCATGGTCTTCGAGAGGAACGAAGTCACTGGTTGAACAGTGAGGTTCTATAACGATGAAATGGAAAATGTGAGTGCATTTAAGCACTTGGTTTAGTGTGGTGAGTAAGGATGGAAGTTTGGAGGGTGAAGTGCTTGAAAGGGTACAACAAGGAAGAGATGTTGCTGGTTCTCTGAAAGCAGTGATAAGAAACAGGGAAGTCAGCATGGAAGTGAAAAAGTCGCTGCATGATAGTATTGCGATACCAAATGTAACTTATGAAAGTGAAGCTTGGACCGTGTTGGAAGGACATAAATCATGAGTGAGAGCAGTGGAAATGAGTTATTTGAGAGGGGCGTGTAGAACTACATGGGGAGGCAAACTGACAAATGGGGAAGTGAAGGAGAGTTGTAGTGTGGATGCTGATGTGATAGAAAGCATTAGGAGAAATACATTGAGGTGGTTTGGCTATCTGGAGAGGATGGAGAGCGAGAGACTGAGGAGGAGTGTATATGAGTGAGGTAGAGGGGGCAAAGGGAGGGGAAGGCCAAGGATGAGATGGAGGGATGGAGTGGAGAGATATCGGAGAGGGGGGAGGGTGAGCCAGGAGCAGGTCAGTGACATGGCGAGGGCGGGATGACATGGTGGCGATTTGTTTGTGGCCACCCCTTACAGGATTAAGATGTCTGGCAATAGATCAGGGTTGGCAACAAAGTGGGTAACCCGGTTTTACCCACCCGGGTTTTTTCAGTAAAATCCACTTGAAAAAAAAAAACATTATTTTACCCACTTTACTGGGTTCTGTCAACCACAACCAGCTGTGCGAGGCATATTTCTGATCTCTGAAATAAACAAGAAATTTTGCACTCAATTTTTTCATTCTTACTAATACCTTGGTCACACTTTTCTACAAAATGAGTGTAAACATGACACCTGTGCTTAAGATTGGGTTAAAAAATCCTAATACAGGAGTATGTAGCTTGAATTCAAGGTAAATTTCGTTGGTTTTCATCTGGTGAATACAAACTTTACAGCTAGCACTACCTGTTTCTAATTTTGAAAGTTTTAAAATTAAGAGTAAAATTGTTTTTGATAGATATGGTTTTTAGTTTTATTAAGGAGTGGGGTAAATTTGTTATATAACAGTAATCATTACTGGAGTTAACTTATATTATATGTTGTCTCATATCATTACCGAATATCAATAATTCTATAGCAATATAAACGTTGTTTTGTTTAAAATAGGTGTATTTTATAGGCGTAGATATTTGGTTATCAAAAGCTACTATTACTGTTAAGATAATGTGTGAAATCACTTATGCAACGGAATTTTCAATAATAGATATTTACAAGATTGAGAAATGCAAGTATATAATTACCAAAGAAAGGAGAGTAGCAAGGCAAATGACTCCTCCTACTATTGTGTAAAGTGGACTGATGTTTGCCAGCTCATGGATTGTGCAATGCTCTCAAGCCTCTCATGTTGAAGCATGTTTTGCTGTGTAGCAGGCAGCCCAAGGATAACAGCCAAACAAGTCAAAGCATAATTGTGTTCATTTCCCTCATGCAAATAACTGTGTGAAAAATAAGATTTTATTGGGCTGTTCATAATTATGCATAGCGGAAACATTATTTTATTTAAATTTAGGGTAAACTTTGATAAGCCCACTTTTGCCCGTTTTTTGGGGGGGAATTTTGTGAAAAAATCCGTAAAAACCCAGGTGGGTTGGGCTTTTTCAAAAAAAGTGTTTTTTTTTTTTTTTTTTTTTGCCAACCCTGCAATAGATAGATTGACAGACTTTCATGGTCCATGGGCCACCCTTCCACAACATTTCATTGAAATTCATTGAGAACTTTTGGAGATATTGTGCGGGATAGGCTACTCTGGATCTGGATCCGGATCTGCCCCCAAATTTAATAATATCTTTCGTGACCCATGGCCCATCCTTCCACAAAATTTCATTGAAATTCATTGAGAACTTTTGGAGATTTCATGTGGACAAACAAACAAACAGACAAACATAGGTGAATACATAACCTTCTCCAACTTCGTTGGCGGAGGTAATGATGATGACAAGAATAAAGTGGAGATGGCCGTAAAAAAAGCCACGTGACCAGAAAGATGTTGGAGAGAGAAGTGAAAAGGAAACTAAAAAGAACGGTAGGGGACTACATGTTGATGGAGGGGGAAGGACGAAACAAAGCAGGAAGAAAAAACAGAGGATAGCCCTGTAAAAAAAAAAAAAAGGCAAACAAAAGATAGAACAACGCTGTTGGTGTGTGTGTGTGTGTGTGTGTGTGTGTGTGTGTGTGTGTGTGTGAGAGAGAGAGAGAGAGAGAGAGAGGAGAGCAATGATGAAAACGAAGGAAAATGTGGTAAGGAGGACTCCAGTGGTAAATGTCAGGATGCTGATAATGGAAGTGAGAAGGAAGAAACGCAGAAGTGATACGAGGACAGTGATGAGGAGAAAGAGTAAACTGAAAAGGACAGTCGTAAAGAAGAGAGAGAAGGATAGTATGACGGAAGATTAGGGCAAGAACAAGTATAATGGCAAGGGATGATGAAGGGAGATAATATATCAGCGGAGGAGAATATAAAACAGCAGAATACACTCATGAATTTAAAGGAGGAATATGGAGAAGGATTATGTACAAAGAGAGCATGTGACAGCAAAGGAAGCCTGGGTGTATTAAGAAGAAATTGGTACATTATAACAAAGGAAGAATTGAATGTTGGAAGATATAAATGTAAATGAAGCAGTGGAATATAGGAGTGAAGATAATAACGAAGAGAGAGGCTTTGTGATAAACGAGCATAGGAGGAAAAGCTAAAGTTACAAAGAAACAGGGTATACGATGGGGAAGGTAGAGTGGGAGAAGAAATAGTTACAAAGGAAAGTGAGGAATTTAACAGAAAAAGGAAAAAAAGCGAGAAGATCTCATTATAATATATAAATTACATATGGAACGGGGTATGCAGTGTAAAAGCAAGGAGGGGGAAAGTACAGATGAGACGGATATAATTCATGATTAAAGAAGAACAGGAATATAAATAAATCTGCAACGAAAAAGAGTACATGAGCAAGTGAGGAGTAAAAGATAAATAATTCCAAAGTGAACTATATATGATAAAAAATATATAAATAATCCCAAAGAAACCTGTATATTATAAAGACAAATGAGATCTGAAGAAAAAAAAAATGTAAAGAAAACTGTGTGAAGACAAACGGTCGCCAGTTAGGTCAGTGGTAGGGTACGAGACAAAGTGCCCTCCAGAATAATCAGGACAAGTAATAGACTACCATCAGACTTACATGAAGGACACTGTGGATGGTTAGTATAATACCCAGCTCTTGTTCTTGGAATGAAGGGTACATACACTTCTTTTATTTTCGCCTAACGTTTAGTGGTCAGAGGCGTCAGATAGGGCGAAAGTTCAATTTCAAAAATTAGTCTGAATGCTATCGGCCATGTAGTACAAGGGGTGTATGCCTTTTGTCTTGAAATATTCTAGACTTCCAGAGTTTAACTTTGGACACCTACCCTTAAAACCAGTAACATAAGACTGCCCTGGCTATATATATATATATACACACACACACACAAAAGTGCTCGTGGTCCCTTCGGGCCCCTCGCACTTAGCTCCAGCGGAGGGTTCTCGCGCTGCTGTTGCTATGGGCAAATAATTCTACGGAGATCCTATGCCGGGCGCCGAGAGCGGCGTTTTTTGGTCAAAATGTGATCACTCATTGAATATTGTAATAGTTTTTCAATCGTGATGGGACCAAGTTTTTTGACATCAGCGATATTTTTTTTCTTTTTGCGATTTTTGTGCCAGTTTTGATGCGATTTGAATGTGTAGTTTCGGCTGCCCAAAACACACACACACACACACACACACACACGGCTAGTGCTATAGTATATATATATATATATATATATATATATATATATATATATATGTGTGTGTGTGTGTGTGTGAGTGTTAGGATGTATACAAAAGCAAAATAGAAATTGAAACTGAAATTTTAGAGGAGTGAGAGCTTCGTCATCAAACCGCGTGCCGAATATGTGAGTAAATATTGAAAGTTGATCGCCGTACCTCTCCCAGTGAAACTCGATCCGTGAAGACAGCTAGTCATTTTTTTTTATAGGTTAAAGTTGACATGGAGAGCACAGGTGCCTCTAAAGGTGCTCGACCAAAGATTAGATCTGCAGCTTTTCATTTTATGCAACATTCATTAACAGTAGGTGAATCAGGCGATGCTGACCAGAGACGGCCTTCGCTCTGCCGTTGTAGGATTGGCGAGCTGATCGAGCACATTAAATCTGTTATCATCTTAGAAACCTCCGGCGAAGGTTTGGATTGTACGTACGTCTGCCGTTTCCCCTGATTTAGATTTGCTTCCGCCAATGGACGGACATTTAGGAGGGTGCAGTATTATGTCTTCTCATGTGATCACCTGTGTTCTTAAGATGCCGAGCTTCCCTGGATGGTATGTCCATATTCTCTGACTCAGAAACTTTGCCATTTATATACTTGTAGCTGTCTCAGATAGTACTGCTTTAGCTGGAATAATATACCAGAGAATGCGCGACGAAGACGAAGTTGAGCCAAGTAAGAACAAGTTGTAAATATAAAGTAATGTGCAATTATCAGTGCATCTTTATTGAGCTATGCCTGTACGAGACCACAACCCTGAACACAGCAATCCAGTTATTCATAGATGCTGTTTTCGCAACACTCACTAATCGCTAACAATAACACCCAGCTGAGGATGATGACGTTCGTCATGATTAACACTCACATGGTCACGTCTGCTCAAATATTTTATTCAAATTAAAGTCAGGTGATTTTGTTCATCTGAGAGCGCGTGTAGAACACTGAGTGTCAGTAGGCTACTGTCCCTATGAATCCTTTCATTGTTCCAACTGACTCCAGAGGATTTTATTTGGCTGAGTCTCGTAAGAGTCTGAAAATGTTACAATCACAGTCATTTGTCCTCTCATGGTCGGGACGACACTACTTTCCTGTTCGAGTTATCGTCAGTCGATTTTATCCTATGAGGAGGTGTGTGAGAATTCATTAAGCCAAAAGCCTCAGATCATGAGGAACGATCAGTTATTTGAGCTTCTTTGGTTTTAAGCCAATTCCTGTTATCCATAGCCCCCCCCCCCTTTTTTTTTTACAGCACTCGGGGTAGGACAGCATCCACAGCGCGTAATTTTAGCCGGTATGTTAACTCCCTCAGCCTGAGCACGTCATTTCATTAGCGGTTTGTAACCACCAGAATATTTTATTTAGCTTTGGAAAGATCTTTATTAGTAAAAGGATTTGTTAGTGCTTTACTACGCTAATGTTTGAAGTCTCCCTCAAGCTGAATAAAACTCTGTAGGTAGCTGAAAAATGACATTCTACCTACAATACCCTTTTGACAGCATATGCTTCCTCCACCTCCATCCCACCCCAGCCCGCCCACTCACAATTTCAATCTCTGCTTTAATGTGGCAAATATAACAGCGAATGGCTTGATTACCAGCCAGCCTACGTACCTCATGCACACAGTATATTCTTATTCATATCCTGGCAGTTAGCGTCTTAATAGCCTATCCCGCCCTTTCCTTTTCATCCGTCACATTCATATCTACTGTAATGTGGTTTATATGATCAGAATGACTACCTATATTGCCAGCGTAACTGAAAGACATGCACTGAGTATTTCACTCATCGTGCCCTTTGTCTCACCCCATCCCGCCCACTCATCTTCGCCCACCTCACCTAGTCTTGGAAGGCATGAATCAACGTATCTCAAAGACCATTGCACTGATGTGTCTTAATTTTGACGCACGCCTTTCTAAACATGACCTGGCCTGATTAGTGTTGACAGACTAACCTAACAAACATGTGGCAGTACCAAACTAAATTAACTAAAAAATGAGAGTTTAGACAGACAAGCTTTGGCCTTCAGATGGGTGAGTTAAATGAAATGGTCTTGAATTGATCTGATTCGGTCTTGACATGAGTCATGTGAACTTTGCTGTTTTTACTTTAATTTAGCCTTAAATTACCACCCCTCCATCTTTAATACTGGGTTGTAATAGGAGCTTAGCACTATAAATCTATGCTAGTCTCGAAGAAGTGTTATGGAAAGGATGTAGAACCGTAGCACTGTCATTTTCCACCATCGACTTACACAAAATAAGCTGTTAAAGGATGAAGATCAGGGCCAGGGGTATGACGTGACTGGAGTGGATGTACGTTAACCTGAATGGATTTGACTGAACCAAAACTTATCTGGTTGGAGCAACTGCTGATGGGACCTGATTTGACCTGAGTTGATTTGGCCTGGCTGAAGTGGATGTGACTGATCTGGTGTGATCTGAGGCGATATTGACGAATTTGAGTTGCTGTGGCCCCAGGCTCGTCAGGAACGTGAACCCGGTGAAGTGCAATCTTACATTGTCCTCCTACACTCCACCATCCTCCTTTTAAGAGACAGGGAAGAAATTGAGAGACGTTTGTGTATCCCAGAGGTGTCAAACTGGTGGCCCGCAGGCCACATGTGGCCCTCGAGGAGGAAAAGAGTGGCCCGCGATTACTTTTAAAAAATGAGAAATAACAAATGGAAAATCCAATAAAATTTGTCAACGATCAAGTGAACAAATATTACAGAACTGTTAGGAAATATTTATTGATAATTTGATTGATAAAAATACCACTTGAATAATGTATTGGTGAAAAAATGTTATGAAACTTTTATATAAATATTATCAATAACTTGAAGCAGAAGTCATTGCCACTGCAAGGGTTAGAAGGCGTACCGAACCTCTCCGGGCGTTTGAATAGGCTGCGGCTTTGTCGTATTATATGTTATAGTTTACGTAGACTTGGCGCACAGACGATCAACAGAACTGAAGTATGGCCTTTGGGAAGGATTGAGTTTGACTCCACTGGTATAACCAGTCATTTGAGCGGCCTGGGTATATCGTTGCCACCACATGAAGACGTCCCACTTCAGCACCACGATTCTGAGTGGACCATACAGACCCTTAATGACCTTGAATGAACGTGAATTGATCTGCCCGAACCAGGCTGGATGGGAAGGATGTTATGAAGCAAAATTGGAGTGAATGGACCAAACTAAACGCAGATGTCTAAGAATGAATCTGGCCAAGATGTCAAAAAATAAACCTGACTCAGAGATCTAAGAAGGAGCCTGATACAAATGTTTAAGAATGAACCTGACATAGATGTCTAAGAATAAACCTGAGTGAACTGAATGAAAGACCAGGATGGATCTCAGTGACCTGAAGAGACCTGACAAACCCTCGGTAATCTTACTGACCCCGAAATTCTCGTAAGCTGACCTGCTAAGCCGAAATGGATGTGATGACATTGATAGCCCCGAATAGGAGAAACTGATCTTGACTGATGTTGCTTTGATTTGACGAAAGAGGCTTGGGTGTGAACGACCTGACTAAATATAAAATATCCTGAAAGAACTTACAGTAATAAGAAGCTGATGGCTCTCAACTGATCTTTATAGATAAGAATTAACCTGAACTAAGTTTAATAGACAAAAAAATTAACTAACAGACATAAAATAACCTGAACTAACCTTTAAGGGACAAAAATCAACTTCAGAAAAAAGTGAGCCAGCACTGGCGCTAATAGATTGAAAATAGCCAGAACTGACCTTAATAAGCAAAAATAAACGTAAACTGACCTTATTAGACAAAAATGAATCTGAACTGACCTTTACAGACAGAAATTAACCTGAACTCAGCTTGTTAGACAAAAATTAACCTGACCTAACTTTAATGGACAAAAATTAACCTGGACTGACCTGAATAGACAAAAGCTAGGCCAAACTGACGAAAACGCACGTTGGTTGCTCTGAATAAGTCTGATATGGGAGCATTTACTAAAATTTCATAAAAGATTACGAAGTAGTCGATTCGCACCTCTCGTCTTATTTTTTTTTTCCTTTTTACTCCTGCTTTTCTGATTTCCAATCTACCGTCACCCTCACTACATGTTTTTCCAGGTATTAGTAATAGGCATAATGCTGATGGTAAAAGTACAAAATAATGTCATAACAAAAACAACAGCAGTAGCACCAACAACAATAACAGTAACAGAAATAGTAACATAAACAACAACAATAGCAAGAACAAAACAACAACACTACTACTACTACTACTGCTGCTACTATTGCTACTACTGCTACTACTACTTCTACTACTACTACTACTACTACTACTACTACTACTACTACTACTACTACTACTACTACTACTAATAATAATAATAATAATAATAATAAAAATTACTTTCTTTCAGGAGCAAGGTGAGCTGATCGAGTCCTGAGCACATGTACCGATACAAAGGTAAGCTCATCTTAGGGGAAAGTGGAACTAAAATTTTGCAATGACAAGCCAGTGTACTGAAGAAAAATACTGACGACGGAAAAGAAAAGATGGTAATCCAATTCGACATCATAAAAAATGCAGCGTCATTATAATATGGGCAAAAAAAAAAAATAAATTACTATGTATGGAGAGAACATTTTTAGACTGCTGAACATTGGGTTTGACAGGGACAGGAATAGCTTGGTCTCAGTAGCACCAGTTCGGGGCAGCCCCTCTGATTGAGAAAGCGACAGATAAAATGAAGATTGGCAGAGCAGTTGATAACTTTGAGGTGGTCGCTGAAATGTTGAAGTCTTCAGGTAATATTGGTGGTAGGATGATAGCTGATTTTTCGATGCAATTGTGCGGGAGGATGTGGTGCCGGATGACTTGCTGAAGGGTATGATTGTGAATATTTACAAGAGAAAGGGAGAGGCACTTGAGCATGATAACTTTCAAGGTCTGAAGATGTGAGACCATAATTATAGTGGGCATTGATTGAGGGTGATGGGGAGTATGAGCAAGGAGTGTGTGAAAGTTGATGAGTTGCAGTTTGGTTATTATGCCGGGTAGGTGTACAAAAATCTTTGCTTTAAACCAGGTAACTGAGAAGCTTTAGTGGGAAAAAACTAGAGAACCCTTTCTAATTATTATGACTCTGGAGAGGCCATTTGACAGGACGCCCAAAAAAGCTGTGCAGTGGGCAGTGAGAATGATGGGAGCGAAATAGTGGCTGGTACGTCTGGTAATGAAAATGTATAATGGTTCAAGGGTGTGTGAAAATGAAAGGAGGAGAGCATGGGCTCAGCAAGGAGGGGGATGGGGACGAGAGCGAGGGGCCCTCCCCTCTCACCTTTAAAACAGAAACGATTGCGTAGCAGAGTAGTTATTTAGTCATTTACATTTTTATTTATTCATTCAAGAATTGTCATTTGTTTTCCAGTCCTTTCCTTTACTGTTCAACATTAGATGCATTCTTTATTAATTGGATACTTTACAAGCAGCTATCTCAAGAATAATGGCAAAAAAGAAAAAAAGCCATTCGGACCGCTCCATAACAAGATACTGTACTGACTACATCCCTGGAGCACAGAGTAAAGTTACGATGAAGTCAGGAGTAGTGTCTATCTACTTATAGCCAGACGCCTTTATCGCCTAAGGCAGGGATCGGCAACCTATGGCTCGCAAGCCTGACCCGCCCCATAAACCTAATCTGACCGGCCAGCCAGTATGCTCCACAAATTCACAAAATATTCCCGTTTTTCACTTAGTAAGTCTTACTATGGCAAACACTAATTAGAGTGAGTTTTTTCGAAAAAATGTGTATTGGAGCAGACTTCAGCTCAGATTAGGAGGCTATGACGTGCTGCACCCAGCTTTCGCTGATCCAGCACTGCCAGATGTGCAAAATTTTTTTGCCCAGTTCAATATTTGGCGTATGCAATAAACGATAACATGCATGCGATAAATTTAACTAATGATTATTTAAAAGAAGTGTCTTTATTTAAGTTGGTGTAGTAGTTTTGCTCAAAACGCGATATTTTAAAAATGATTCCCCTCCCCGTCCAACGAGACAATATTGGCGTCCAGTCATTAGTCTACCAGTCATTAGTGAGGATAGGTGAGTTTTGTCCGTCAGCAGGCTTGGGTAAGCCTGAAATATCTCAGTAAATAGTACAGTGAATAAATATTGCTATTTCACATGGTGATAATAGTTTTAATGAAAGTTATTTCTTTTGTTTCTAATGTATTAATTTATAAATATAATATTCAGGATAATTTTTAGGAAATACTTTTAGTATTTCAACTACACATGATTTTTGTTTCAGTGAAAGTAACTACCCGTCCCCGCCCCGGAGGGGCTCGGGGGCGGGTATTGTTTTCACTGTCTGTCTGTCTGTCATTTAACACCTTTACACGAAAACTACTCGTGCGAGTTTGACTAGAAGTACAGGGATGATGGGCAATGACCTTCTGATCACGTGATAATATTTTGAAACAAAATGGGCCAAGGCCTAGGCTGTAGGTCCAAAAAATGTATTTTAAAAAATCGTTTTTTCGCCATAACTCCCCTCAAATTCGTCATATCGACATGAAACCAAAACTTAAGGATGCATCTTTTATATCTGCATCCTACAACATGCCTCATTACATCAGGGGGGTCACGCTGAGTTCGGTAGGGGTGTCGATGTCAGGTGGGTCTGGCTTAAAACTTCAAATGAGCATAAAATCGTCAATTTTCACACGATTTACTCCAGTTTTGATATGTGACATCTTTGACTAGATATTCTCTTGTTTTTATACGTCATCATTAAAATGACTGCTGGGGTCGGGTTCGCTGTGCCTTGACACTGCTTCTTGTTTCTTTTGTTTCTGATGCATTAATTAAAAAAAAAAATGAATTCAGTGAATTTTAGGAAATATATCATGAATAAATGTTATTCTTTTTAACGTGTAGTGATACCGGTATATTCATATTCATATTATTATTAGGAGGGAGGGAGTAGACTTTCAACAAGTTCAAGACATCTGGCCCGCCAGCTACGTAACAGAGCAGTTCCGGCCCCCAGTCCACCAACGGTTGCCGACCCCTGGCGTAAGGGGTGACCTCTGTCCTGCCCCCTGCCATTTTGCTGCCTTTCCCCCAGCATACTGTACACCTCCTCCTTCTCATATACCTCTCTACTCCATCCCTCCAATAGGGATTTATATTGATTCCCCCACATGTGTAACATATTACGTGAAGTACTGTTGTTGGGATTTCATGCTTGGGTTACCGTGGGGATTGTTGTATGCAAATGGTTTGGCATGATTGCTGATAAAGAGGGTGTAGTGGAGATGTGTAGGAAGTGGAGGAAGAAAACGAGTAGGTCTGAAAGTGAGTGTGGCGGACAGAAGATAAATAGTAGGGAGTATACAGTGGCCTTGTCATATGCAGAAAGGTTTGGTAGTAACTTCGTCATGTGTAGTGTTTATGTAGGGTGAGTTCATTATTGATTTTGCGGTGTAGTAGGTAGGCTGCAAGGAATAATACAGTAATAACGAGTATGCCATTTAGGTCAACCAGGGCTTGAGGTGATTGATTTACTGTAGGAGATGTGGCTCTTAAGTGTGCTGATGAGTTCTACTACTTGGATAATATGATTGGCACGGGGGGAGGGGGGTGCACAATATATCTCAGCTGAAAAAGACAAACGTGGTTGAAAAATGTTAAAGTGCTGATGCAACTACTAACAGTGATGGGACCGCAAAAGAAATTAAATGTTTTGTGTGTATAGTGTGGTACTCTATGGTTGTGACACATGGGCACTAAAGCAGGAAGATACTGGCCGAGCTGAATGTAATGGAATGGGAGTGATGAGGTTCATGTGTAGTGTCGCACTAAGCGATAGAACAATATGTCCAGGTGAGAAAAAAATATTACTCTTGGACGTTGAGAGAGTTAATGATGAGCATGGCATGAGTAGGCTTAGGTGGCTTGGCTATGCTTATGAGCAAAGGGGTGAAGCACTGTACAAACCTGAAAATGAAAGGAACACCCTCTGTTGGCGGGACAAGGAAAACGTGAGGGTGAGGTTATGAGAGGATATCTCTGGGGTAGGGTACTTGACCCAGAATAATATTTCAAGCAGCATCAAGTGAAAAAGAAATTGATCCCTGAAGGCATGGGCACTATCTTTCAGAGTATACCAGTATGTATCTAATACAGTATATGCATGAGGACACTACTTCCATAGACGTGAAAGAAGAGAAAATTCAACAGAAACAGAGACCAGCGAACCAGAAAATACCACTTGCACGTAAAAACAAAATCATAGTTTGTCAGATAGTGCTAATGCTAAAATCAACAAAATCCTTGCTGCCATATTACACCGGTGGAGGTCTATTCAGTTGCTCACACACTCTTTACTGTTAACATAAAGTGTGTCCCGCCCACTTAGAATTGATTGTTTTGAAAGGTAGGGAATATTGCTGGAATTAGCCATAAGTGCTGCAATTTATTCTCGTGTAATTGCAATCCCTCCCTGGGAAAATGTTAGAAGTCTGTCTGAGTGGGTGATAAAATTTAGCCTGTTGGACGCGAGGGTATATTATGGGGCAGCGACAAGAATGGGTCATGCTTGGAACTGTGTAAAGTAGATGTGTAGAAGATAAACATATATGTACTGCACCTGGCTGTTAAAGAAGTAGGAGTCCTTATCTCCACATACAGTGACATGTTCTTTTATTGATTTATTCATGATACTGTTAATGAATGATTTTGCACAAGACTAGAAAAAATCCTAATTTAGATGCGTTTGAAGATAAATGTATATGCGCTGCACTTCCAGTAAAGGAAAAACGAAACGTAAATGAACCCCCTAAAGTACGATGAAGTGTTACTTTATTCCTGCTGCAGTGAGATGATTTATATTGCGCATGATAGAAGAAAAAATCCATTATACTGATGTGGTGGATAAGCGTACACACCGGACCTGTTAATAAACGATGAAGAAACCTTAATTATCCCCTTCAGCCAGAGAACGTTATTTTTGTTGCCATTAGATGATTTTCTGTATATAACACGATAGTACATGAATCTCCTTAATACAGATGTAATAGATAAACATATGTACTAATTATGATTGTAAAAGAAGAGGCTTCAGTTAATCCGTCTGATAGGATGGTATTTTTGACGATATATAACAAGAGTGACAGTAAATAATGCCCCTATTTAAATGCATTAGTTCATTGTATATATTGTACATAATAAAAGACAGCACCTCGCTTTTTACTCATTACTGGGTCATTTGTAGCCAGTGCTTAAAGTGATGCATGATTATGGTATATGCATGAGATTAGCATAATTATTGCACATAGTATTACCAGAACAGCTGTCCATAATATGCCCTTGAAAGCAAATGTACTTTTTTTACTAAATTTTTCTTATAGCCAGATGATTTTAATAAGCTTAGAAGACACTTCTCGCACTAGTGAGGGTTTAGCTTAAGAGACACTTCGTGCTAGTGAGGGTTTTGCTTAGGAAACACTTGTACTGGTGAGCGTATAGCTTAGGAGACACTTCGTACTGGTGAGGGTTTAGCATAGGAGACACTCACTGTTACTAGTGAAGGTTTAGCTTAGGAGACACTTCGTTCTAGTGAGGGTTTAGCTTAGGAGACACTTCGTACTAGTGAGGGTTTAGCTTAAGAAACATTTATTGAACTAATGTGGGTTATATATTGCTTTCCCTGAAGTTAATAATATAGTCTGGAGGTGCAGAAAAAAAAACACTAGAATACGTCCACTGCTTAAAGGGTTAACACTTACCGGGTTGGCTCGTAAATGGTGCACACCACAAGGAACTCACGTTGGCAGCTTATTGTGTGTTGCAGGGACGGCCAAGTAGGTTAGCAAGGACGTGTTGTAGGCATTTGGAATAAGTAAATAATGCAGGTGTAGATACTGATAACACTAAGCCGTCCACACATAGTTTACACGAGAAATTAGCCGGCGATGTGAAAGTGAAGCGTTATATAAGGATCCGTCTGCACATAATGCTTGTTAGTGAAGGAAAAAATTACCTGAATTTCTGAGTAATACTAAATTAGATTCATTATTTAACTCACAATACACTTGAAGGCTAGTTGTGAATGAAAGAAGTGACTTGCAAAAGTTTTTAATATTGATTTAGAGCCATTAGTTAGACACAGTATTTTTCAGTGAAAAAAAAAAATCATTTCTTCAAAGTTTCGTTATAACAGTTTAGATGCATCACACTTTTCACGATGGGGACTTCTTTTTTTTTTTTTTTTTTTTCAAATCGCTGACGAATATATCTCACAGAGAAAAAAATGAGTAAAAGGAGCCTGGGTACATTAATATAGATGCATTAATTAACTGTTCATTTCGGTTTCTTATATAATTTCTCTATAAGACGATTTTATTCAGCTTACTAAAAGAATCACAGCGGTGAAAAGCGGGTAAATGAAGGCTGTATCTAACCCTTCGCCATGAAACAGTGATCTCCCACATGCAGAGAACAGAAGCGTCTGGGAATAGCGAGAATAAAAAGAAAAATTACTTTCGTGTGTATGAGAGAAGTATTGTAATTGTTAATGAAAGATGAGTGCTCGCCAAATTTTGAAATAATTAGTTTTTGTTGTATTACACAACAAATTTCACAGGCAGTTTAATTAAAAAGGTAATATTTATTGATGAGTACACCCTACGGTGGTGGTAAATGTGGAATAAAATTGGTTATCTTCCATTCTGAAAGAGCCCCATACGATCCCTGCTAACTGCAATAATGTTGCCTCTAGTTAGAAAAGGAAATACATTTTATATTTTAGCTGCAAATTACTTACTTTGCATGTGGGTTTTGGTTTTGTCAGACGATTTTAATATATTGTAGTGAAACCAAGGACACAAAAAATGTAAAAAACTATCACGATATCGTTTGGTCTGAGAATAGAGAAACCGTGCATTTTGTTCCAGGTTAGACAAAATATATGCTATGCAGTTGATGGTAACTCATCTCGACCAGGGTCTTCAAAGGAGAAGTTGTTAAGAAAAGTAATGCGCACACTCTGATTGCTGGATATATATTTTTTAGCCGAGTAAGTTTGTTCAATATCAGCTTTAACGAAAAGCGGGTGCACAAGGGCTCAGCAAATCCTGTCCCCCTTCAGTTTTTTTAGTGCTGATGCATAAACACAACAGGATATCTAGTCATAGATGCCACTATATCAGATTTGGAGTAAATCGGGTGAAAATTGACGATTTTATGCCCATTTGAAATTTTTAGTCTCGACATACCTAACACTGACCCCTTCACCGCTAACCTAGGGGTGCAAGAAAACCCCTGATGTACTGAGACAGATGTTGTAAATAGGATACAGATTTGAAAGATACATCTTTAAGTGTTGGAATCTTTTTTTTTTTTTTTTTTTACCTTTTTTGGGGGCACAATTTGGCCCCAAATTTAGGCAACGGATGATCGGAAGTTCATTGGCCCATCATTAGTCACTTTAGTCAAAATCGCACCAAATGTATTTTTCGCGTAAAGTTGTTAACAGACGGAGAGACAGACAGAAAAACAGACAGTCAGACAAACCGAGCGAAAACAGTACCTGTCTCCCTGAGCTCTCTTCGGGGCGGGGATGGGTAATAAAATACCGTTTGTGTGTGTGTGTGTGTGTGTGTGTGTGTGTGTGTGTGTGCGACCCCGGGCAATGGCTTCAGAGCCTATTTCTCGGGGGGCAGTGGCCTCATCCCAAAGGCCCTGTAGTCCTCCTACATCTCCACATGTCACCGCATCGGCGACATAACACCCACCGTCCATATAGAATACATGCTAGGGCTGTCTGATACGGGACTGGTGAACTGGTCTTAGCGGGGTACTTTTACATGTCGGCGGGCATTCTGGTAGATCAGGAAAGTCTGCTTTTATGAAATTCATATCCATAAACTGTTCCTCCTGTCCCTGTCGGGATTCGATCCTGGGTTCAGTAGGACTGCAAACCGCCTCTCTTACCGATTCAGTCACGCCTCCCCCTGTGTGAGTCCGTAACAGAGAACGAAATACTGAAGACTGTTTTTAGCTCTTCGACTGCAAGAATTTTCCATTAGGGAGCCTGTCTTCACTCATTCATGCAGTCTCCAAACTTTTTTTTTTTTTTTTAAAGCATACGAGGGACTTCAAATTGCAGAGGTTAGAGTTCATCTTCACTAATCCCATTCACAACCGCATCAGTTATTTCGGTGCAGTTCTGACAGAAGTAATTATTTAAAGGTAATTAAACAACTAGTACCCAATAATTTAGCAGCTGACATCATATTTTATTCTATAATAAACAATAACGCTGGGTCTCTCTCTCTCTCTCTCTCTCTCTCTCTC
>NC_136991.1:39840485-39845970 GCF_032717465.1 Coenobita brevimanus
TTGCGTCAGTCTTGAGATGAACCTGCTTTTGTCTCACAGAATTGGTTATCTATTCGCTTGAGTGTTAGTGTGACGTGTGATTTGCATATTATCGGCTTGTCCGAGATGAATGAGAGGACCCCTGTCCAGTTAATACCCTGTGGTTCCTATGACTCACTTTCAGGCTTATATGCCATTTACTTTCTGGTTTCTATGGCTCAGTCTCTTTTGCAGCACTCTTAGGCTCCTACGAAACACTTCTAAGCTACTATGGCTCACTCTTAGCTGAGAGTACATGTTTAGCTTTATCTGGAATGGAATACCAGAGGGTCAGTTAGTAGCGACACAGCCCAGACTTTTTACCAGTGTGGAGATGAATGTGAGGGCCGCTGGCAGTTAACAGTCTCAGGTTCCTATGAGTCCCTTTCATCCTCCTATGACTCTAAGGCTCCTGTGACTTGTTCTTCGGCTCCTTCTCAGGTTCCTATGATTCACCAAGGCTCTCATGACTCAGTATCCAGATACAATGATTTTTTTTTTGCCCCTTTGACTCACTCTCAGACTACTATGTCTTGCTCACAAACTCGTATGACTCACTCTTACGCTATTCAGACTCACAACTGATAATAGCAAACCTATTCCGAGATAATGGTGCAATTGTTTGCAATCTCAGACTCTGACATTCACTTTCAGCTAAATAGAATCTCCAGATATCAGTTGGAATACAATATTAGAGTTGTCCCGATCATGAAAGGGTAAATTACAGTAGTATCGGCACCTCCCTAACTTATTAGAAATTAGTGGAGATAAATGAAATGCTCGGTGGTAGTTAATCCGTATGAAATACAGACCCTCCCGCTAGTATCTCTCTAATGGCGAATCTGTGAAGTACTTGTTCATGAACGAATTATTCCAGCATATAAAAATCATGCTTAATGTTTTAGCGTAATTCACAGTTACGGTATTCCATCTCATAATACCCCCCCACCACTGTGAGACCGTATTCTCAGTGGCTTCGTAGTTTTGTAACACTTTCTCTACAGTGGTTTATTTTGCACGTCACACCTTGATAATTGTCTTACACGTTACTGTACCAAACTACGATTGGACAAGAAATTAAAATAAAAAAAAAATCAGTGATGAATATAGAAATCGCCAGAATAAAGCAGCTACGAAGTTTCCTGTACTGCTTAGAATACCGCCATCAAACTGTTGCACGTAAGACATAAGTCACCCCCAATCCAAGTATTGAACCGGTATTACCAGAGCGCCTCAGGTATAGCCTGATCCACTCGAATGATCAGGGCTATACGAAACAAGGCACACATCTGAGACGTTTATGTAAATCCCCAATTTCTGATGGTCAGATATGGGATGGTTGTGAGCATTATACGTGTTTAGTATACGTGCCGCGTATAAAGTGTATTCAGCCGTGAGGAGCAAGAAGCCAGAAACACCTGAGTCTGATTCTGGGTACAGCGATAATTACCATATATCTGGGACTTTCCTGTACTACTATGTTTAATAGTGTAGCCAACAGTCTTTATGCTATCTGTGACCTGACGCTGCTTCCTGGGAGTAATGGTCTCTTTAAAAATGAGATTATATAAAAATTTCTGCCAGTTGTCAATTACAACCACACTACCACACTTGCCACCTCAGCGTTATCTCTTTTGCATGCTCGCTTTCTTTTCAGCCACGCTTTCTGCATCTATATCGTATTCTTCTTCAGTTTCCTTTGCCATCACTTTTTCCCTTGCACCCCTTCCCGGCACGTGCACACCCCCACCTCCACACTGAATCACAAACACAAACATATTAGCACACACAAACACAGACACAAACACACACATATATGTACACACAAGCACACAAACACACGCGCACACAAGCATACACATACACTGAAGTTCGTACGAATGCGCAAATGCATACACATACAAGTATAGTACTCGAGCTTGTGTGTGTGTGTGTGTGTGTGTGTGTGTGTGTGTGTGTGTGTGTGTGTGTGTGTGTGTGTGTGTGTGTGTGTTTCATAGCTGATTGTTAAACATGGAAGAGTCAGTATATGTTTTTAATAGCAGACAGTTTACTTTTACACGGGGGAAGAGGGGAGAGTGAGAATAATCCATGAAACCGAGAATGTAAACTGATATTGGTCACTGGGCTTTGATATTTTCTAAATGGCATGTGACAACTTTTTTCGTGGAGCAGTGAAGAAGAGAAATTGTGAAATTGAAAATGGATCTGGTGAAAAGGACTAATGTTCTTGTCACTTACGGTGATTTGATTCTTCTTATAGCACGTTCCTATAAATGGGTGATGAGGAAAAGAGAGAGAGAGAGAGAGAGAGAGAGAGAGAACTTGGAAATCGATTTGGAACTGGTGAAACAGACACCGTTAATGGGATTGGAGATGGTGGAGTTAGAGGGCTTGGAATTCTTACTACTCGTCATAGCGATTAGATGTATTTTCTCTTAAGGCCTGTAATTACCGGTACGTTTTCCATGGAGGAGAGACAGACAGACAGGTAGAAAGACGAAGAGACAGTAATAATAAAAACCAGGGCCGGATTAACCCTGCTGTGGCCTGGTAGGCAACGCAGACGGTTGGCCTGCAACATATAGATCTCGTTATTTCCAGTGAAATATTGGCATGACCTATAATGGCCCCTTTTTGATGGCCTGGTGGGTGATGGCCCTTATTTGGACGCCCAAAGCGTATATTTATTTCGCTCTGGAAGTCTGGTGGATGGCCTGTGACAGGCCGTGGCCTGGTAGGCAGTTGCCCATTTTGCCTATACCTGGTCATCCGGCCCTGATAAAAATGGATAAACGGATGTGGACAGAGGCTTAGACAGTGAGTGAAAAGGACAGTGGCAGAGACAGAAGCAGTGAGACAGCTGGAGTCAGAGACTGAGAGAACCATGATAATCTAAACGTAAACTGATGAAAGAAACTGAGGAGGGTTTATATTTGACAGCACCAACATTGATGAACTTGCCCTGACGAGAACATAGCGACAGGCAGGCTACAGAGAGATTGGATAAATAACACATTTATGAAATCATGGACGTAGAATTATTGCCTGTGTTCTTTACCGTCAGCGAATCGACATGAAAGCGTTTGGGGAAGGAGGGGAAGGGTTATAGGGGCTGGGGGAGAGGAGAAAGATAATGGAATGCCCGGGTACAAAGCCGGCGACGAGATTTAATACACCACTTTAGTACATTTTTATTTTTCATGGAAGTGCATCCAACTAGGCGGCTCGCAAAGCTTTGGATATATTTTTTTCTTTCACTCTGTACATTATTACTATTATTATTATTGTGAAAGTGGAGGCCTTTTGGGTTTATGTCAGTGATTTTGTTTCAGTTTTGGTTGTAGTTTTGGTTTTGTGGGACTTTAAACAAATAATAGCATGAGTTATGCACATTCGATTCATTCTGGCTTGTCAGTTTCTTCTTTTTTTATGTTAACGTTAGTACGGGTTTGGGTCAGCCATTTTGTTTTAAGGCCTTTAGTTATTGATCGTCCCTTCTAACCTGAATAAAATCGTGTGATTGTAACACCAGTAAGACACAAAAGGCGCCCTCGAGCTGGAAGAGATGGGATGGATGATTTTTACCTTTTTCATGTGAGTTGATCTCTTGTAAGCTGAAAAAAAAAAAGTCTGTCATTTGCAAAAAAAAAAAAATACAAAAGACGATCGCGAGCTACAATAATTTTCATTCTTGACTAGTTGCTGTTATCATTTTTTTTTTTTTATAGTGAGAGTTAGCACCAGCTCACGTCAGTTATTTCGGTGCAGTTCTGACAGAAGTAATTAGTTTAAGGTAATTAAACAACTAGTACCCATTAATTTAGCAGTTGGCATCATATTTTTTTCTATAATAAACAATAACGCTGGGTCTCTCTCTCTCTCTCTCTACTGTTTCAGTCATGTATTATCTTTTCTGGTCACAATAAAACGTCTGACAGTTGGAGTACCATATAAGACTTCATCGATTTTTTAAAAAGTCCCAGAAGAGCTTCATTAGCAAAAATGAAATATTTAATACGTTTCAGTTAATTTCAACAGTAACAATGACACAGGAGACAAAACTGAAACGTTCATACTTGCTGATGAAAACGTTTTATATTATTTGTTTATTATTATTATTATTTTTTTTTTTATGAAGGACTAGCTGTTTTATAAATTTGCTTACTCTTCGGTTAGGGGATGCATCAGCTTCTGTGAAAAGCTTCGTTGTATGTTCAAAGGGCAGGAATGTAGTCCCAAAATTACTGCAGTGTGGCACAGCCCAAACGGTCGCATAACTGTTCTAGAAATGAATTTAAAGAATGCAAATTTCAAAGTAGCTAATAACAGCCAGGGGCAAAAGCTTGCCTACTACCTCACAGTTTATGACCTAGAATGAACACTGAGGTGAAAATATTACGACCAAGTAAAAAGGTTTCGCAATATTTCACATCACTGGTGACTTGTTCTTTCTCAAAACTGGTCAAGGTCTTTGAAGGATGCGACACCAGGCTATTGCAACTGCGGTGGAACATGAAGGAGCAGACGCCACTTCTTGCTTATTTCTACTGAACTTTGTATCAGCGAGTTTTTCTTGCAAAAAGTTACTAAACCTAACTTAACCAAGATGGACAAGCCTCATTTGATGTAACCTCCACAGATAAAGCACAGCGAGTGTATAACAATAAAGAATATCGGTATGTAGTTATGTTAATGTGTAAAATGAATGTAAGAAAACATAGAAAATAACCATTGGCTCTTTATTCTCGCTATTGTCGATTTTATTCGGCGTAGGAGAGTCTCTGGTGATCATTGGGTTCATGAAGACTGATGTAAACCCTCCAGTGAGAAAACTAAATCTTAACCAAATATCATCGATCGGTTTTCTAAAAAATTCTACTGCCATCAGATACTTATACTCACCTTCTCGAGATTTTTCGAGCTGGACAGGTAAGATATATTTTTCATTATTCCCTTCGCTATTAGAGGAGTTTAATGAGTAGTATAAAATTGTCTGTTTGTAGAAAGAATGAAATATGAAATACATTATCAGATTGAAGGGGATGAATACCATCATGTGCTTCCCTCCCACCCATTTCGACCGTTTGTGGATATGGAACATTCACAGGTAAATGTGTGCTGACTTTAATAGATCTAAAACATCAAAAAATTGAGTCAGAAAATTTTTTTGGTTTATTCCTGCCGCCACTAGTTCATGTTATGAGTCTCTGAGGAGACCTTATGTGAAAAAAAAAAAAAAAAAAAAAAAAGTTATATCCAACCACCAACCAATTTGAAAAGTTTCACCCAAGCCGAATGAAACCTGAGAGTGGCAAGAATGAAGTACAAATAATCATTAAATTAAAGGAGTTAAAGCGCCTTGAAATTGCATGTCGAACGTATCAGGAGTTACAGTAATCATCCGAGTCTATCGAAAACCTGAAAAACGATGTCCTGAAAGTGTGAAAAGATAGTTCTCTTAAAC